>NC_051443.1:13139715-13294957 GCF_001649575.2 Kryptolebias marmoratus
GCACTCATGTGACAAGAGTGGCCCCTCAGTGAGTCAGACAAACAAGGATTCTAACGAGCCTCCTTTGTTAGGAGAGTGAGAACAATTTGCAAGCAATCCAGCTTACATCACATCTCAGCTTTAAAAGCTCAACTCCACACTATTTCTGAATTGAGAAAGCTCCTCGGATGAGAAGCGAAACGTCTTCAGCTACAGAATAGAAGTCCAGTTGTTTTTGTTTTTTAACTTTTTTTGAATTTACCATGGCCTGGATGACTGAGAATCTACACCAGCATATGACTCCTCTGCTAGTTTGCTAATTAACAGTATCTAAATCTGAGATGTGACCCAACACTTACAGCGTCTTTAAAAAAAAAAAAAAAAACTTACAGCGTCTTTTTTTGTGTGTGTGCTGCTGTTGTTGTGAAGGCACGTCCGGGTTTCCATTCGGCTCATTTGGGGCCAAGACGACAGCACCAACAACCTTTGGGTTCAACCCGACAGCCACCACCACCACCGCCTCCTCAGGGTTCGGCAGTAAGTCGGAGTTCTAAACCAAACCCACGAACCCAACATGTTCTAACGAACCACAGCAGAACAGTCGTAAACAAGAGTTGTTGTTTTTTTTTTATATGTGGAGCTTCCTTCCTCATAGTCAAAATAATATTCTTACTAATCAGAATAACTACGACTTGTAAACATATTAAGTTCTCCTCAACAAAGATTATAGTAAGAAAACGTCTTATTTAAGGTTTATAATGGAAGAAAGTGTCAGCAGTTTATGTGGCTGTTTCAAGATTTAATGACTGCGATGAAAATTTACTGCAAATAACCCAAGTCTTACTTGACTTGAGTTCTTTTATGTGTGTTGGGCTTTCACAAATACACTCTTCATATCTAGAATTAACATTTTTAGATATCTAAAATTTGGTTCCTACTAAAAGAAACTCATGTTTCAGATGTCTACAGTGTAGTCGTTACTAATCATTGCAAAACACACAGTTAAACACCCATAGTTACAGATGTGTTCACACACAGATGTCAATAAGTTTGTTGGTACCTTTTCACAATAATAATAATAATAGAAATTGATGTGACTGAAGCCATAAAGCTCCAGTTTTGTCTCATCGATCCCAGAAACATTTTGGCAAATTCCAGTTTGGCTTTTTTGTCAGTTTTTTTGACAGTAGTGGAGTCATCCTGGGTCTTCTTCCATGAAGCTCATTATGATTAAAAAATATGATTGCTGGTTTGATCAGAAAGTGACGTACCTTGACCTTGGAGTTGGGCTTGGATGCTTTTAGATTGATAACTTTGGATCTTTTTCTACCATCCACTATCTGTCTGATCAGCCTGGAGCAGCATTCCTCCTTGCATCCTGAGAGGTTGTCTATAGTCCCATGAGCCTTATACCTTTAAATAATATTGGCAGCTGTGGTCAGAGGAACATGAAGGAACATTATCTTTAACATGGATATCTATAATCCTCTTTCTGAGCTCCTCAGGCAGCTCTCGGCTTTGCTTTCTCTGCTCCGTGTTCAGTGTAGTGCACACAACCATATCAAACTACCCAGTGGCTGATTGTTCCATTTAAATAAGCTGAATGATAATAATAATAATCCTGATGGAAAGCTTGAAGGCACCTGTGATACTAATGAAGGTCAAACACTTAGTTTGAAACATGACAGTAATGCAAAGATTAATTCTCTTTAAGGGTACCAAAAAATCTGCCCATACTATAGCAGCATATCTTAGTGAAATTAACTTTTTTTTTAAATTTACTTTATCACATGCAGATTTACTTTAGACACCTGCTTTTAACTGAATCACTTTTCACAAAAAATAAAGCATTGTTTCAGTGGGCTGTAAGGGGACCAACAAATGTGTCTGCATCTGTATGTCTGTGTCCTGACAACTTGTCTTCTGTTTTGTCTGAAAAAAGCTTTAACAGCTCCTGGTTTTGGGGCAGCCACCACCACCTCTGCACCAGCCACTGGGTTTAGTTTTGGCTCCACCAACACTGGTAAGATGCGTGTTAGTTTTAAAGCATAAAGCATTTGCAATGTTTATTTTTGGCCAGCCTCTTTTGTCAAGGCACTTGAAGGCTGTTTTAAAAATAATGAGTCAATGCTAGGTCTGGCATTGTGTCATTTAACTCCTCCGTGTTACTCTCTCTTTCTTGCTGCCTGCCTGCTTTGGCTGCAGGATTTGGGGGGCTTGGAGCTGGAAACACCACGGCTGGTGGGTTTAGTTTTGGGGGGTTTGGTTTAAATGCCAACCCAGCAGCAATCAGCTTTAATGCAGGGTGCTTTGGTGCAGCAACCACTGCTGGCACTGTTTTCAATTTTGGTAATAGCCTGGCTAGCACAGGTAGATGACCTCTGTGATTAAGTACATTTTCTGCTTGTAAAAATCATTTTATTCATTTTTTTTAAATCATTTTTATCCACCTCCATCTGGTGCAATGATTTATTTTTTCCATCTCACGTTGTGATTTTTATTCATCAACTCAAAGTTTCATTTGCATGAAAGACTTAAAATAAGCACTCATCTTATTCAATGACTGAAAATTCAGTACATTTTCACCTGTGTTTTACAGAAAAACATGCTAAATGGAACTCTTTTGATAAGTTTCCTTGCCGATTGACTTATCATTTGTCATGAAGATTCTTTTCTCTGTTATACTTTATACCCAGTGATTTCTTACTGTTGTTCTGTCATCCTTTTTTCCCCTCTCTCTTCGTTTATCAGAGTGGTCATTGCTGTTTGCTTTGTTTCCCAGGAGCAGCTAGTGGTTTTGGGACAACTACAACAAGTGCTCCAGCACCCGGGTCCACATTCAGCTTCGCTGCCCCCTCTAATACGACAGGTCAGTATCAGAGCCACCTTCATCTTCGTGGGGAAATCCAGAATTTGATAACCTTAAGTGTGACTAGCTTGAAAATGTGAAGGAAAACAAGCTGTGGGTGATTTTTATTTATTCGTTTATTTTTATGCTACCTGAAGAAATGGTCTCCTTTGTTGCTGTCGTAGTTAAGATGAGAAGCTGAGAAAACCCCACAAAGCCCCCTCTCTCTCTCTTTTTCCCAGATTTCTCATAACTACAGTAGCTGGGAGCTATTGAAGAGACTGAAAGATAATCAAACAGTGGGGGTTATGGTCTTGAGATGATTTCCAGAAATCAAGTAAAATTTAAAAAAAGATTGCTGAAAGCACCTTCTTCCTATATTTGTTGTAAGATATAAATAGATAACTTACTTTTGTTTGGGCTCTTTTTGCTGTTATTGTATCCTTGTTATTTATTAATATTAGTATTTAATTTATTTATTTTTGGCTTAATAGCAATGTTTGTACACTTCAGCCAGTAATAGCTGGGATCAGAAGTCTCTGCTGTTGTTTTATGGGTCAGAACCTGAAACGTTTGGGGGGTTGTTAGAAAAGCGCCGGGGGGGAAATTCACACTAGGCAATCTTACATTTACCTTCCATCAGACTGATGGAAAGCTTGACGGGATCTTAATTATAATAAAAGAAATGATATTGTTCAAAGTACAAAAAAAATGCCTTGTACATGGTTGACATTTCTACAATATATATTTTTTAAATTTTCTAAATCTTTCTGCTTGGATTGTGCTGCGACATCCTCCTTGTTAAAATATGAACGCTTAGCTGCCACAAGGGGTCTCACTTACTCCACCAAAACATGGAGCTGTACCCTCATTCCTGCCGTGATCCTTCTACAGAGCCGACAGCTCATTTTCTAAGTACTGTAGACTTACTTAGTTTTATTGCAGGTGCTAATTATTACTGTGTTTACATGTTTTGCTTTAGGAGGTCTGTTTGGTTCCACACAGAACAAAGGGTTTGGGTTTTCATCGGGCCTTGGAGCGGGTACCACCACAGGAGCGTCAGGCTTTGGAGCTGGATTAGGAGCAACTGGCCTTGGTGGGTTTGGAGGTTTTAACATCCAGTCGACACAACAGCAGCAAGGTGAGCGCTTCCGCTTCCAAATGTTTGTTTAAGGATTTAAATGCAAAGATTGAGAAATTTATGATTGTACCAAGGTTTGTTAAAATGTTTAAAACTCACCATACATTCATATGAGAAGTTACACATTAACAAAAGCATTTATTTGGCTATTTTAATGTATGATTCAAAAATGTGTCCGGATTACACATAATCTATAGTTGTAAGGGTAGTACATTTCTTACAAGGAGAGCCGAAAACCTCAGTTTCAATTCCAGCTTTTATAGTTCCATTAATCTAGCATAAGTCATCAACATAATCTAAAATATAAGACTACAGGTGCCAAGAAAGTGTGAGGCATGAGACAACCTGACCCGTGGTCTCACCTCTCCGTTTCCTGAGCAGGAGGCTTGTTCGGCCAGCAGGCCCAGCAGCAGGGTCAGGCTCAGCCCACCCAGCTTTACCAGCAGGTCACCGCTCTGTCAGCCCCGACCCTGCTGGGAGATGAACGCGACTCCATACTTGCCAAGTGGAACCAGCTGCAGGCCTACTGGGGCACGGGGAAGGGCTACTATAGCAACAATAACCAGCCTGTGGAGTTCACTCAGGAGAACCCGTTTTGCAGGTTCAAGGTAAAAAGAAATTGTTGGAATTTTTTTATTTTTTTCATAGGTGCTCTTAAATTTTAAAAAAACTAATATCCGTGTCTTGTCGTTCCCTAGGCTGTGGGATATAGCTGCATCCCAGTAAGTAAGGATGAAGATGGTTTAGTGGTCTTGATGCTCAATAAGAAAGAAGCAGATGTGAGAGCTCAGCAGCAGCAGCTGGTTGAGTCTCTTCACAAAGTCCTGGGAAGCAACCAGACTCTGACTGTGAATGTGGAGGGTGTCAAATCCCTCCCGAATGACCAGTGAGTCTCTACTGTTCACACAAACACCAAAAACTGTTTCTTACTGTCTTATCAAGCAACTAGTTTAATTCTCTAGCTGTCAGTTCTTTTGTAAAAAGATGATTCAGAGATTCTCTGCAAACAAAGATGAGGTTTTCTTCATGTTCTGTCTGTCTTTCAGGACAGAGGTAATCATTTACACGGTGGAGCGTTCCCCTAATGGCACCTCCAAGAGGATCCCAGCTTCCACCCTCTTCACCTACCTGGAGCAGGCCAACATTAAGGTTCAGCTCACGCAGATCGGAGTGGCCATGTCAGTCACACGCACAGAGCTCTCCCCAGCTCAGCTCAAACAGCTGCTGCAGAACGCTCCTGCAGGTAAATATGGCTACAGGCGAGTGTTTACGAGCATGCCGGTGATGCGTTTTCCACGGGAGATAAGATGCTGTCTTCCCTCAACAGGAGTGGATCCAATCATATGGGAGCAGGCTAAGGTGGACAATCCTGAACCTGAGAGGTTAATTTGGGCCACACACCACTCAAAATGACTGTTAACAAAATAAAATAATAAAAGCTGCTCAACATTCAGTGCCACGACTGATTTTATTTATTTTCCAGGTTGATCCCCGTGCCTATGGTTGGGTTTAAGGAGCTGCTCCGCAGATTGCAGATCCAGGAACAGATGACTAAACAACATCAGACTAGAGTGGATGTGAGTAAAAATATCTCTGCTGCTGTTGTTTCTAGTTTTAGCAGGGGGAGAGAAAAAAAAAGAAAGACTGACAAGAATGGGCACAGATCCGTTTGATTATCAGCGAAGGAATTCTGAGACAGATTTTTTGTGGCGTCAAGGACAGAGCACAGATGTCCAGTTGGTGCTCGATGCCAGCTCTTGTTTTATTCTGCAATTATTAGGAGTTTCACTGCAAGTGCCAGAAGTGAATGTGTTTCACAGCTTGTTTTGGGCTCATGCAAAGCCTAAAAAGTTAATAAATTAAAAAAAAAACTTGTTTCTTGTCAATCCTTTTTGGCTCGAAAGTTACCTTTATGTAAAGATGTAATAAACTAGCTTTAGGCGCGTGAGACAAGTCATTTGTAACTCCACACACACACACACACACACATGGTTGATGCTTTCTTCACAAAGCCTAAAATACTGATAACTTGCCAGGATAAAGTTTGGGCAACTTGCTATTTTGTAAGTCCAAATAAATCAAGACAAAAATATAAAATATGAAGATATGATTTGTTGTCTTTCCCTTTTTTATGTATCCACCCATGCGCCTGCAGATCATCTCGAACGACATCAGTGAGCTGCAGAAGAACCAGGCGACGACCGTGGCCAAGATCGCTCAGTACAAGAGGAAGCTGATGGATCTCTCCCACAGAGTGCTGCAGGTACCCGCTTCGCTTTCCCAAAGGGACTGACTTCTGTGATTCTGCCTTCATGTCAAGTAAAAGTTGTTTGTGTTGCCTGAGAACTGAGAGCCAGTTTGCCAGTACATCAGAGATGATATCATCTGCAGCCTCAACAGAACTTAAACATCTTAAATTGCGTGCTTAAAATGTCTCTCCAGAAAGTCTTTGTAAATTTGGATTAGGCCCCAAACAATAATGCAACAGCTGCTTTAATATGAATGACACAAAGCCGACATTTAACCAGCTCAACCAAACAGCAGTCTTGCGTATTTAATCTGTTGGAGGAGATTAATGTGGTTTGGTCAAAATCCACTCAGAATTCTTGTCCTCCTTCCACAAAGAGCAAAACGTGATGAATTGCATCTGTTTGTTTTATTGGGTTTGAGTGACCTGGCACCGTCTGGAGCTGCTGCATCTCTTGTCCAATAACGCCGCCATATTTCTCATTTTTTCTGAAAGGTACTGATCAAACAGGAGATTCAGAGAAAAAGCGGTTATGCTATCCAGGTGGATGAGGAGCATCTCAGGGTGCAGCTGGACACCATTCAGTCAGAACTCAATGCCCCCACACAGTTCAAGGCAAGTGTTGAAACCGCAGCAGCAGAACAAGACTTGAAGATAAAAAGGCTTTATTTTTTATTTTAAAACTGAATAACATCAAATGAGCATGTTTTAGTACATAAGTATATATCTGTAAATATAAACCAGTGTTGTTATACTACTGTTTTTAAGGCAAACGTCTATTTAAAAGCTTTGTTTGTAATTATTTTGTCTTTTTCTATGCAGGGCCGGTTGAATGAATTAATGTCCCAAATTCGAATGCAAAACCACTTTGGAGCGGTGAGGTCAGAGGAGCGCTACAATGTTGATGCAGACCTTCTCAGAGAAATTAAACAAGTAAGAGTCTAAGTTTTTACTTTTCCATTCTCAAGCCGGTTGTCCTGTAGTTTATGGGGTTTGTGTTCAGATCCTCAATGATGACAGCCAAGATTTTCCACAGGTTGTCTGAACCCTCTTGCACTGATTTTCTAAATTATAACCAAAATCTGCCATTCTGATCGGTTTAAAAAAACAAGCCTCAGATCTGTAAAAGGTCAGACGTGGTCGTTTCAATTTGAGACACTTGTTTGTTTACCTCCCCAATTTCAGCATTTGAAGCAGCAGCAGGATGGCTTGAGTCACTTGATCAGCGTCATCAAAGAAGACTTGGAGGACATCAAACTCATCGAGCACGGCCTGAGCGACAGCGGCCACACGAGAGGAGGCATGCTGAGCTGAAGATGCATGTTTAAACCCTCCATCCGCCTGAAAAACGGCACACTTTTCCACCCAGACCAGTAAATGTAACCATATCACATCTTCATTGAGGAGAATCTCTAAACAGGCTTATAAAAGATTAGTTTGAAACTGTATTTGTCAATCGCACCTCCCCCCTTTTTATCAGTAAAATAAAGTTTTATCCCTCCGGTCGGGACAGCTTAATGGAGAGACTCAACAACGTCTAATAAAAGCTGGCTCCCCTCTCAACTAATCAGATTATGGATATGAGACTATAAATGTCTCGAGGAAGTAAACAAGCTGGGATTAAATGTGTGCCACGATTTCGAAGTATGTAAATTTTGTATTTCGTTTTTTTATGCTATTAGAATATTATTAAATTTAGTTTGAATTCAAACTCATGCATTACTGATTTGCTTTGTTTCCATTTCTGCTGTAAAAGCCCAGTTCCTAGGCCCGTTTTCTAACATTGTTGTGGTATTGATATGGGTCATCTAGCCTTCTCTGTTTACCTCCTCACACTCTCACTTTCCTACATCTCATCAAAGCAGGGCTTGAGTTGATAGGATTTATGTCCTGGATTCCCATCCCTGCGGGGATAAAAAGACTGATTGGCAGATGAACTGATTAGAGAGCTTTCAAACAGATGATATCCCCTCATGCAACAGGTCACCAATATCCCAAAGGTCTGAGTTGAACAATATTAGAGCACAGGCAGGAGTAAATATTCATTCAGCAGTGAGAAGGGATGAGTAACATGAATGAGAGCCTTTCAGCTTGGGGAAAAAAAGCACAGAACGAAGCAAAAGAATTGCAAAAATGTTAAAATAGGTCTGTTTGTACTAAAAGACGTGTTTTTCCATCAACTAGACATGATTATAAAGTTACACAACTTAAAAGTACAAAAGAAATGATAGAAAATAACTATAAGAGGTAGAAACATCTATTTTACAACTGGATTAATAGTAATAATGCACTGGGTTAAGCTTTTCTGCCCATTAAACCGTTTGGAAATGGATCTCCAGGTGAGTAAATCTAACATCTAAACTGGTGCCGCTGCAGCGCCTGGTCCAGGCCGTCAGCTGTGCGTGGACAGGTCCACCAGTCGGAATGCCTCCATGAACTCGTTGATGTCGATGCTGCCGTCCTTGTTGAAGTCCATGCTCTGGGCCAGGTCTGCGATGGCCTTATCGCTGATTTCCATCTTGAGATGAGAGCTCAGGAGTCTCCAGGTCTGACGGAACTCCTCGAAGGAGATCAGACCTGGAAGAGGAGGCTCATTCTGAGTGCCAGGGTTGGTTTAAACCCTAACTTTTTGATAGAAAATCTTTGGGTTGCAGATGAGATAATCAGGACAATCTGTAGAGGTTTTTTTGCAGCTTACAAACCTGAATGATCTGTGTCTATGATGCGGAAGATGGTTTCCAGGTTGGAGTGGCTTTTGTACAAAGTCTCCAGGATACTTGTATCTGACATCTGTAGAATTAAAGTAAATTATATATATATATATATATATATATATAAAATATAATAAATGATTTGCAGCTCTCATAAACCCATATTTTATTCACAATAGAACACAGTAAACATATCAAATATTTAAACTACAAAATTGGACTTTTTTTAAAAAAAAAACAAAAAAGTAATTTTGAATTTGAAGGCAGCAACTCATCCTAAAAGAGCTGGGACAGGACCACGTTTCCCTCTGTGAAGGACCCCCTCTTCTTTTAAAAACAGTCTCCGTATATCTAGTAACCGAGGAGAGCAGCTGGTGGAGGTTTTGGAGGGGAGTGTCGTCCCATTCTTTTCTGATGTAGGATTCAAGCTGTTCAACAATCTTTGGTCTTTGCTGAATTTTTCATATCAAGATGCACCAGATGTTTTCAGTCGGAGAGATGTCTAGGCTGCAGGCAGGTCAGTTCAGCACCCGGACTCCTCGGCTACAAAACCATCTTCTAATGGATGCAGTTTGTGGTTCAGCGCTGTGTTGCTGAAATATGCAAGGCCTTCCCTGAAAAAGACGTCACCTGGAAGTTGTTCTAAAACTTGTGTATACGTTTCAGCATTGTTGGTGCTTTTCCAGATGTGTATGTTGCCCGTGCCATTGACACTAATGCACCCCCATACCATCAGAGAGGCAGGTGCTTCTAACAGGCCCAGATGATAGCTCTCTTCAGTACACAGGATGTGGAATTTGTATGGGTTTTTTATTTTATATTTTGAAATTTTATACCCAGTCCTCTTACTATCACGTTGCTAATTAATCTAATTAGTCATAAAATGCTCCACCAGCTGTTTCTTACTTGTACCGCTTACTTATACAGCCTTTTGTTGCCCCTGCCCTAATTTTCATTGATATTTTCCAAAAGAAAAGGGATACAATTTCTTAGTTTAAACATTTGACATGTTCACTGTGTTACATTGTAAATAAAATATGAGTGTATGAGATTTTATCTGCATTTTACATAGCATCCCAATTTTTTCAGATTCAATGTAACTGTAATGTTTTTTTACTTTACAACAGTGTGAGCAGCAGGGGAATAAGCACCTCCAGTTTGGGCTCAGTGACGGACAGCTCTCTGATCCACTGCAGGTAGTTCACCATCCCATACTGGGTCCTGCTGACAAGCTGCGGGCGCATCATCCTCCATGGCAGACCCAGCTTCAGGACGCTTTCTGTAGCAGTCGCCCAGTCCCTCAGAGAGATCATCCCTGAAATACAGACCGGATACGTTTGTTCACATTCTACCAATTCATACTGGTGGATGTAGAAGAAGAAGAAGAAGAAGAAGAAGAAAAAAAAAACAGACTCACTGCAGTTTTTGTACCTGTTTTGTTGGGATCAAACTCTTTGAAGGCACTGATGAGATCTGACTTGTGCACAAACAGCTGCTGCTTCAGAGCTTGCAGGGCAGACCTCTCTGTCCAGCTGACACTGGTTTACAAAGAAAAAAAATGAAAGCGTAAAAGCTTTTGGGTGGCACTTCAAAAGATGTAAACCTTCTGGCTTGACTCTCCAGATGTGCACCTCTGCCTCAGGGTGAGCTCTCTGCATGTCCTGCTGGCCTGGTACTGGATGCAGTGGGGCACCAGGTCAGGGCCCATTCTGATGTACGCTCCCCTGTTACTGCCCACCTCATAGTAGTTGGAGGCGGAAAATATTGTCAGCACCTGGATGTAACAGAAGGAAGGTTTTTTTTAGCCCTTTCCCAGAGGGAACTCTTCCTCTCCTTCTTGTGTTTCCTTGTGCTCACCCTGCGGTTGTGGCAGAACTCGTAGCCGTCCTGTTTGCACTCGTGGGAGCGGATAAGGAGCTGGAGGTTGTGTCTTCCCAGCACCTCCTCGGTGACATCCGGCCCCCAGTAGCAGCCTCCGCCTCGCACCTCGTTGGGAATGCAGCCATTTTGTGGCATCGGGTCACTCCACAACAGGTCCACTATCTGAGGGGGAGAGACTTGTGGCGCGTTGGGAAATACAGCAGTGTGCAAACGTTTGGGTCGATGAATCAATTCAGACTTTCTTTTCAGCATTTTTAGCAAGAGTTGCTGGATTTCTAATGCCATAGAAAAGGGAAAAAATGAGTTCTTGGATAATTGATCAAAATCCAGAGCTATGACTCTCAGTTATCAGTAAGTGTCACGTTTCAGATGAACACTCTGACTCTTCAACAATCTCATCACCTCTACCTTTCTCAATATAAATGCAACTGATGTCAACAAAGCAAGAGCAAACTTTCTTCAGGTAGTCTCGTTCAGAAACTCTGGAAGATTAGTTTGAAGTCAAAACAAGCTTGCAAGAGACCTTCAGTAAATTTAGCAGGTTGTCTGATCAGCAGAGGACGATATAAAGAAAAATGTGTGCTTTTTTAAGTTGGATATAGATGTTTGACAAGCTGTAAGATGCACAATAGACTTTCAAAGGGGCTGTAGGTTTCTATCATCTTTATAGTCCCCAAACCTAAAAAGAAAAATCATCGGACAAAAACAGGGAAAGATCCCAAAGGAATAGCAGGCCCAGACTGAGTAGAAATCTGCCACAATGGATCTTCTCTTTTATACATATTTAAAAGCATAAAATATAAAAAATGAAAGCAATTTTCACACATTATAGAGATAAATCTGTCATCTGGAAGTTTCAGGGTTTGTAAATCAAATTCATCTTTTATTGACTTAAAGAGAAATGTTCACAGAGACTGCTAATGTCGCTCACCTGTTTCCATTCATGCCCATGAGTTCCTGCTCCTCCAAACCCTGGCTCTGAATCAGACTTTTTTTCTCTGTAGGCCTGATCGAAGCCAGCCAGCCGGCGCCTCTTCCTCAGCTCGTCCTCCACCGAGCCGCTCAGCTCATCGCTGACGGGCAGGTTGTGGAGGGAACGCCGTGGGGAGATGCTCCTCGGAGCCGGAGCGGAGCCGTGGTTCGTCAGAGAGCGCACTCTGCGCCGGCCCTCCACAGGGCCGTCCGCATCACCGTTCCTGCTGCTGCTGTTGCCATGGATCATCTTAGGAGGCCGTAAAACTGACACATACTGCACACACACACAGGTCAACACACCAGTTCTGGGTCTGAATGGATTTCATTGAAGCTGAAGGCCTCTCTTACTCTGTGTCTGTCCATTCTGGCGACAGTATCCAGGTTTATTGAGTCAGAGATCCCTCCATGAACAACCAGCACCTTGTGATCGATCACTGTGGCCACAGGGAGCCAGCTGAAGATCTTCTGGAGAAGCTTTAGGATCTTCTTCCCATGCACCTGAAGGCAAGTTAGAGGAAATATGTTAAAGTCCTCTAATACTGAAACTCTAAATGCTTACACAAAGTCTGATACTTACTCTGTATTTCCCCAGGACTTCTTTCGTGAAACCATATCTAAAGAAGACACACAGGTAACCATGTTGGTATCAATGGTTTTTATATACAAAGGCAGTGTGGGGATTTTCAGTGAGTACATTTGTTTAAAATCGACTAGGACAGTATCTAAAATGTGGTAACTTGCATCTTTAAATAATTCAGTTTATTTATTATTAGCAAAGGAAGAAAAAGAAATAATATCTCAACCTAAAACAGAAATTACTTTGGAGGTTTTATGATCTAAAATCCACCAATTTCTTTATTGACTACACAGCGCAAACAAAATGTCAGCCATCTTGAATCAGGTTGACTCCCGAAGTCAGTCAGTTGATGACTACGTTCTGTGAGTTTCATTGAAATCTCTACAGCGGTTCATGAAATATTTTGCTAACACACATCAGACGAGGGCAATCTAAAGCAGCCATGAACAGGCCGAGTAAGCAACTGAACAGGAAGCGTGGATCGTGGAAAGCACTCTGCGGGTGGTCTCACCTCAGGTTCACGATGTGGTCTTCGTGGTTCCCTCTGTTCAGATGAACATCGTTGGGGTAAACGAGCAGGAACCCGAACAGGATGAGCAGAATCTCCAAAGAGTTCTTGCCGCGATCCACAAAGTCCCCGTTGAAGACGTACTGCTTCTCACACGATGGTAAACCATTCTGGGTAGTTGAAATTGTGGGGTGGGTGGGGGGATTTAAAATGAACATCCTAATGGACGACATGATGACTTGTGTGTTTTAAATACCTTGTAGAATATCAGCAGCAGGTCTTCAAGCTGCCCGTGCAAGTCTCCTACAAAAGAAACAGCACCACATGATCTGTTTCAGGGGGAAACAAAAGCGAAAACATTGGAGAAAAAAAAAAAATATCTATATATATTTGAACAGTTTTCTGCGGGGTACCACAAATAGTGATTTCCTGGGTATGGCAGACAGAGACGTGACTGATGTTTGGAAGAATTCGTAGAAGTCTCCAAGTCTCTCCGAGCATCTGCAGAACATACCGAGCATGGAGCTGCTACTGGGAGAAAAACATGTGTGAATAACCTGAAGCTAAAACAACAACAACAACAACAAAATAACTCAGCTCCAGATAGCTACCATCTGGATGATGGTGCACCTACTTGTTTCTGCTTAAAAGCCTCCATGAGCTTCGACACCCCGCAGAAGGTCATGGGAAAGGTCAGATGGGGGCCGCTGTAGCTGTCGGGCACCTCAACGCCCTTGTAGCAAAAATATCTCTCCCACTCCGTCTCGTGGCAGATTTCATTCTCACGAAAAATGTGAGATATTAGGCTTCCTTCATTAAAAACAAAAGCGGAGGCAGGGATCAGACCCCGAGTGCCCCCACAGTGACACAAACACATTAAATTAAAGATTTATCGCCTTACGTTCACTGCTGGCTGGAGTAAAATGATCCATCAAGAAGCCAAAAAATTTGTACAACTGCAGGGAGAAAAACATACATCCTTAAACTTGTTAATATTTTTGTGCTTTAATATAGATTAGGAGATATTGTAGCACAGGGTTTATGGACATGAAGGAGCAGCTAATTTTGATGACAATATCATCAGTTTTTAATGGTTAATGATAAACCAAAGATTTGAAACAAATGAGAATTTGACCAAATAATTGCGCTATTACAGTTATTACAGTGGGTTTGTTGTCATATATCGACATTGACAAATTACACAATTTCACCATAAGTTCACCAATAGAGGTTTTATAGCAAGGTTAATCATATTCTGCTTCAAAGATTTTTATCATTACAGAAGTAATAAAAAGAAAAAAATAGTAACAATCAACTAATTCAAATCAGCTGCTGTTTCTCAATTTTGTTTTGACAGAAATATTTTAAAAACAAACTGATGAAACTGGCCTTGAGAAAAGGATGGTACCCTTAAAAAATTTTGTTGCTCGACCTTTTGAGGCAATCAATTGATTTCTGTAACTCTCTCTGAGACTTCTGCACCTGTCTGCAGGTATTTTGTCCCACTCCTCATGAACAGACTGCTCCATCTGTCTTAGGTTTGAAGGGTCCCTTCTAGAGATGTTTCAGCTCCTTCCACAGATGTTCTGTAGGATTTAGATCAGGGCTCAGAAGGCCACTTCAGAACAGTTCGATGTTCGATTCTGAGCCATTCTTGGGTGATTTTAGCTGTTTGTTTTGGCTCATTATCCTCTTGGAGGACCAATGAGCTGTGACTGAGACCAAGCTTTCTGACACAGAGCAGCACAATTTGTTCAAGAAAGCCTTGATAGTCTTGAGATTTCATAGTAACCTGAACAGATTCGGGACACCCTGTGTCAGATGCAGCGAAGCAGAACAGAAACGAGCCTCCTCCGTGTTTCTCTGTAGGTACAGAGTTTGTTTCTTTGGATGTTTTATATTAGACTAAGTAAACACAGAGCCGATGGGACTTGTTGCCAAAAAGCTCCAGTTTTGTCTCATCTGTCCAAAGGACATTCTCCCAGAAGCTTTTTGGCTTGCCAATGTGCATCTTGGCAAATTCCAGCTTCTAGCTTATTTTATGATTTGGTTTCCTCCTCTGTTATCGTTTTTTGGCTCAAACAGTGACCGATGGTGCAATCTGACACTGATGTACCTTGACTTTGGAGTTCACCTCTAATCTCTTTGGAAGTTGTCCTGGACTCTCTGGTAACCGTTTGTATTATCTATAGCTTCAAATTGTCATTAATTTTCCTCTTGTGGCCCCATCCAGGGAGGTTGTCTCCAGTCCTGTGGACCTTTAACGTCTGAACAATCTGCTCAGCTGTAGCTGCTTAGAGATGGTCTTATCGTGTTTACCTTTAACATGCTGCTCGAGAATTGTCTTTCCAAGCTCCTGAGACAAATCTGTTCTTAACTCTCTGTGGTCCATGTTCAGTGTGGTACACACCATCAAACCAAACAGCACAGTGACTACTTTTCACCCTTTAAATTAACAGACTGACTGATTAAAGGGCACACCCTAGTTTAACATGTCCTCGTGTGCAAATTAGTTTCAATCTTTTCTAGGAGTACCATCCTTTGTGTCATGACCAGTTTCATTAGTTTGCTTTTTAAAGATAATTCCGTTGAACCAAAATTCAAAAGCAATGTCTGGTTTTTACTAGCTGACTTTCAGCTTTTGTTTCATTACTTTTTGTCAGTTTCAAGTTATTTCAGTGACCTGTGAGGGTTCTCTTTCGCTTCCTTAATGATAGGGTTCAAACAAATGTATCTGCATGTGTATACTCTACTCTGTTCAGCTCTTTGACCTCACCTTTATCTGATCTTGTTCTCCTGCGTACTCAATAGACTGGAAAATGTTCCAGGTGCACCTGCGTCTCATCTCCAGCCGGGCAACATACTGTCGGTACCAGCGCTGGATCAACAGAGCCGCTGTGATCGCTGAGAAAACAGAAGAATCTGCTCCTAACTGGACTGGTTCTGAAGATATTTCAGATGTCTCAGGTCTAACTGGGGATCTAACCTCCTGTGGGTTCATTGGCCCTTTAATTCTACAGGGCTTTATTTGTTTACATCTTAAAAAGGACCTAAACTCTACAAAAAAACTGTTAATTTTGGTTATTCTCCATTATGAGATATAATTTGAAGGATTTACCTGTGGCAGCTTCATGGGTTGCATGAAATTTTGGGTTTAGATTACAGATGTGATCAAACACAAATTGAGAATTTTTTCAGGTCATATTTTGGTGAAATAAAATAAAATTACCTGGGACTGAGATGCTCACTGGAAATAATAAAACATGGCAACAAAACAAGCATTGCAATTAAAATGGAGCATTTTATATTAAAATAGTTTTCTCGATAAGTAGTTGACATAAATGCTGCACCTCTGTCACACTTCGCCTGTTGAGGTGTGGATTTTCCCAAGCCACATCCCATGACCCTTTGCTGTTTTCGCTGTCAAAAACAAATGAGCATGTTAACGGGTGAGACTCAGATGTGTGACCTTGTGATTTGCAACTCTGGAGAAAAATATCTGCACACAAAGTAACACATTATTCTGCTACTTTCCCCTTTTTTAAATTTTTTTTACACACCTGATGAATAAAATGTCCATAATAAGACATGAACAACATTAATAAATTCAGTGTTTCTGTGTTACTTAGAAAATGAATCTTTTTTTTCTCTATGTTCAGATAGTAAAAACGCATTGCATAGTTGACTGATTTAAAGCAAACTCACCCGTCATTCGTTTTATTGTAAGAAGGCTTTCTTGCTGCGGCTGAAATGAGTGGAAGTTGTAGATTATGTCTCCGTGTTGTCCATCTGTAACTCTTCACAGCTACGCAGCCGTGACGAGCACACACTGACTTGTAAACATCTTGGACAGGCTCCTTTGATCACTTACTCAAAACAAGTGGATTAGGATTAAACCTTACTACAGTCGGCATCTGCGCTGAATAAACAGATGAGGGCTCTGTTAAAGGGCAGCAAGCGTTTTAAAGGGATGTTGGGCTGCGGAGCCTCAGATAAAGACTATTTACCTTATATGACAACTTTTAGCCATTTGATCAAGTCTATAGGCTTTAATCATTGATTTGAACTTTTTTATTTGTAATAAATGAGTCATATATACATTTTTAGGAGTCTATATAATGCTTTAAGGGGTGACTCTAAAGGTTAATGCCAAAGCTGATGCTCAATGTTTTGAGCTCAGAATATGTGTTGTGAATCATTCTCAGCTACAACCACTGCAAGTTTTAGCACAATATCTGTAAAATTGACTAAGTTATAGCCATTTTTGTGTTGACTAAGGTTGCTTAGCTGTGGAGGCCATCTTACATTGGGCTGACTCCAAAAGTTAATCAGTTGTAGCTGTACACCTAGTGGTTTGGTTTTGAGAGTTTCATTAAAATCCATCCAGTGGTTCATGAGATATTCTGCTAACAGACCGACAGGATTGATGCCGACGATCAGCGCCAAAGTTTTCAGCAAAAATAATGCGCAATGTGTAGCACTCTCTGTATATGTTGAGGATGTTGCTCAGCTACTGCCACACCAGATTTCAGTTCAACATCTATAAAATTGACTGAGTTATAGCCATTTTTGTGTTTGCTTCAATGGGTTAATTCTATATGTGCACCTAATGATTACTTTCTGAGAGTTTCATTAAAAACTGTGCTTCAAGAGATATTTTGCCAACGCATTTTTTTGCATCTGGAGCGAGTAATAATGATATACTTTTTCTATCTGCAATGATAGAGAGAGAACATATTGTAAATCTTTCCTTATCAAACTTAAAAGTAACCTTTTTACAATGCAGCCTTTAAAACTTGCCTCATTATGTGTGTGTTGAAATACATATGAGGAATGTTCTCTGCCTTGTCCGGACTAATGTTTATCATTTAAATCACTCATCAGAGCATAACGGCTTTTTGTGATCCCAGATAACTGCAGCTGGCAGCCATTCGGTGGGAGGCGTCTGCTACTCAAGGACTCCGCTTGTTCACGATGGTTGCCAGAGGTCCAAAACTGCACGATCTTGGTGACCTCCGGTGTGTGTGTGTCTATGCATGTGTCTAAATGTGTGTGAGGATCGAACTCAAACAACACAGAATGTGTCTTTGTGCCTGTTTCGTGGAAAACCTATGAACAGCGCATACTTTTTAAATGCATGGCACATATGATGCAACCCCAGTGGCACAATGCCAACCAAAGCAGGAGATGTTTTTTTTTTTTTGAAAAACTTGTTCAGACATTTTAAAGTGGGTTACTGCAGAAAAGTTATCAGCAAATATCTTACCTGTCATAGATAACTCTTGGAATGACCTCAGTTTGGTAAAATAGAGTTTAAGTCTGACAGGGCTGATGAGCAAACAGCTAGTTTGAATGCAGCAAAGACAAAAGATGTCTGCTCTCTTAAAACAGCTTCAGTTTTAAAAGAAATGATAGTGGTTCGTGTAACTATTCCTGCAGGAAGTGACCCAGGCTGCACTGGAAAAGCTACAGCTAGCTGATCCTGCTACTTGTGTTTGCAAATACCCATAGATTTCCTTGGAAATAACTGTTTAATCAGAGATTTAATGGTTTATAAAATAACGTTTGCGTGAACCATACGGGCGGCATTTGGTCAGAGCTGAAGTGTTAGCTCATTTGTCCTGTTGAACTTAAACTTTATTCCTCCAAACTGAGACTGTTCAATGAGCAATCTGCAGCAGCTAAGTTTGTTAAATGTTCATAGCTTTTCCACAAAAAAAAAACCACTTGAAAACTTCTAAACTATCCCTTTAATACCGTCTATGTAATTACTCAAACTGAAGAAAACTCATTGCCAAAAGTTATGTTGCTTTGGACAAGTCTGGAACACGCAGAACAGGTTGCAGGAGCCGCATTTATCACACGTTGGACCGATTTTCAGGCCGAGCGTCTCTCATCCAAGTCTTGCCACCGGGGTTAAGAGAGGACACAAATTCAGAAGCGCACAGGAGACAGCCGGGTGAAGAACAAAAATAAACTTCAATTTCCAACTAACAAGACTAAGTGAAAGACGCCGCAGGGCAGGAACTCCAGAAGCATAAATCCGAGAAATAAGACTCCAGAACAACAGACAGGAAGAGAAACGGCACAGAATTGACTCTGGTAGGAAGATGCTCAGACAAGATAAGATAGAACTGTAGCACACACAGGGGAAGATAATAACTCAAATATAAACGTGATTTATTTAAGGGCAGGAAGCAAAACAAACTGGAATGAATACTAAAATCAGGAAATACAAAACAAAACAAGGAAAAAAGCATACCAAGGAGGACAAGAATAAAGTGGACTATAACATGAATAAAGCTGACTATCATCCAGAACGAGGAAATAAAGTGAATACAAACACACCACACACACACGCTTCAAAGAAAACTATGGAAAACCCCCAAACACATCAAGCCCAGACTATGATATTATTGCTTTGGAAGCTTTTGATAGCTTAGTTGACAATATTTGAGCTAATTGGAGGCACACCTCAAATCAGTCGAGATATCAGGAAGAGAATTGTCAGCCTCTCACACTCTGGATCACCATTGGGTACAATTTCCAGATGTCTGAAGGTGACGCGTTCCTCTGTTCAATTACACACAATATAAACGCCATGGGATTGTCCAGCCATCATACCGCTCAGGAAGGAGACGGGTTCTGTGTTCCCGAAAAGAATGTGTTTTGGTGTGAAATGTGTGTATCAACCCCAAACAAAAGCTGAAGAGCTTGTGAAGATGCTGGCTGAAGCTGGTAGGAGAGTGTCATTATCCACAGAGAAACAAGTCCTGTACCAACGGGGGCTGAAAGACCACTCGGGGAAGAAGAAGCCATTACTTCACAAGCATTTGGATGAAAAAAAGTGGAAGCTTGCATCATCCCAACTGTGAAGTACGGGGGTGGAAGCATCATGGTGTGGGGCTGTTTTGCTGCAGGAGGGACTGGTGCACCTCATTAAATAGATGGCATCATGAGTAAAGAACATGAATTTCAGTGTTTTGGGGTTTTGGTTCTTTGTTTAGTGTTTCTTCTTCATCTTGTTTTGGTTTAGCTGTTGTTTGGGTTTCTGTGACACCATTCACCTCCACAGTAATTTTCCGGTCACGCCTGCCACGCCCACCTCACCTGTTTCTCGTCATGTCCTCAGCTGCAACCCATTGTCATCTCTCCCTCTGTTCTTTAAAAGCCGGTCTCTGCTCATCTTTCTTCACTGGGTCATTCCTTTCACCATGTTTATTGTTTCCATGCCTTGCCTTACCTTGCCTTTTTGGATTTTGTGTTTGCTGATCTTTGCTGCCACGCCAGCCTGTTGTTTTTGTTCATTTTTCCTTTAGTAAATTACTTTTCTTTTTTAAAATGATGAGTCTGCATTCTGGGTTT
Source organism: Kryptolebias marmoratus (assembly GCF_001649575.2). NCBI lineage: Eukaryota > Metazoa > Chordata > Actinopteri > Cyprinodontiformes > Rivulidae > Kryptolebias > Kryptolebias marmoratus. The sequence continues at coordinate 13,159,949 of NC_051443.1, forward strand.
GCCTCCATTCCCCGGCTTCTGATATAATGTGGAAAATATTGACGCAATACCTCAAGGCATGAGCCAGGAAGTGAAAACTTGGGCGGTCTGGGTCAGGTCAGGTCTGTAGGTGGAACTTCCACGTACTGACCTGGACCCAGGAGTGTGTTTACACCTTTATTTAGTTTTCTACTTGAGACTTGAGATGCAGTCCCCATCAGGTCTGAACCCTGCTCACACTTAAACCCTGCACACATCTGGATTATTTTATCCACTACAAACACAAATAAGCAACTAGTTGAGTGCTTGTTTGTCTGCTTGAAAAGTTTCTGTTATGAGCGTTAGCGTTCCTCCAGCCTCTGCTCCACCTTCCATTGTTTTACCATTTTATCCTTTTAAAATTGATTTTAATATCAATGTGACAAAGGTTAAAATAAAAAAAACATGTCTGAGAGATGCATAACTGTTTCCGTGCACCAAAGACGATGGTGACTATTAGCGAAATGCAGAATGACATCAGAGTTTTTCTTTAAATCTATGGATGTGGTAGCAATAAGTTCATGTGCAAAAACTGCTGAGTTACAGTTTGCCTTTTTGGAAAGTCTCCCTGCGCTGAGGTGCTGAAACATGTCCATAATCAGACATATTTAGGCCTGGGATTGAGATCACAGCGGTGCTGCTGAAACTTGTCAAGCTTATTATGTAAACCTCTTTAAATATTTCTAAAATGAGGGCTTTAAAATGTAGGATTACAAAACATATGACATCAGTTGGAGATGTTTTTAGATCCCTTATGTAAGTAAGCATGGCAAAGGAGCTAAAGATAATAGTTTTGTTTTTTTTACTAGTAAAGATGAGGTAAAAGACATGCATTTATACAAGATTTATAGTAAAACAATACAGATGTACAACTTTTATTACTTCCTATATTTTTTTCTTTTTCTGCAGGTCTGTATTTCATTTAGAACGTGCAGTTATAAGCATACGCTTCACCTGAATATTTTCTCATCATCGAGGTCCTGTTTGAGCTCGTAGCAGCATTCCTCTGGCACTCAAGATGAATTATGATTTGTTATCCAGTGCAGCAGACAGGTTGTCCCATTTTGGGCCTCATGAGAAACGTTCTTTCTTGGCTTCAGTTTAGGATCTAATCGGAGGTCATTAAAGGACACAGAGCGACTGCTTTATCCAAATCTCAAGCCCGACTCACAAAACTCTGAACTGAGCTGCAGACTTTTTTTTTTCCCTCCTTTGCTTCTGGCTGTCCGATAGGGACATCACCTGCATCGCATTTTTTTTTCCTGAATTGTGTTACATTTCCTCAAGTCCTTGAAAAACAACTGCAGGGGAATACTATTGGTATTGTGTTTATCACAGGAGATTGATGCCTTCATATCAAGCCAGCAAATGGAGGATGTAATGAAAATTGATAAATACACATATGCAGAATGAATGGATAGCTTATGCTCTACAGTTTGGCGGTTAAGCATTGAACAATCACCCATTGTATGTCTCTCATGTTGTTTTTTTGCGATGTTTGTTCCCTGTTTGTAGTAAAGGTATCGATTTAAACACACATTAGTTTTGATTCTTGGTTTGATCCCAACGATGACAAATCGTGGACGCAGGGTGAGATATTTATGGTCGGTGCCCACAAGAATCAGACCACCTTGCCAACAACCCAATCGAGCCCAGCTGCCCCTCAGCTTGCAACACCTGGCGCTCACAGGAAATTTCCCATCCAAATGCTGCTCCGCCCTGACCGTGCTTACCTCTTGAGATAAGACAAGCTCAGGCCCGCACAGAGGAGTGGGCCCGAAAGCGCCAGAAGATGCCAAAGAATAAACAAATAAAAGGCCAGAAAAACAAAACTGCACCAAAAGAAAACACATTTCGTAACATGCAGGCAAGCATAGAAAGACAAGCAAACAGACAGTATATTCTTTATTATGTCAGTGCAAACGTCTTGAATCATTCCATATTTCTTTATATCTTGCTGCCAGATGTTTATCATCAACAAAAATTGTTCCTGCTTACAAGACAAAAAGGGTATTTAATATTATTGCATGCAAACTAATTGTTAACTAGCTGCTTATTAACATTATTAGCAGCATGGTTTCCTTCATTTAGTTATTAGAAAACATTTCTTAATTAGTTAATTTGTATTCTTTTGTTCTGCAACTTTTTCTCCTAATGACCTCCTAATAATTTGTTATTAATGGACTCAGGAACACTTCCACAAATCATTGTCTATAAACCCAGCTCCCCATGCCATCTGCAAGTACTGATTAAAGCTCTATCATGCAAAGAAGAAGCCATATGTAAACACCATTTAGAGACATCACTGTCTTCTCTGAGTCAAAGCTCATTTAAAAATTAACTGAGACAACGTGGAAAACTGTTCTGAGGTCAGACAAATTGAAATTTCAATGTTCTTTTTGGAAAACTGCAGATTCCATGTTCCATACTAAAATAAGAGGGAGAACATCCGGCCTTTTATCAGCACACAGTTCAAAAGCCTGCCTCTCTGATGGTATGGGGGTGCATTGGCAGCTTTCACATCTGAAAAGGCACCATCAATGCAGAAAATACGGTATATACTGGTTTTAGAATAACATATGCTCCCATCCAGATGACGTGTTTTTTATGGAAGACACTACATATTTCAGCAAGACGATGCTAAACCACAAACTGCATTAATTACAGCAGCATGGCTTCATGGTAGAAGAGTCCAGGGGCTTAACTGACCTGCCTGCAGTCCAGATATTTCACCAATTGAAAACATTTGATGCATCAGGAAACAAAAACTTCAACAAAGAAGACCCAGGACTGTTGAACAGCTAGAATCTTACATCAGACAAGAATAGGACGGCATTCCCTCCAGACTGTTGTTTATTGAAGAGGGGATGGTTAACAGAAGTAAACATGGCCATGTCCCAACATTTTTGAGATTTGTAGCTCCCATAAAATTTTAAATTACCTCATTTTTTTCTTTCCTAACTTTTTTCTTACTTTTATAGGTTCTCTGTTTTGAAGCTGTCTTTTCTTTACACACTGTTAAGCCAATTTTAGCAGACAACTACTGAAACTGAATGGGTCACAGCTTGAAAATAATAAATCAATTTCACTGCTCAGGTTCTTTTTTCATGGTCTTTTTGCGGACTGCAAAAAACCTCAGACAGTCACTACCCATAGCTTTTAAAAATACTTTACACTTTACAAACTGTTCCCTATAAAGCAAATGGTCAGTATAATTAAATACTGTTGTTGGTGTATTTTGTCTTTTATGGGATTTCTTTAATCCAAGAACATCATTTCATTCATTGTGTGTTTTTGATAGTTGTTTCTCTGTTTGTAATGTTCTCCCTAACTTCTGTGCCATCAGCCAGCCCGGCACTGAATATAAAATAAACTCTTTAAAAGGTTGGGGATGGTCATTCTCTCAGAGGTAAAGAAAGTTGTACAAAATGGTAGCAGGGCTTTCCATTCAGGGTATGAGGTGTAATCTTTCTGCAGGGGCAATATAACCTAATTACACTCTTCTTCTGGTGCCGTAATGCCCCTTAGAAATAATGTAAATAAATGTGGAAAAACTCCAGAGCATCACCTCTGATTTCTGTTTTATACATACACTGCACCTGCCAACAAAACAGAACAGTAGGAGCTTTGTCCTTCGCTCAGCGTTGTTCTCATGCACACACATTGCAACTTGTGTGTCAGTGCTAATTTTGTCTCCTCACCTCTCATTCCTAAATGTTTGCCTTGAGTCTTTGTCTATCTGTCTTCTTCCGTTGGATCATCCTCCTTGTACTATTTCACACAGAGCAGGGGACAAGACAACAATGTTAAGTATCTCAAGGCCACATTTAGGGTACAAGAAGATAAAAGCTCAGGTTCTCAGGCCCCGACTAACAGTACCTTGTGCAGCATCCTTGTCTCCTGTCTCCTCCTCCAAACAGACGCACAGGACCAACCGCCGCCAGCCTGAATCGAACTCAGTCTATAGATCGACCACACTGCTCGCTCACAATGTCTTTTGCGTTCGTTGGCATGATGACGCTTCTTGGTTCTGCAGTGGTGACTGCGTTTATCCTGCATCCTGCCAAGGAAGAGGCTGCAATCTCTGCTAATTCCAATCAAAGGTCAGTTTGAGCCTGAATTTTGAATTTATGTGACGCTTTATTTACAGGAAATGTTAGCTATACCTTTTTAGGATATTATGCATAGTTACTGAACAGCATAGCAGGTGAATATGAGGTGATCTGTGATGTATGGTGAGGGCAAATTAGACTGTGTGCAAAATCGATGGTAATTTAATACTTTCACGCAAACAAGGTGCAAAGATGTAGCAGTATTCTGCTTAAGTGTTAGAAGAGGAATAAACAGTTCATCACAAAAGACTTTTCCCTCTCATCATCCAAATTTTTACAAGGTGCTTAAAGAAGGCAATTACATTTACAGGAAAAAAAGGTGAAAATCCCATGTATCCAAATATTTTGTTGATATATGAATCTTCAGGTGCCCGGAGGAGTCACTGCAGTCGATAAGGAAGCGTCTCCTCGGGGCTCTCAGCCTGCAGACTGAGCCACAGCTGCCTGCTGGGTTTCTGGATGGTGTCCGAGAACAGTGGCAGAGAACGTTCAGAACCATTTCCCAAAGTGCCAAGGACACGGCAGGCAAGTGGAATCCAAAAGATTTAAAGAAACGAGTGCACATGTCACAGCCATGCATTGTGAACATAATCATCTGTGCCTCTTGCTCCGGCAGCCTTCGACGCCTCTGCCACACCTGAGAGTGGGAACAGCACAGGCCTGAAGTGCTGTTCCACAGCCTCTGAGGTCTCCATGAAAGGTACGCAACAAGGAGTAATTATTTGTACCCAATATTAACATATGTGTACTTTTTTTGTTGTTGTTTCTTTTTGATTAAAAAACTAACATTGTTTTACATTCTAGATCTGGGCTGGGACAGCTGGGTGATCCATCCTTTGAGCCTGACCATTGTTCGCTGTGCGCTGTGCAACTATATGGAGAACACCGTGCAGTGTCCATCCTCCTCCAGCATCCAGGACTCACAGGTAATTTCTCCATGGGATTTAAACAGTGCAGTATGTACTCTTTTACAATGATAAACACTGTAATTTATTATTTCTTACAGAAGCATTTAGCCATACTGACTAGGCAAATTCACAAAACTATGCAGGCATACATAGCTCTAGATTTTTACTTTATCTACTCCTTTATGTACTTTTTTATACATTTGCCTGAGTTTCAGTGTCTCTGAGCCATAACTAGCACAAGTTCAATAACTTGCAAAAAAAAAGTTGTTTTTTTTATTTTCTGTAAGTTTATTCAAAAGAAGGAAATCCAACCTATTCAATATGAAAAAATCCTGGCTGAAGTTATCAATTCTTGCATGAAAGGGTTAAAATCTGCATCTTTAAAGGGTATATTTGAGCATTTACTTAACCTAGTTTAAAGTTAAAGTATGATTTAAGTAAAATACTTTTAACGTATCCACCAGAAATTATATATATTTTTAAATAATAAATGTTTGTTTCCTCGTCTTTCTCCAGGATGATTTGCCGTGCTGTCAGCCCGCCTCCCAGGACATGGTGTCCATTGTCTACATGGACGAAACCGACGCCGTTGTCATCTCCTCTGTGCAGCTGACCCGCAGCTGCGGCTGTGGACCTGGGAATACTGAGCAGCAGGGCAAAAAATAGGCTGAGGTTTGTCCTTCAGTCCTCCGTACGTGGTCCGGGCCACGTTCTGTATCCAAATTATCTTCACACTTGGCCCTATTCTCTCCCGAGTTAAAATGCCCACCTGTACTGCGGACTGCTTTCTCTATCTTAAACCGAGCGTGGGAACCAAAGCAAAGTCTCAGTTTTGCATTCCTGCTGCGCCGCTGTTGCAATAACAGATTTGTTGTGCCTGCCAGTCATGAAAATTAAGTGCTCTAGATTTGCGATCTAAAAATATGCTGCCTTCTTTTTTTAGAAGTAACCAACAAACAAGCTAAAGTTAACAAAACGTGTTTATCTTTGTGTCCCACTTTAGAACAGTTCAACATTTCTGGCACTAAAGTGCTGAAAAACAACAGCAACAAAAAAAAAAAAAAACTTAGCTGACATTTGTGTAATAAATCTCAAGAGTGCAGATCATTTATTTATAGCTGCTAATGGTTACGGAGTGTTCCCTCAAAAAATCTGAGACAGCCTGTGCCAAATGCTCAACAAGCCAGTCTTCTCTCGTCTGATGTGTGACAACACCATGTCCTCTTATGGGAAAGAATTCAATTTAATCTGGGCAAGTGAACTAAGGTCAGCGAAGTCAGGGCGTAAATTCTGTGCAGGGCTTTGCTGATTTTGAAATTTCCAAGGGCTGAAACGCCCAGAAGCAGCCAAAACCCTGTGAGGCTCATATCAGCAGCCTTGGAGGACTCTAAAAGTACAATAAATTTATTCTTTGCAACATAGCCTCATAAAAAAACAGACTTTTAAAATATTTACTTAGTAAAATGTTGATTTAATCCAGCAAATTGTAAAAAGTGATGCAGCAGCAGCCATTTGATTCAACAAAGTACTTGGTGACCTCTTCGAAGCACACATGGCAGCTTTCAGAGCATGACACAAAATATGTTTTTATTTGGTTTAATCACAGCGTCTCGTCTCTCTAGTGTGTCCAAGATGTTTCATTTTTTAGGTTTGAACAGTTTCAAAAGATAAAAAATAAAGGTGCCCTGCAAACTCAACAGTTTATTGGTCATATTTATGAGACATGGCTCACCCCACAGGAAAATGCTGTCTGTATAAGCGTTTTGATTTAAACTAGAAACAGGTTCCAGATTGTTTTGTTTCCATAACTTCACATGATTTACCTTTGTTCCATTTTCTGATGTCTTGTATGAACACAAACCAGTTGGTTTTGCAATCATGCTTTTTTATCAATATTATTATTATCGTTTTGAATTGTTTTGTTTACTAATTTTTCAAGTGGTGAATTTTTGATTTCTTTGAGTCATTTTGTTGTTTTTTTTTTTTTTTTGTACTATTATACTTCACAAAGTTACCTCACAGTTAGAGTTTTTTGTTTTCACAAGTGTATTACTACTTTAATCTTAATCAGTAGACTTAGATCAAATGACGCTGCTTTGTCGTGATAATCATTTGTACCATTTTGCTCCTAATTATATAAATAAAAATGACTAAAACAAATTGAACTTTTGATCTCTGTGTTTTATTATCAAATGCTTTCATTCTGGATCAAGTTTTCTTTAAAAATAATAAAAAAAGGTCGTATATCTTATTTTTAAAAAATAAAGTTTCTTAGGCTAGTAAATTTGATTTTCCATTTGTCTGCCAGACAAGCAGGAACTCCTGGTGTTACGCCAAGAGGGAGGGAAATAGGAGATGAAGAAACGTTGGCAATGTACTCCAAAAAAAAAACAACAGGTGCTGCTGAAGGGAAGAGCAACACGCGGCGTGCTTCTGAGCAACTCCCAATGTTTTCACTTGTTGTTTGGGCTTTTGTGCACATTGTCTGATTTTGAACTTACTATTCTCACAATAGTTCAAACATCTGGGTCCACAGCTGATTTTTGCCAGCAAATTTGCTATTCTTTTTTTTTTTTTTCAATCAATCTTGGACAGAATGCTTGGATATTTCAGCGTATGGATGTCTTTTGGCCTCCTGTCCCCGTTTCTGCTGGCCGTAGGGGCAGTTGAGTGTTTGGAGAAAGAAAGCGTGGTGAAAGTGAAGCCCAGCACCATGAAGCTGCCGACGGACTGTTTGGTGGACTGCAGCATAATGACGTACGACAAAAAAGTTCAGCTTGGGGACAGTAACAACATACGGATGAAAGACTCCACTGAAGGTAAGAAGCCACTAAGTTTAGTTAATTTATTTTATGCCAAAATAATGTGGTTGACCTGAGCTTTTTCAGCTTTCAATCCACAAAATAACAGTGGTGGATCCTTATGACCCCACATTCTACAGGTTTAAATGTACAAACTTCGCTGATAACAATTTTATTCAAGTGCATAATGACCACTAAACACCTGTACCAACTATAATACCATTTTGTTTTACTAATTTATGACTATTGTACTTGTTCTTTGTAACAATAATGGTGATAAAATGCCATTAGCAATCATTTTTACAGTCAGTGTCATTTCTGGAGACTATCTGAGGAAGTCTGCCGAAAGAATTTTAGTGGATTATAAAACATTTTCATCCTAAACACTGACATTTTCTTATTTTACAGTGCTAATAAAACATTTGGCTGCAAATGCACCTTCTTTTGTAATATCACAGTTCCACTTAATTGTATGCCAAACAAACAAATGTACACAATTTCCTTGAATTTATACTGACCTTTGAGTTTAGATGTTGAACTGGTACTTACTGTAAATCATTAACATGGCTGCTTTTGACACGCAAAGACTTTTAAAATGTGCTTTTCATGGAGTTATGAGCAATAGAAAAAACTGTTTAAAGTGTAAAATCTTTTTTATTTTTCTTTTGCCTGGCTGTTGTGAATATACTTGTTCAGACTGTTTTGTTTTCCCAGGAGAGCCCGGGGAGTACTGCTGGTCCACTGAGCTTCAGTGCACCGCCGGAGAGAGCTTTCTGAGCGCCTACGTGGTGCTGCCCGTGGATTTAGCTGCTGTGGGGGACCAGCCGTGGGAAGTCAAAACCACGAGTCCGACCGCCACAACCTTACACACACACACCCGCCCCACCATCATCGCAGAGAGCTGCGGCCTCCTCTTCCAGGTCACGTCGTTTTTCAGCAGGCCGAACCCGCAGACGTCACTATTCTGCGTGGAAGTGGGGACGTGGGAAAACCAGCTGGGGGATAGGCTTCTTCCATGTCCTCCCTATCTGGTCACCTTATGGCAGAGAAACCCAAATCAATCCAACCAACAAGGCGGGGGATAAACTGGAACACTACTCAATCTTTTTTCCTTTTTTTTTTTGTATTTGAGTAGCCATAAAGCTGCTGTGAAAGTTCTCAGTTTAAATTAAATATGTGAACAGTATGTAAATATATAATCAGAATACTAAGGTAGTGAGTATATAATACTATATAGAGAATAGTTCTACCACATAGTTTTATTTATGTAATTTTGGTTGCTGTAGCTGGTGGAGATGGAGCTCATTTAGAATGGTTTCCATTTTGTTATATTTAGCAATCAACAGTGATTTAAATTATTGCTTTTGCAGGCAGTTCTTGGACGACAGCCCTCCCAGAACTACTAAAGAAGAACTGCTTGGCTGCAAAATGTCTTTATCCATGAGAAAATAGTGTCAGTCGCCAATTGTGGAACAAATTAACAATAGTTCTTTAGCTGTCGATTGTTAGATTTAGTCTGTGGGTAAACCCTGCACTGACCAAGATGTTTAGTCGTGACTTTGAGAAATTAAAACAAATTCAGATCCTCACTTTGCAAATATTTCTTACAATATTTAACATGAACACTTGTGAATGAGCGTTCGAGTCAGTTTAAACATCTCAAACATGTGATGTATTTAAACTGAAGTACTCAAAAGTGAGAATTTAACCTTTGTGTTTAAGCTTGTCTAAGCAAAGTTATAAAAATGCAATGCATGTTTCTAATTTTGGTTCGGATCATTTTTACACACTTTGACTCCTGTCATACAGAAAAGCGCCGTCTGTCTGAAACACAGCGTAAACTCCTCTGATGTGGCTTTTCCTGTCTTTTCGCTCACTCGTTTTTTGTTCCTGTTCGAGGGAGGGATGGAGTGTTTCTGGTGCCTATCCCAGCAGTCAATGGGCAATAGGTGGCCAGGGAATCGCAGTACCAAAACAACAAATAAGAGAGGAAACATAAGGTCAAATTAGAACAACTAATATTACCCTGTCAGGCATGTTTTTTGGACAGTGAGGACCTGGAGAAAACTCAGTCAAACATGTACGGGAAGGCCCCAGCTGCGATTTAAACCACAGATTTTATTTGAGGTTATAATGTTAACCAACTGCAGCGAATCTTTTGCATGCATACAGTGTTTTGCTTTAAAGGAAGGAGGGAAAAGAAGCTTTTTCTTGTGTCATGAGCGTGTGTGAAAAGTTAGAATAATGTGATTCCTGCAGCTGGATTTCTTCTTTGTCAGTCTTGTGCAGTTTGATCAAACAGGCATCGTGTGTGTTTTCCAGCCTTGTAAATAAACGCAACACAAGCAGGCATTCGCGGGCTACACAGGTCTTGTTTATCTGCAGTCTGAAGACATTTTATGGACTTTTGTAAAAACTGTTTAGGGTTATGTATTCCCGTTCATTTCAGATTCTGTAAAACCGACTTAATGAGAGGACTCTGGTGAAGTGCTTAGAAGATTGTAAGTGTATTATAACATTTGTTTTGTCAGTTATAGTTTTGCATTGTATAAGTTTCTGGTTTTTAATCATCATAAAATCAGAATACATGATTGTCTTTGTGTGGATGTGCTTTACGTGACTTCTGTTTTATTTCTCGTTTTGTGTTTTGCATCTTAGATACTAAAGAGCCCAGACCAAGATTTTACTTTCACTGTTAAATGTCTAATCGGCTTTGGCTTTATCAGATGAGCTGAAACCATAAGCCAGCTGTAAACACAACTGGATGCAGAGTCAAAATAAAGACAGCCATTTAAATTTAAATGTGATGAACTTACAAACTTTATTCCAATACCAGCAGCACAGCATTACTGTATTTGTTCGGCATGCCCTTGTATGTGATTGTCCAATTTGAATTGAGGTAATCGGGTTAATAAGTCTAATTTAATCGCTCATCAACCATGTGTTGAAATCTGTGGTGTTTTATTTCAGCAGGAGAAATGAGAGAGCGCCACCTGCTGGATGTTACATGAACTCAGAGCTGTAAAACTTTGGTTAGAGACAACCCTGTTTGTCTGTTAGCAAAACATCTCACAAATCACCACTTTGATAAAACGTCCAGAAAGTAATCATTGGACGTACACCTTCAGCTCCTTCAGTCCACCTTAGCCCACACAAAAATGGCTCCAACTCTGTCAGTTTTACAGATATTCAGCTACAGTTTGATGTTTTAGTTGACTTAAAGTTAATTTGTGCTCGACCACAAGGCCTGCCGTCTCTACCAGTCCACGCCTGCACGCAGCTCAGGATTTTCTAACTGCATGAACTGTGGACTGAGAATCTATGAGAAAACCCATTTGAAAGGCGGCACCAACAATGAAGAATGCAAGTAAAACTGCAAACAAAAAAATGATTAAAAAAAAAAGAAAAAAAAGTGATGCTCGTTTTGAGTAAATGCGGTGCAAGGAGACTAGAGGTGGTCTGCCTTTTCAAGATTTTTTTTATACAGGAGAACAAACAAAACAAACAAAATAATTGTGTCATATTCCTTCTGAGCGATTCTTAAAATACTGGTGAATGTTTTTCACAGCTTGTGCAAATATGTTGTGACACCCTGCTGTTGATTTACCCTCCCAAACCATCTGAGTCTGTGCCTGCAAACAAAGTTGCCACAATGCCATTTTAAAATGGTTCTTTTCCAATTTTATTTATTTCTTTTTAGCTTTCTCGTTGTTGCCTCAGACTTTTTGTGACAAAAAACTGTTAATCTTTAAAAAAAAATGTCACTGGATTTTTTTGGGGGTTTTCTCAAATAATCAAGAGTCAGCTACATTTTTTTGGGAAATAATACGGTTGTGGGACATAGGGGTGCAGAGGGTGCTGTGACACCTCCTTGATGGAGGATATGTATGTCCAAAATACATATAGCAACAGTTTTCCTAAATTTAGCTTGAATCTATGGTTTCATTCTATTTTTAGCTTTTAGCTACTGTTTTGCTAATTTTAGCTTCCAGACACCATTTTGCTAATTTGAACTTTTAGCAACTTTTTTGTTTAGTTTAGCTTCCAGCTATGGTTTAGGAGATTTTCGCTTCTAGTTATGGTTTACCTAATTCTATCTTTTAGTCACAGTTTTGTTCATTTTAGATTTGTTCTAGTTTTAACAACTCATGTAATTTATTTTTCAACAAATCTCAGTCATTCAGCACTCTCCGCGTTTGGGGGGCTTTTAACCTCCTTAAGTTTGTATTATGATTGTGACAAATGTTTTGTAACTTCTCAACAATAAATGGTGATGTTTTATTTTGTTATTTAAATCGCAGCGTCAGGAGTTTAAACGTAAATACAGACTGTACCACCTTTTCGTCGCGCGGGGGTAATGCACAAAGTTTTCGCAAACTGCTGGAAAGGCGAGATAAAAAGTAATTAACACGGTTTGTAGTGGTCCGAGTGAACTTACTTAGCTCGTGTTTACTAGTTGCAAAGAGCAGCACGACCGCTTCGTGAATCTTTTCCGACAAACTCGAGTGTATAAAACTGAGCTCGGTCCCCGGGTGGCCGAGGGGAGTGGAACAGTCCGGCAGGCAGCCCGACAGACCGGACCGAGCCAAAACACTCTCAGTTTACAGCGGACGTTTACCAAACAACCGCGGCCTGACACTCGGCTCGAATGATTAAATCAACTTCGCCGGTATACAATGTGACCAAGTGTGCAGACCACCTTGGCGAGGACCGCAGGAAACGGATGACAGCCAACTTCAGTGGCTGGGAGAGGCGCACCGCAACATGGCATCTCAGCCGAGGTAGGCAGCCCCCCTCCGCGGTTAGCCGCTAGCAGCTAGCCTCTCAGCCCCGACGGGCAAACCGGGAGTTAATCAGCTGGGAAGGGTCCGCCTGCTGCGCGGCGGCGCTCCCCGGACGCGTCTGGGAAGTTTTCGAGATTTAGCTGGAAACTTCGCGCGAGTGCGATAAGTAGGTGTTCGTGTGTAATGTCCTTCCTGTCAAAGTAACTTTAAAGAGACGTGCGGGGCTTCAGGCGCTGAGAGAAAGTGGTGGAATCAGCTGGAAACGCCAGGCTCCTGCTGGGGCTCTTCACCAGCTGGGGTTCAGAGCTGGAGCGGGTTTAAATGGAAATTTGGCCTTTTTGTGACAAGTTTTAAAAACAAACTTGTCGGTTACTAACATCACCCGTCGTGTTTGGACAAACTTTAACCGGATGACGCCAATTTGCACTTTATTACTCTCTGTCTGGAGGACTTTAAAAACACAATACAGTCAGAAATCAATGTCAATAATACAGATTTATAGTAATACTCAATATCTTTGCCCAAATCGCCTTATTTTGTTCTCAAATGCCTGCTGATTTTCCTGTTAAATTATACAGAGATGCAGGGCAGCACTTACAAAGAGTAATAATCCTTTAAAAATATATAATTTGTGGTCATCTTCCAGTAAAATAGTTTGTTTTTAAGGTATTGCTTTTTTCCAGTTATTGCTGGTACTGTTAATTTTATTTTAGGCACAAAAAATATCACAAAGCAATTAATGTTGCTTATATTTGCAGTATAATTTCTCATATTTATACCCATTTATGACCTCAAGAAACCCATCAAAATACAAAGCTTGTGGTTTTGTTATTCCCCGCCATGTAAGGGCGATAATGTTTTTGCCTGTGTGCGCTCATGTGTTCATTTCTTTGGCTCCAGTGTTCGCAAAATATCTCATGGACCAGCAGATGGATTTAATGTAGCTCAAGTAATCACAGCTTATACAGCCTGTTGACCTTTGGAGTCAACTCCATTCAAGATGGCCACCACAGCTAAGCAATTTTAGCCCTTTTTTTTCAGATATTGAGCTCAAATTTTGTTTGGTATATGAGACCAAACCACAACTCCTACTCTGAGCATTAGTCATCTTTTGTTTTAAACTTTAGCATTAACTATCGGCATCAAGCCTGTTTGTCTGTTGGCAAAATATCTCATGAACCCCTGGACGAGTTTAAATGGAAATCTACGCAAGTAATCATTGGATGTTCGGCTAAACTGGTCAACTTTTGGAGTTTAAGATGGCCACCACAGCTAATAGATATTGGCCAACACAAAAATGGCCCTAACTCAGTCCGATTTACAGATAATTATCTAAAGTTTAATGTGATCGTAGCTGGGAGTCGGCCTCAAAACATACTCCGAGCATTAACAGATCTTGCAATATTGCACACATTGCTTTTCAAAGTTTGACCAAAACGGGTATAACTCATTAATAAATAAGCACAATGTGAAAAACGATAAGTTGTCTGCTGGCAGGCTGAGGCGTTGGTTTTAACTCACGAAGAGAGACGAGACCGAGCTCTGGGAGGTCCATGGCGGTGTTGTGTCGACATTGTCACCTTTGCTACGTTTGCAATGCAGATATAATTGCAATCTGTATTGTTTTTTGCAACATGTAATTATAATATAGTGCACTTGCACGTTTTCCTAATACTGTGCAGCCCTGCAAACAACAACAAAAGACAAAAAAAAAAGATTTGATTACTTGTCAACAATGGTGTAGTAGTTGCTCTCAAATGACTGAAATGTAATAATTTGCTCGCAGGTTTCGGCATGTCTTTAAAAAGAGGAAGAATAGTTGGATCATTTAGCCAAGTTCTCTTTTCAACTAGAACTTGTTTTATAGGATCATAACATTACGACCACCCTAGTCTCATATGCCCCCCCCNACCCCTTTTGCCCCTAAAACGGCTCTGATCTGTTGGGACTTGTGCTCTGTTATACCTCTGAAGGTCTGCTGTGGAATCTGGCACCAAACCGTCAGCAGCAGATCCCTTATGTCCGTGAAGCTGCAAGGTGGGGTCTCTATAAATTACACTTGTTTATTCAGTCCGATGGATTGCAGTCCAGTCGAACAGAGATTTGGAGAAACTGGAGTCCAAGTAAACCCCTCAAGTTTTCCTTGGTACCATAAAAGTAGTGCCAAGGAAGAAAGACCTTAGCAATGACTTGGAAGCGATTGTGAAACTGTGACATGTTTTAGGACTATTTTCAAACTTGTTGCACTCTATCCATCTATTATGAGAAAGCAAGCTCACCCCAAGGTTAGACTGTGCATAACTCAGAGCGATGGTGAGAAACCCAAGAGCTACATCTCAGATTTTACACACCTCAGTTTGAAAAGAAAACAAGCCAAGATATAAGAACAACAGCTTAGGTTTGCAAGAAAAGAAAATCGCTTGTGGGATGTTACCCTTCGAAAGGTTGAGACCAAGAGGAAGATATTTGGCTCTATTGGAGAAAAACCAAACCCTGCACAACCCTGACAAATTTACAACAGAATGGCTGAAAAAGAAAAGAATCGGAGTGTTGCAACGGTCTGGTCAAAGTCCAAACATTAGCCTGAGTGAAAACGCTGTGGCTGGGCCTTAAGGGAGCTGTGCAGGAAACAAACAAAAAAGAAAATGAAGCAGAGTTGTAGCACAACCGTCAGAGAAAGTGACAAGGTCCTACAGAAAATTGATAAAGTTATTGCATTTAAAGGGAACTGTGTACTTATTATTTCCACACACTGCCTCTGCGTTTTTACTTTTGTTTTGTTAAGACGGTGTAAAACGTCACGTTCATCTAGAATTATCTAATTTTAGGACATAAGGCTGGATTAGATTTTTTTTTTTTGTATCCAGAAATGTAAATACGTTTACTAAAAAGGCAAAGAAAGAATAATTTCTATTAGTTTTTGAGTCGGCTTAAAAATGACAGCAGAATTGTCAACCTGCTCCATTGTCTTCCTCTTCAGTCTGAAGTTGCCTTTTATTTAACAAATTTTTTATGTTTTTTAGAAATTTAAATTAGCATCGTCGCAGCCACTCACAAGTAACCAAAGGCCTTGGTAATTGTGAGTAACAATTTAAAGTCACGATCGTAGAGTATGCATACAACAAGAACCTTAAACTACATATCTACACCAAGCTGTATTATGATTAAGATCTGGATACTGTTTTTGTTGGTTTGTGCTCTTGCCAAGGCCTCAAATTTAACAAGCAGCGTGACCTTAGCATCTATATAACTTTTATTTCTCGTTTCTTTTGAATAAATTGAGCTTCTTTTGCTTCAAGGAAACGCCTGTTTAAGGCATTTCGCCCCGTTTTATAAATTATGTTTTATCCTGTGTCTGGGCAGAGAAGGCTGATGATGTCCTAAGCGTTTTAACCTGCCTGCTACATTTAATGAGGAAGAGCTCATCTGTTTGGCTTGGTCCCAAATCTTTGCTCTTCCACTTGTTGCCGTGGAAACGTCCCACTGGGGCTGTTGTCAGTTACGATCATCAACACTATGCTTTGGGAGGGAAAGTGTGAAATCTGAAAATGTTTCCTTCGGTTCGCAAAACATCTGAAGTATACGCCAGTGCCTGTTTCCAAATAATCTGCTAATGTTCCTTATCAAGATTTATTCAAGTACTTTATCTTTTTAAATGTCTGATACACCATATGTCATCTTCAGGGACCTGACAGAGGAGACACGAATGTTGTAGTGAGTCCTCTTAGCAGGTGTGAGTCAATTTACACTTGTCTGCTGATTTGATCTCATCAGACGCCGCTGCTTTACCCCTGAGGACGACAAGCCTGGGATAAGAAACCATATATTTGCACAGACCAGATTTTCTGGTAGTTTTTTTGTTTTTATAAGATACTGCCTTAAAACAGACACAAAAATAACAAGTTGTTTCGGTGATTATGGTGGAAACTCATTCCTAGATTTTCATTAGCTACACCTGACATGATGTACATGTTAAAGCTGCAGTCATTTATTGTTTCCCATTTGTCTTTCTTTGTAATGTTCCAGTGTATACAATGAAGAAAGGAACCTTCTTCGCCGCCGAGCATGGGAACAGAGGATCCAGGAAACTAGCCAAACCAAAGAACTTAACCCTGAAAATGTGCCGCTTTTTGGGGAGCCATACAAGGTAAGCGCTGACAAAGGATGGCACTGGTGGTTAGTTCACCTCCCTGATCAGAACTGCATATGATTGTGTCCATTTTTATATGTAAACAAAGCTGAGACATGGAGTTGGGCTTTTAATTTTTGTTTCATGGAATAGCAATGTGCTCAACATAGCTTTACTCATAAAATTTGTACAGATTCGTAACCTGAGCAGTGTCTAAACACAGTGGATGAGGAGCACTGTCGCTACTTCATGTCATTATGAAGACATACACTAGTTCAGTTCAATTCATGTTATTTAAATGGCACCAAAACAACAAGTCATTTATGAACATAAATTTAACCCCCACAAATTTTGGCCAGG
The DNA here is from genome assembly GCF_001649575.2 of Kryptolebias marmoratus. Classification (NCBI taxonomy): domain Eukaryota; kingdom Metazoa; phylum Chordata; class Actinopteri; order Cyprinodontiformes; family Rivulidae; genus Kryptolebias; species Kryptolebias marmoratus. The sequence goes on from NC_051443.1 coordinate 13,177,061, forward strand.
CTTGCAATTTTGACCAATTACCTCAGTCGCCTGTCTGGTTTCATTCCCCGGAGTCTGAGCCTGCAAGATAAAAATATGCGATGCCAGGACATCACATCTACCCTCAAGTTTTACTGCTAAAACCTGCGCAAGTGAGTTGAATGAAATATTACTTAAAAGTGGTGGGAAACTGGTTTGCATTTTGTGCAACACGAAAATTACAAGCACTTGTCTACCACAAAGCGTGTTCAGAGAATGAGTCAAAAGAGAGGTTTACTGACACGAAAAGTCACCATGACAGAGACTGTTGCATCCAGATAAGCTGTAAGGACTGAAAGAACCAAAGTTTGATTAAAATGCACATTAGTGTGTGAGCATGAGAGAAATAAAGCAAAAATGGTCCTTTGTGCACTGCTGCAGAGAAGAAAGCATACCCAGGTGAACTCAGACAAAAGGGAAATTACACAGAACATTCTTTTCCTGAGTTTTATTGTATGAGGTGAGTACTAAATTTAGTGTATATATATATATATATATATATATATATATATATATATATATATATATATATATTACTAGTTTTTTACTTTGCTGTTCACATAAGTTTTCAATTATATTAATTAATTAATTCGTTTTTAAGAAACCAATAAACAGATTCGTTCTTGGTACACTAAAACATTAATATTGTTAAATTCTGTACCTTTTTTAGAAACCCAACATGGAACATTTGGATCCACTTTTGTAAATTATTTTTTCTCACTGTGTTTAAGAAAACATAAAGCTATAAAACATTGTAGGTTGTTGACAAAGCTGCTTCAAAGTCAAACATTTTAGATTGCAACTATCACAAAAAAGTCTACAAAATCTCACAGAAACTGATTTAGAGAAAGTTGTTCATTGCCTCTAAAAAGCTGTTTTACCCGTGTTTATAATCTGTATATGATATATATTTTAAATGTGAATTTATCATGATTTTCTTTTTAATAATGATAACTAAAAATGTGTGCCATCTGAACTGCTATGGATTAATTGCACCATTCTTTTTTTCTGGCTAGAAACTTTGAGGAAAAATTGTTGCATTCTCTCTGAAGACTTTTTTTAAAATCTGATTGTAATTTATAGACTTGCCTGGGAAAAATATGAACTTAGATTAAAAACATATATTTTTTTATTATTGTCTGATTTTAGCCTTGGGTTGTAGTACCCTCTTTCTTTCTTTCTTTCAGCCACCTAATGGCCTTAACTTCTGTAACTAAAATAGCCCAACCTCCATGAACCCTGAGAGGCTAAAACCAGGGTCTTAAGGTCAATGAAACACTAGATGCTTCTCTTGAAGGTTATTTTTGTAAGGACACAATAATAATTTAAACAAGACTCTAATGCACTTTGAAAGTTCAGAATCCACCACTCCTCCTTTCTAGTTTGGTTGTTAGGGTAAAGACAGCTGCTAGGGGGCTGTCTAGGTAAATTTTCCTAACTAAATAAAACATAAATAGATTAAATAGTGGCAACGAAAAGAGATTGTGCCAACCACTAGTAAATGGGATCTATTGTATATGTAGACTTTTGTAAGTGTGATCACATTATGATGTTTACAGATTGGTTACAGTCTGTTAGGGAAGCATTTTTTGTCCAACAAAGGGAAATGGCAGTGAGGACTTGATGCTTGGGAGGTCTGTGTCTTTCCTAAGTGCACTCTCGGTGTTACTAGCATGGTACAGTTTGTTTTCGGAGGTCTTCAGTGTAATCGTCTTTAAATATGATTCTGTAAACTGAGAATTTGATCTAATAACATGCAAAAATGTTCTTTCTTTTTGCAGACAAACAAAGGGGATGAGCTTTCCAATCGAATCCAAAGGATGCTGGGCAGTTATGAAGATGTGAACAATCCCTGTCCTTTACCCATTCCTAATATATCCTCACAGTCAGATCAGAGTCAGATAAATGAATACAAGTCAACAAAAACTCCATTCCTCAATCAGGACTTTTACACATCTGCCAAGAATGGGTCGTCTGTTAACAGTTATTCCTCTCATCCTGTGAGGGTGTCCTCTGCTGCGTCTTCTCCAAGCCACCATGGACATTTTCCCACTCTCTCAAAGACTTCTTTGAACCCCAGTTCAGTCACTCAGTTCAGTCACTTAGTACAGCAACAAAAGGAGAGTGAACTCTTAGATCTCAGGGGATGCGTTGGCCTTCATCGGGAAATGTCTGCCCAGTCTCCAGATGCTAAGCTGTTAACCCTCCTACATTCCACTGACCGTAATATTGACATGGATACAAGGGACACTTTCGTTAGGCATCAGCTTCAAGGGTCTACAGATTACTCCTCAGAGTCTGCCAGCATTATGGATGCTTCCACACTGAGCATTAAGCATTCGCCTAAAGATGCGTCTCTGCCCCAAGCCAAGACTAACACACTACCCTCCCAGACATTTCCTTCACTGCTTTCATCCAAGCAGCCCGGGACAGTCATGACCCAGAAACCAACAGCGTATGTGCGACCCATGGACGGTCAGGACCAGGTGGTCAATGAGTCACCTGAGCTAAAGCCATCTCCAGAACATTACGTACCACTTCCGGATCTAATTAACAAATCTGACCCTGTCAAAACAGACATAAAGCCTCAGTATATGGAGGTAAGTTTGTTTTCTTAGATCTTCTAACTATTATTCTTTAAAATTACCAAAGGATTATAAGGTGAGAGAGAAGCACTGATCTAATACACTAGTGATAAGAATGAAATAGTCTGCCATTTTTTTCGTAAATGTCATGCTTTTTTATTTTTTAAGGTGGCGGGGATGTTAAATGTCATTTATCCAAAGTGTTTTGTTTAAAAAACACTGTTGTTGGGGTTTTTTTGTCCCAAGATTGGGCCAGACTAGTATCAGTCCCTCAGTCTTTGTTTCATTAGGTGTTTTCAGACCAGATGGTACTAAGGACTCTCTGAGGGTTACAAGGATTTAGTCCCCCTATGGAGCTATAAGGCCCCTTCACACTGGCTGACGACCCAGCTATGATGTAAAAGGAAAAAAATAAATAAAAATCTGTCAGAGTGTGGGTGGTCTTTGCAGGATCTTGGCGAGGTCTTCAGGTGTGTATTAGGAATGCAGGTGACTTCCCATTATGAGTGATAGTGTGATAGGTCATGCACTAAACCTCTGTAATGGCGGTTTATCATTGGGGTGGCAGCATATTAGGGTCTGGGGGGTAGCATGGTGGCACCAGTGGCAGTGTATCCACAATGGGAGGCCCGCACCCACCAGCGTAGCTTGATCGTTGAGAATTCGGTAGGTTGCGATTATGTTAGTGACAAGGTCATGGAAGCAACCAAACGCAGACATGTTACCATTGGCAGTCGTGTCGTGCCTAACGTGGCGTAATCTTCTAGTTGCAACCTGGCACAGACAGAGAGAGCCCTGCCAGTATGAAGGGGGCCTAAGAACCTACATGTTTGTTTTTGCACCACCAAGGGAATGCTGTCACGTCCACTAAGAGTCTGCTCGACTCTTCAGGCTTTTGCAAAGGGCACAATGCTCATCTTCTTAACCCTTGCACTCTAACATAACTTTTTAACATTTAGTCTTTCTGTATGTCTTGGAGTTCCCAGTGTGGTCTTTTTGTCAAGCAGTCTGCGGACTGTTTTTGTGTGTGCGTGACTTCGGTTGCTTCTGATAAATTAATTCCTAGGATCAGCCGAACCATAAATAAGCTTTGTCACCAACTTGCGTAACTGCTCCGGGGACCCGCTCAGTCTGACCTTATCTTAAATACAGAAGAGAAACCTGAAAACAAACAAGAATGTAGCTGTGGACTCATTCACACACACTTTTTATCTAATATTGAGATTTGCTTTTTTTTTTTTTTTTTGCCTCAAACTACAAATTCTGCCACTTTTGTAGCTTTTAGAGACTCGAGGTAGTGGTGATATAACTTTCCCTTTTTGTGCTTAATAGAATTCAGAATAAATTCTCTCATTGTATAATCATGAAGTAACAGATCTCTTTATTGATCTTTAAAGTTGGTTTCAGTTTTATAATTGTGCTTTGAGAGGCAAATAGTTATTATTCTGTTTCTTTAGACAACACCAGAAGAACCTGAATGTGTGGAAGACATCTTAAGGGTACGTTCAGCTGCCTATTCTCTCACTTACAGTTCAAGTGTACCGGAGCTGTTTTACTCTGAAGATCATCCATTTCAGCAACAAACTGCTGCATTACAGAAACAAAACTGCAATCATTGCTGATATAAATGAGAGGCAGCATTACAGCAGTAATTTGTTATTTAAGTGTTTCCTTAACAAAACTATTTTAAGTGAGGCTGTTAATAGTGACTTGTAAGTTCTGTAAATTGTATTTTGCTAAGTTGACTATTATTAAAGTTGCTGGGTGTCTTCCTGTGTAAAAACTGGACCGTCTGTGATCTCACACACACATTCAACATATCTGGAGTTTCTATTTTCTGAATATAATAAAACCCGAGTGCATGTAAGTGCGTTGTATTGGGTTTATTGGAATTTTGTAATTGTTAACGTATTTTCCAGAACATGTACGATGTTTGTCTTCACAGGAAATGACTCAATCATGGCCCCCTCTGCTGACGGCTGTCCACACACCTCGCTCTGCTCAGCCCTCCAAATCTCCAGTCCCAGCCAAGGTGAGAGATCAGAGGTTGATATTATTGCACTCTGTCATTCACAGCTGCAGGTTTTCTTGTAGTCTTAATATGTTCTCCAGTTTTATTTCCTAGCTGTAAAAAAGTTTAAATCCTTAATGTATAGCCTAATGAGTGAAAAATCATATTTCTATAACCAAAATTGATTTGTTTGGTGTTTTTGAGGAGGTCTAACACACATTATCAGGTAGTTATCACTGAACACCCATGCTCCCCTTTTTTTATCTTCTGCTGGTGAAATCTTGGAGCTAGTTTAAGCCTCAGGTCGACTAAGAGGCTGTTCTCACTGAAACCACAAAGGTTTTAGTTTTCTCCTGATGTAAATAAGCAGATTATCTGAAAAATGCCATGAGGTTTATAACACAAGACGTTTTTTTCACTTTTTTTAAAAAAACCTAAACAACCTGAATGCCTCTTTAATGTACATATTTTTACCCCACCTGAGAAAAGGGTTGTATTTTAGTCTTATTAATCAGTTTAAACCTAACATGCCATCTGGGTAAACCCTCCTAACTCATATTCCATAGGATCTTAATGACTTTAAAAACTGATAAAACATAAACTGTTGTTAAAGCATATACAAAAGTACTGAGATTAATTTAATGTTTGTCTTTATTTCTGTGTTGACAGGAAGCAGAACAAATCATTTCATGTCCAGAACAAAGTGAGTAATTAGAAGCTTTTTTTAGTTTATCAGGATCTTGAGCCCTTTTTTTTTTTTTTTTTACAAAGCTATACACTTGCTTTTATTGGACAAATATTCATTCTTGCACTTTTTTGTTCTTTTGTAGAAAATCCCATTATCTCTGCTGCAGATCTGTCTCATTTCAGCAAACAGAGCTCCTCAGTGTGAGTGGTTGGGTTTTATAACGTAACATTGATCATTCAGTGGCTTTTTAATGTTTTTTATCTTGATGAATTAGGTTTTTATTGAGTGTGGCATGCTGAAGGGACTCTTGAACCAGGCAGAAGCAGTTGCTTATTTGTCAAAGTGAATTAAGTTTGACTTAAGGGGGTGTTCCCATCAAAGGCATTTAACACAACCTCCAAATGCACTGTTGTCTGTGTTATAGTCCATTAAAAGCTGCACATTCCAGTGGTGCAGAGGTGTCAAGCTCCAGTGAGTCAGAGAGCAGCTGTGAGTCGGAGTCAGACAGTGAAAGCTCCACCGAGGAGCCACCTCCACCACCAGAGGGCAGCTTAGTTAAAACCCAGGTAACCTATAACTTTAGTACATGCACAGAATACAGAACTTGTATGATCTTCTTCATTTTCTAAATCACAGTGTTTATGTTTTAACAGCCTGATGCTCCGGCGGTGAATCATGGTGACTGGCAGCTGGTGCACTTCATCAGGTCCAGTCAACAAAAGTCCAACACTGATGGGTTTGTCTCTGAGAGCCCCGCTCACAAGCAGCTGCCGCCCGCTCAAAGCTCCAAGCAGACCAGCGGAGACGCCAGTAAGGAGTCCACGCTTTCCAAACTTCAGCTTTCCTCTCAGCAAAAAGAAGTCGGAGACGACCCGTCCGTTCCCCAGCGGTGCAGTGAAATCCACCAGAACAACTACCTCTGCCAGCAGAGTAGCACAAAGTCCCTTTCTTCTGACGTGAGCAGCTGTAACAACCCCCCGAAACTCTTAAAGCAAACGACAGAATGCCCGGATCGCACCGAAGCAGCACTCAGTCTTAAGTGTGAGGACATTGTAACTGCACAAACAAAAGAGCCGTGTTTTACAGACAGACCCAAGGTGAAGACGAAAACAGGGCAACGGAAGAAGGGCAGCAGTGACACTAAAAGAGACGCTAAAAGGACTAAACACACCAGAGTTTTTAAGAAGCAGAAGGCTGGGTCAGAAGTCACGCCCGTGCTGTACGGCCACTGTCCATCATGCGGTGTGAGTTATCCCAACACCTGTTCCTGCCCCGCCCAGAGTCCTGCTCAGCCTGCTGAGCCGTCTCCTGCCCCACCCGTCAAAATCAGCTGTAACAAAACCAAGAAAGAGCAACAGAGCAGCAACAAGGTACCTCACAAATCGACCCACAAGCTCTCTGAGAAGTCTGGGCATGCAGCCAGGGCTTCCCGAGACAAAGTCCAGCCCCCTAGATCCCTGCTGGTAAAGATAGACCTATGTCTGCTCACAAGGGTACCCCAGACGTCCACCGTCCACAAAGGGACTCCCAGCAGGGCAAAGAGACCAGCGTTGGTCGTAGAGCAAGATGAAGGGGGCAGCGATGCACGGAAACGCGCCAAGACCAGCAAAAAGACTCAAAATGTGAGTAACGTGAAGGGTGGGGCTGCACATAAAGGAAACTTTATTTTAATGTGTTCATTTTCTGTTTAGATTGAAGAGGAAAATAAAACCCTTCCCAAGAAGAAACAGAAGCTGGAAAAGAAGAGTGTCTCATCATCTCACGCTTCTGTGAAAGTAGAGTACGTCTGGCTTCAGATAGTCACATTTTTGCTCCTCGTTTCTTGTTGGGGGTGTACAATCATTTCTGATCTCATTACTTCACAGAAGTTCCACCAATCCACCAAGGGCCCGGGTGCAAAAGAAGGCCAAGAAACATTTCCAGGACCCAGCAACATCCAAAGATGCTTCTACAAACTCAAAGGCACAGAGTCACTGTTCTGGGAAGACACCAGAGGCCAATAAGGAGGCTGGAGGAAAGGCCAAAGATGCCTGCAAAAACAAGAGGAGCAGTGGAAAACGCATACAGGGCACACACAACGAAAAGGTAACCATTAAGACATTATAATCTCACTTTTCAATGTAATAACTGCATATTTAACCTGATATACCCTCCGAAATTCCAGCAAAAACCCCCAAAGAGCAGCTCTGCTGTGAAATCAACCCAACCACCCATCAGGCCCCTGCTAACATTTGATGAGCGGTAAGTTTATATGATGCTTTTGTCTCTTCTAACCATCCAATGAGGCCAGTTTTGATTTGAAGTAGACAAATTATTTTGTCGCCATTAATGTTTTTGGTTTTCTCCTCTGTGAACCACAGACAGTATCCAGTGAAGTATTACATAAAAGAGGCCAAAAAACTAAAGCACAAGGCAGATGCAGAAGTACGTTTTTCTTTGTCATTTGGTCAAACCTACTCCAGTCGACACAGGGACACAACTGTTTTTGTTTTGTTTACCCGTACCTATAGATGGATAAGCTCAGTAAAGCCTTCAACTACCTGGACGCGGCCATGTTCTTTGTTGAGTGTGGGATCGCCATAGAAAAAGATCCACAGATTTCCACGTCTTCCTACACAATGTTTGCCGAGACGGTGGAACTCCTGAAGTAAGAAACACCACTGCTGTCATTAACCATCAACAGCATCAACACTTCTGTTGTAACTTTGTCATTCTGTAGATCAGAGACACTATCTGTGGCTATCTCCTTTTTAGCTGTTTAGACTTGATTAATGGCCATGTTTGTTTGGGCCTTTTCTTCTTGCATTCCTCATTCTCACAGATTTGTGCTGAAACTAAAAAACCCAGCAGAGACCTCTGCTCCACCCTCAGAAAAGGACTTTTTAGCATTATGGTAAGACGATGCTCTGTGTGCTGTATGTTAGCCTAACCTGTTGTGAAATGGTAGTGTTTGACTTCATGCGTTTTATTTTGTTAACTCAGAGGTGGGTTGATTGGATGAATTGATTGGTAATAAAGTGAAAAGCTGCAGCCGTATGTCATGGGGTTAAATGAAGAGTTTTAGTTAGTTGGTTTGTTTCTTTGTTGCAGACCGATCATTTAATCCATATAAGTAAAATCAACACATAAAAGCTGCATCAGTTGGTGTTATGTAACTTGTTTTCAGCTAAAAAATATTTCATCACTGCAGTATTTTTTTAAGGATTTAGATTTAAATCATCTGCTGAACCTCATCTTGTTGTTTAAAATTTTTATTAGTGAAACTAACTGAAGCACATGAATGATGATGTTTAATTTTAGTTTAGGTCAGACAAATATGATTAACTTATTGTTTTCTCCTCGTTAGTTTAAAGTGCCAGTCTCTCCTGCAAATGGCCATGTTTCGCCACAAACAAAAAACTGCACTGAACTTTTCAAAAACCCTCGCCGACCACTTTAACGTAAGTGCCGTCTCTCTCGTTGGGGTGACATTTGTTGTCAGAAAGCGTCACATTCACGCTTCATCTTTCAGAACGCGGCTCCGGCATCCCACCGTCTGCCCAGCAACACGCCCTCTCCGGCCAGCACCTCGGCCAGCTCCGCTCCGGGATCCAACCAAAGCACCAGCAGCTCAGGTGTGCCCATTCCTCAAGAGATCCACCAAATGGCTTTCTCCTACGTCAGCATCACCACGTTATTCTTAAGTGCTCATGACATCTGGGAGCAGGCGGGGGAGGTGGCACACAGAGGCAGCGGTGAGAATGACAAGGGATTTTTTTTCTTTTTTTGGTAAACATTTAAGCACAATAAGAAGAAATGAGTGAGGCAAACAAGGAAACAAAATACCAATAAGTGCTAGACTCTACTGAAAGAGAGTTCTTAATGATTGCTAACTGCTAATTGATTAAATGGTTGCTTAAAAACCTTTTTACAGTTTACATTTATTTACATTTTTGTAATCCATAATCATTTTGATTTATTTTCCATATGTTGAATGTGGGGAAACAATCTCAGATCCTGGCAATTATTGATATGCCATGCCTCAAATTTACACACAGTCTGGTGATTTAATTATGCTATTAGTTTTAGTTTGGTGTGTGAATCTGCCATAACACATCAAACAAGCAGGCTGACTGTTGTTGACAGTATTGGTGTAAATTTCGTTACAAGGAAGAAAAAAAATCAGCACTGCACAATTAAATGGATGTTAATGAATGTTTAGGTGTTGTAATCTCTTTCATGGCATAACTGCGTTGAGTCAGAACGGTAAGATGTCATAATTATGTAATTTCAGGCCTATGAAATGTTTGAATATCTACTGTATTTTCCGGTCTATAAGGCACATTTAAAAGACTTCAATTTTCTCCAAAAATGACACTGCGCCTTACAATCCGGAGAGCCTTCTGAATCTAAGAAGTCGTAATGCTTTAGTATGACTTTGGTAAACTACAAAGCCGCACTGCTTGCAGCATTAGGCCCCCACATACTCGGGCGTACTGTGCGTACTCCGTGAGCCACGAGGGCTCCGCCTGTACTGTTCGCGAGAGAATTTTAGACAATCTGTACGGTTAAGTATGAAGTCTCAACCGTACAGATTGCCTAAAATTCTCCCATGACAAATTTTAGTCATGGCGTCACCGGACGAGGAGGAGCCTCTTAACTTCAAAAAACAAAAGAAAAGAAGGTGCCTTTAGCCCTGTTTCTTCACCACCTGCGCAGCCACCGCACACCTGCCAGTGCTGCACAGAGAGCGGCAGTCACGCTGCGCGCTGGCGCCGATTCTCACCTGAGAGCGGTTTGCGTCGCACACCAAACAGTCCGATGTGAACACAGTTTCTCGCCGGGCAGTTTATTGTGTGACACAGAGTACGCGTATGCGGTCATAAAAATTGATCTTTGGCGGACGTGTCCGGCGGACGGCCGCCTCAGGTCCAGCGGACCTCCGCGGAATGAAGTACGCCCAAGTATGTGGGGGCCTTTATGTCGGTGCAGTATTCTCTGAAAAGGCAGGAGGCTGTTTTGTTTCGCTTAATGCGCCTTACAGTCCGATGCGCCTTATATATGACAAAAGTTCGAAAATGGACCATTCATTGACAGTGCGCCCTATAATCCAGTGCGGCCTATAGTGTGGAAAATACGGTAACTTTTAGCGAGCCGGGACATCTTACAGGATGTTTCGTTGCATCAGTTTATCCAATATTTTCACAGTCAGGCTCCAAAGTTAAACAAAACACCTGCCATACGAACAGGTAACCAACTTATTGATTCAGTGTGGATTAGAAGTTTCAGGATTTGTTTTTGTATTGCTGTGTTTCAGGTTTGTTAGCAGAACTGGACGCCGCCGTCTGCCCGCTCAGCCTGACTTCCACTATGAGCTCAATGGTCCGCTACGTAAGACAGGGTGTCCACTGGCTGAGGCTGGACAGCCAAAAGGTATGAAACCAGAGGCTTCAGTCCGTTTCCTCTGAGTGACCTGGAGGTTCGGGCCAGATGTTGACATCTGTCTCACCTTCGTTTTGGCAATAAAGTCAACGGCATGTAATTGTTTACCCACTTCGGAGATGATACAAAACAATACGTTTCGGTTTTTCCTCACTTTCTAGAACGTGAAAAATAATGGCGCCTGTTCTCGACTGTACTCTCCTCCCTTTTCTGTTTTTACTTGATACTGTGACATAATTTTCAATTCATTGCCTTTTTCAGGAGTGGCTTAAATATAGAAGGAAGCAAATCAAAAACTCCCAGAAGTGCCACTTTGGGCCTCTGTGATTCTGTGCTGTAGTGCTAGTCATGAGATGGATCTTATTTGTTCTTATCATAACTTTTGTTAGTATTATGGCTTCTGATTAGACTGTAATCAGGAAAATGTGGCACTTAAATGATATTTAAACTCCTCACTACACAGTTCTTGTCAACTGTGTTTATTTCGCTTAAAAGTTTCCGTTTCCTTATTTCATTCTGAAACACTGATTTCAGAGTAAAACCAGGAAATGAACTCTGATCCTGTGGTTTGTTTTTTTTAAATTACTGACATTATCTCTCATAGGGTTGTCTTTATTTTTTTATTTTCTGTTGCCTAAAATCCAATTTTCACCGTCTTGATGCAATTACACAGAAATATTTGTTGCCAAAGTGCCACGCATTTATATTAAACCAAACTTTAATTTATTAAGTTTAGCTCATCCTGTGTTGAAATCTGTATTTTCCTGTTTTGTTTTATTTTTCTTTATGTGCAATAATAATGAAAAATGAATAACTACGTGCCTTAGTGCTGGCCTAAATGAGAGACATTTCTACGTTCTGCAGAACTCCACGTCTATCAGGTGCAACAAAAACCAACCATTTCTTTTTATGTCTTAATCTCTGCTGCGTTCAGAGGTCAGTTGGCATCATGGTTCTGCTGTTCTGCGGTGACACGTTTTGTGTGAGGTTGTTTGGGGATTATGGTGATGTTCTCTAGCTGTTTAGTTTCTTGAACCAAAGCCGACTTAGTTTTACTCTTATTGTAATCTTCAAGAGGGGGGGGAAATGTACATAATGAAGCAGTACTGATGCTCACATGAAGAGTTTGTGGTCGCTGTAGTGGGTCGTCTTGTCAAAGAGCCTTTTTGAGTTGTTTTATCACACAGAAACTGGAGAGTTCAATTAAAACTTAAGTTGTTTTAGTTGCTCTTAAGGGTCATTATGGTACTAAAAGCTTCTTGTGTCTCCTCTAACAGCTGCCATGTGAGTGATCTGTATGGGGGGGGGTTACGTCTTCAGTTTAATTTCTTTCATGACGAGCAGTTTTTACATGATTTGAACAAGATCCCCGGTGCTGCTGTATGAACTCCTCTCCTTTTGTCAAATGTTGCTACTGTGCTAATAACAATATTGTATTTAAGTTTGTTTTATACCCGAAGATGTCCTAATGTCGTCTCCCTGCTCTCACCTTCATCTCGCACGTTTAAAAAGACAAGGGGGGGTGATCATTACAGCAGCAAGTACCTGTTCAGAGCAATCAGAACTACAGGAGTAGATGAATCATTTGTCCCTGGGTTTTTCGTAGCGATGCACGTAATGGTGGACGTTAGCCATAGTTGTTGGTTTTGATGGGTTGAGAGCTGAAAAACTGGTAACTCGATCTGTAGGAGTGGAATAAATGGCCAAAATGTCGTTTTTCCAGAAGATTTTTGTAGGTTTTTTTTCAGTAGGTTGTTGGGAAGACCGGCTGGACTGTGTTGGTTATATTTGACTCGAAGCAATAAGACCTTTTGTTGGCTCCGATGTTGCTGAGCTGTCGATGTATCAGAAGTTCTTATTTGTACTTAAGATTTGGACCGACAGGAATAACGTCAAAAGTGCCATCAGACTTCAAGGATCAAAGTGTTCCTATTCATTTCTCTCTCATCAACGATGAAGTGGTTATTTTTAAGTAAGGAGTGAGTACACTGGTGCCATTAAATTAAGAAGTTTTATGTATTTTCAGCAGGCTGCTGTAACGATCATCAGTTTGATATTACGGGATGTCTGCGCTGCACGTGAACGCACCACGTGGCATTTGTTGAGTGCAACTTAATCTGTTTTTCTATACGTCTGGATTATTTCATAATCTGTAGTTTTCTCTTTATTTTGTTTAATTTATGAATTTCCTTGCAATAAACTGTCCAACTAGTTACTGACTGGAAAAATATTCAGAAAGATGCTTATTTTTTCCCTTTTTGCGAACAATGTAAATGTGCTGCAGTGTACAAAAAGGAATAAACACTGGAAACTTTATTCACTGTTCGTTTACTTTGTTTATTTCAAACGCAACAATTATGTTCGTGTCGTGGTAAAAGTTAAATAAAAGTGCAGTGGATGGCATTTCCTTTAGAATCATGAACTTGTTGCAACATTACAAAATTAATTTGCTATAATAACATATTTACAGTACTTTTTTTTTTTAAAGAATTATTTGTTAAATTCAAACTTCCTGAAAATGATTTATTTAAACAAATGTGTCAGCATTGGTGAACAAAAACAACCTGAGGGATGGTTTATGTGTCTGACTCTCCTGTGAAGTTGGGGTTGGAGAACGCAGGCTGCAGCAGAGGAAAGAGGACACAACTTAGAATTAGATTCATGAAAACATTTCAGCGGATTTCCACTCCTGATTGATCACTCACCACATCGATTTTACTGGTTGTTCTTGTCGGTAGGCTCAGACTGCTCAGTTTATACCCGCGCACTTTAAAGACGAAGTACAGCAGTCCAGCTACCAAGCAGACGAAGATGATGGCTCCGACGATGGCACCGGCTACCACCCCACTTCCATCTGGACAGAAACAAAGGAAATATGTCCACAATTCTCATCCCATTATCTTTTTCTTCTTCTTCTTATGAATTACCAGTATTTTTTTTCCCTGTGCAAGGAAATTATTGTGCAAAATAAATTCTGACCTGCCAAATGACCATTGAAGTAATAAAAAAAAAAGTACTAACTGGGGCTTCCATGTGTGGAAATTAATGGCAAATGACTGAGTCTGCAGAATACTAAATCAGAGCAATATGCATACTGACTTGAAATGTTTGTATATTTGGTGACCTGATTTCTGAAGATCTGCATCGACCATAGAAAACTAAACTTAAAGGCTACACTTTAAAGAAACTCTAAAATAAAAAAAAATGGAGCTTTTTATCACTTACTGGAACCAGGACCATCAGTGGGTGTGATGGGATTTTTGTTTTCATCTGTTGAGTAGACTGATAGAAAATTTGGTATAAACATTAGAAAACAGAAGACTTTCAAACACTAAAGCTGCAGGAATGGCCTCGACAAAGCCTTACACTGGCGATGGCGACAAGCAAAGCCTTTCTTCAGCAGACAGTTGTTGTCGTTCCAGTGTCCGTCCTGGTACATCTCCACACAGTTCTCCTCAGCCACTTCCCCAGGATGGAAGGCTGAGTTGGGCTCACCGGCAGCCCAGTTGAGGAATGCCACTGGGGTTTTATCCATCCAGCCCCAGCCAACTAAAGAGCCAAATATGTTGTGTAATTATTATTTTTTATTAATATTATCAGTTTTCAGGTTTTAAAACTCTTAATGAACATGATAGGTGTTGCTGTTGGGCTTACAGTTTCTGTCCCTGGTGAGGCCGATCCAGATGTTGTGGTTTTTTGTGTAGTTCATGTTCCTGATGAACTCCAGCTCTGCTCTGCTGTGAATGGAGACCAGGTCAGACCAGAACGACTGGCAGAAGTGTCGGGCGTCCGGCCAGGAGTAGCCCTGCTTCTCGTTGAACACGTAGTAACAGTAGCGGCCGTAGGGAACCCAGAACTTCAGACAATGCCCATCACCGGGGCTGGGAGTCGGCGGTGGTTTCACTGAGAGACGATACAAATCCATAACAATGTTACCTTTGTAAAAATTATAATTCTTAAAAAAAGAGCCTAGTTCTAGGTGGTCATACCTGAGGAGATCTTGCAGATGTAGGGCTTAGCTTGGTCACACTTGGTATCGTTCCAGGTCCCGTGGAACCAGATGGAAGCGTGCATACTGACGCAGCCCTCATCCTTGACGTTACTGGGCTCTCCTGGTCCCCACTGAGTGAAGAACACAGGCCAGCTGTCCGACCACGCGTATGAGCCATCCTCCTGCACCACAACACAGATGTAGCTCTCTGAAAACCTTCTGAATCCAGAGTTTTATTTGAGTTTTCTGCTTTCTTTATACGATGTGCACCTTGCGCCTGAGTCCGATCCAGGCGTCGGCCTTTCCTTGCAGGACGGCCCCAGCAACAAAGGCCTGGTCGTAGCTCATGTCGATGCTGGCCAAGTTGCCGCCCTGCGCCTCGCAGGCTGCCTGAGCGGCGTCCCAGGTGGCCGGCTCCTCCACCAGCTTGTAGCAGTTCTGGTACCAGGAGATGTAGTCGGCAGGGCAGGGGCTCTTGGTCGGGGGAGGCGGTTGGATGCTGCTTGCTGATGACGAGGCAGATGAAGAAATGTTTGGCTGCAGCTCAAATGTTGCTTGAAATTAAACGAGCGGGCATCACTTACATTTCTTTCTGTAGCAGACGAAGCTATGATTCTTGTGACAGGCGTCATCGTTCCATCTGCCGGTTGAGAGCATGTTGTGAGTCATCGCCACACAGTGTTCCTGTTGAGCAGAAGAAAAAAGAAAGATCAAAGCTGTGCTCCCTTTACACTGTCCTGCCGTCGAGTTGCTCCTTCAACGGTTTAAAAAACATTTCCTCACCGCTCCTCCTGCGTTGTTGGGCTCATTTTCATTCCAGTTGGTGTACAGCACTGGGCTGTTGTCGCTCCAGGCGTACTGATTCTCCGACAGCTGATCTGACAGACCGATCCAGGTGGGGAACCTCAGGTCTCTCAGGTAACTAGCCACAAAGTCTGGAGAAGCAAACAATCCACATTCAGACTGATAAATTCTCTCAGGCATTTTGGTGAAAAGCAATATCTGCTGGGCTTACCGTTCTCATACTGGTCATCAATAACTGCCAGCTCTCCTCCTTGTTCTTTGCACCAGCTCTGAGCATCAGACCAGTTCGCTTTGAGATCATGGCCCTGCCCTTTGAACATGAAGCACTTGTTCCTGAAACGCATCCAACCTGCAGAAAGGAAGGAATGGGTTAAAAAACAAACAAACTGCAATGTCTCAAAACTTCCTGACCTTTTCTGACAGCATTGTTAAAACTGTTATTTTGTGGGAATTGCTGACAACAGATGGTAAACCCTTTAAAATTTATTTTAATATTAAAAAAACTGCAAACACACTATCTTTTTTTTATTTATTTAAAACGTGTTACCTGCAGGACAGTTGCCCTCCCAGGGCTGCGTGGGTGGAGGAGGGGTGTGGATGTCTCCGGGGAACTTCTTACAAACATAACCCGCTCCGGCTCGCCCGCAGTTGGCGTCGTTCCATCCGCCTTCACAAAGCAGAGTTCACTGTGAAACGTTACGAAAGCGAGGTTCTTGTAGGTTTGTGGAGTGGAGTCACACTACCTTGGTGTCTGTTCATCTGGACACACTGTTCCTCTCCGTTGGCGTTGTTTGGTTCACCTGGGGCCCAGTGAGTGTACACTAAAGGGGAGAGGTCAACCCACCTGAGCAAGAAGAAAAAGAAAAAACAGAAATCTTCTCATCTTTTTAGATAAGTTTTTATTTATTTATTTTATTGTGATGGTGTGGACTTAAATGTTAGCATTCATCCTATTCTCTGTTCATAATATATCTTGTCATTCACTTTATAATTTACTATTTTTAGGATGACATCCTACTGATTTCACAGTCCACATACATGTATTGTCCACTCGCAATGCCGAACATCCTCAGTCCAATCCAGGCTGCTGTCACCTTCCCGGTGCCCACCTAAAGGAGCAGTAAAACATCAAATAAAGAGATTTTAATGGAACGTTTCCTACAGCAAATCCCCTCCAAAGAAGCTAAAGAACTAAATCCCACCATGGTGTTAACGTATGCCTGTTCGTCTTTGTTGAGAATGGACACGAGCAAGGCCTTCTCCGCGTAGCAGCGCATGTTTGCCGTGTGGTAGTCGACGATGTCTGTGTCATTGTAGTAGTAACAGATTTTGTTGTTCTTCCTCCAGCCTGGGTTGGAGCCACAGTCGGGAGCTGAGAGGAGACGACAGGGACGTGTTATTTTACGCTGCAGTGATCTCTCTGTGTGCTGGCAAAATGAGCAGCTTACCTGGAACAGGAGGTGGGGGCACTGGAGGAATGATGGGCGTTTTCCCTTTAGCTATCATGCATATCCAGTCCTGGTGGGCGTCACAGTTCAGGTCGTTCCACCAGGAGACGGTTCCGTTGGTGTTGCTCACCATCTCGATGCACTCCTCGCGGCCCTCGTGGTTATTTGGCTCCCCGATGCCCCAGTTGGTGTGTGTCACTGGTGAGCCGTCACTCCAGGAATATCCTAAGTTACAGAAGGACTCGTTAGGATTTCAGCTCATTTTTCTGATTGAAGCTTCTATCAAAAAGGATTTAAACCCACCTCCTTCAATTGGGTTGTGTTTGAGACCGATCCACTTTGTGCTGCCTTTGTTGTACTTGGACAGAAACTCTTCCTCCTCCTGATTGTGGATGCTGACCAGATTAGCTCCTCTGGAGATGCAGTCTTCACGTGCTGCTCCCCAGCTCTTCTTCAGGGACCAATCCACATTATGGAAGAGCTACAGTAAACCAGGACAAGGAAATGAACCACTGATCAGGTATTCCCTGATAAAAAATAAAAAAAACTATATATATATTAAATGTTTCAATTTTTACCTTGTAACAATTTCTGAAGTGGGGCAGAGCTGTCCAGCTATCAGTGCAGCCCTGTGAAGGTGGAGGCGTTGGAGCTTTGGTAGGAGGGGTGATGTCGGGTCGGGATTTTTCACAGACAAAGGCGTATTTCTCCGAGCACTGCTTGTCATCCCAGAAACCACCAATCGGACCCGTTGTCATAGCCACACAGGTACCGTCCCCGTTATCTGGAAGCAAGATGAAGAGTCTCCTTTCTTTTATTTTTTTGATGAGGGTGTATTTCGCTGCTCAGACGAGATTAGAGTTAGCGTTGGGTCAGCACCTGGTTGATCTTTGTCCCAGTGAGTGAAGCTCAGAGGTAAGCCGTTGTCCCAGATGTAGTCGATGCCTCCAGTTGTCCCTCCACGAGCTCGCAGGCCGATCCACCAGAAACCAGTCCTTCCTGACAGCGCCACTGTAAAGTGTGCCTGCTCGTAGCTGCAGTAACGCACAGGAAGTGATGCAAAAGAAGCAAAAATCTGATTTATCATCCTCCTTCGGTCTATTACATTTAATAGGCCTAAAAGGTACAAAATACATAAATAATAAGTTCTGTTGATTTGAAACATATTTTTTTAAAAACAGCCATTTTTTTCTTTCAAAACATAGTAACTATGCTCTTTGTTTTGATTCAGTTGTGGACAGTATGAAAATGCAGTTTTCCCAAACTATATATATAAAAAAGCAACCAATTATGAAGTCCTACTCCAACCTTCAGCCTGAAAAATGATACTAACATGTCTCCAATGTGCAGCAAGGAGCTGCTCTGCTCCTTGCAGAAGGCTTTGGCATCAGACCAACTCCTGGCCGTCTCTTCCATCCAGTAGCAGGAGTAGCCGTAAGCATCCCAGCCCTGACGCACAGCAAAGAAATCATCTTATATAAACAGCACTGGAGCTATTCCTCTCAGAGTCATAATCTGAGTTCACCTCTAAAAAGGCAATGCACCCTTAAGTGATCCTCCTACCTGAGAGCATCCATAATGTGTGGGTTTAACTGAGGGAAGTGGGTAATGTGCTTTGCGTGTTTTGCATATGTAGGTATTGAGTTCTGTGCAGGAAACGTCGTTCCACCGTCCAGTCTGGAACGAAACAAAACATTCACAATCAGCTGAAATATTCTGCCTGCACAGGTGCAAAGGAGAGCGTCTCCTGTTCCTTACTGTGTGGAACATTTCCACGCAGTCCTCGCTGAACCCGTCATGGTTGTTGGGTTCCCCTGGAGCCCAGTGGGTGAAGGTTACGATGTTTTCGTCAGACCACATGAACATACCAGACACGATCAGGTCGTTCAGACCGGTCCACACGTCACTGGTGGCTGTAGAACAAAACGGGTCTTATGAGTGAGTATTATTTATTACTTGGATCTCATTTTTTTTCCCCCTGTGATATCCTTTATTTTTACACAATCTTTCCCCTGCTCCTTTTCTAAATCCATACCCATGTACAGGTAGCTTTCCAGCCAGCTCTGCTCCGTCATCGACTGGATGGAAACGAGCTCGGCGCCCAGATTCCTGCACATGCGCCGGGCGTCGTGCCACGTCTTTTTGTCTCCAAACGGTTTGTAGCAGAAGTCTCCAAACTCGTACCAGTCGGGTCCGGAGCATCTCAGCTCTGAGAGAGAAATAAAAAAAAGAAAAAAGCTGGATTATTTACTACGAGCTGAAACAAGCAGAGTAATGAAAGATTCACAGGGATTTAAATGAAGCTCAACTCACCCCCGTCTGCGAAAGTATAGGACACAGCATAGTTTCCATTATATCTGTAGAAATGATATTTGTTAATGAATTAGCTACTACCGGTCTGTGGCGTCCTACAGTAAAAGGGATTATATTATCAAAGTCAACCCACTGTCTGGAGGTGATGCCGTTCCTGGTGGAGCCGGCGTAGAAGTTCTGTCCTGGGGCTTTCAACAAGGTGCAGTCTCCTCCGGCGTCATTCAGTATCACTCCAGCGTGGATGGCGGCCGCACAGATGTTCGAGTCCTGTCACAGGAAGACAGAGAAAACATAAAGATCTACATGTGATAAAACCCTAAATTTAAAAAAAAATTATTGTGACCCAGAAATGAAGACCTATTTCCATACCCCACGGTATACTGAAGTGCCGTACACAATGTAGTTAGAATTGACACAGCCTGCTGGGCAATGGACACTAAAACACGTAAAAAAAACAACAACCATGACGTAAGAATGTTGACTGATAAGAAATATAGTTTTATGGCACAGAGAGAGGGGAAAAACACAACAACAAAGGCTGCAATAATCATTAAAAATATAAAAAATAGTTTCACTCACGTCATTTGATCACTGGCAAAGTTGAAGTTGGACTTGTTGGCACATGTGACTGCATCTGTTGAACCACAGTTATTATTATCGTACGGTAAAAAGAACAAACGGCACTCTGAGATGGGTTCCTTACAGTCAGGCGTGCATCCTAAGACGTCGAATCGAAGGCCTGCCTGGTTGTTGAACTCCAGTGGAAGGATGCGGACGTACTGAGCTGACACGGGGGTCCCCAGCAGCTGAGTATCAGGGGTGGTTCTGTCCGTTGCACCTGGGAAAAACTGAAAATCGGAAGAAATAAAGACACAAATATTGAAGCAAAAGAATCTCCTCTAGAGCTGTGAAGCCTTGGATGTTTTTCAAGATGGCAGCCTCACCTCGCCGTCGGCCAAGTAGTCGGTCCAGGTTGTTCCATCCGTGCTGTACTTCATCTGAAATTTAGTGACCCAGTGGTCGTCCTGAGGACAGCCCTGGATTACAATCCCTGTCACCTTTCTGCTCTCACCCAGGCTTACTTGAATCCAACTTGAGCTTGCTGGAACAGAGTGATACCAAGTCACCAATTCTTTGTCAATTTACCTTCAACTCCAATATGAAGCAAAGACGATTATGATCATTTTCACTTTTAGCAATCAGTTATTGTACATATTTTACGTGTGCGGCTGCCGGGATGGTGCATACCACTCCCAGAAGGCTTCCAGCAGGAATCTCCATTCAGACGGGCTTTGCTGGGCCCGAAGGCACCGATGGAAGAGGACGCAGAGAGCTGGGAGTCTGTGATGTTCCCGTCCTCGACACCCAAACCGTGCAGACACACTGTGACAAACATGACTCGTGAGCTTATAAATGCTCCTATTAATGATGTATGTGACGAGTAGGACTCTGTGTGCAGGTCCAAAACCAAAGCAACTTTCTGATTGCAGCTGCAGCAACATTAGAAACAATATTAGTATTGATAGTAATATTAATAAGCGAGGCACAAAACTAAGCAACTGCTTGAAGATTTAAAGCCCTTTTCTTACATCTGGGGGGATCATTTCATCAGGACACACTAAAATGAATTAAAGCGGATTACCTTTCTGTTCACAGCTGTAAACAATCTCTAGATATTTAGACACAGCTGGGCAAGGGTCCACTTCGGTGTGTGCGTATGCGAAGCAGAAAGGACGGTTGTCACACGCCTTTCTGAACCGAGGCAGAATGCCTTCCACTGTGCAGCTGCCTGTAAGAAAAGGGAAATTGTTTCACAGCCGCTCTTTTGATTGGATTTACGCAGCCTCCACACACCGCCGCGAGGCAGCACGGTAAACAGTTTGAAAACTTTGCAGTTTTTTTTTTTTGTGGTAACGAGCAGCAGCACCTCCCGATCCCCCGAGGTGTGGGCAGATGTCCTCTTTCTGTCGCCCGTAGAAAGCAGACTTGATGTTAATGACGCTTTCGTGTGGACAGTGAAGGACAGCGGAGGAGTCCTGGCACACCAGCGCCGTCATAAAACCTGCAGTTAAAACAAAAAAACGACACCAAATACTTAGAGGGCAGTTGATGTAGCTCTAGTAAATCTTAATGTGTGAATGCTGATTCAGCATTTACATTATTGGTTTCCTGGTTTTTAAATTCCTTACATTTTTTGCAATCTGACTGCTGCAGACTTTGTGCTATTTTAGTCATTCAAACACCAAAACATTCAGCTCGTTCAGGAGATGGCTGCTATGAGTTTTAGTTTTTGTAACTTTTATCCAAATATCTCCCCCACAGAAACACATGGGATCTCTTTGTAAAACGTTGTTCTATTAGAAATCTGCTTCAGCATACTTCCTCTGCTGTCTTTATACTTTTAGCTTCTAGCTCCCGTTTTGCTATTTTCAGCTAGTGTTTTTCCTGCTTTCAGCTTTTAGCGAGCACTTTGCTCCTTTTAGTTCTCAGCTAGTGTTTTGCTTCTTTTAGCTTTAACGGGTCAGTTTCTGCCGTCATTCGGCAACCAGCTTTGGAAATGCATTTTCACAGAAATGGCAGTTTCTCTACTTTGTTGCGAAATCCTGGCTGAGCAAAAGGACTGCAGGTGTGCTCTTTACCGTCGTGGGGCGGGGGAGGCTCGGGCGTTCTTCCTGAGAGAAGAAACACGTACAGTCACCACTCTGCATGTCGTCTCATTTTGTAAGCATCAACAGCAATCGCAACAACGTTTCTCACCTCTTCTCTTGCAGATGTATCCTCGCTTGTTTTGACAGTTGTCATCATTCCAGTAGCCGCTATTAATCAGTATGGACAGGCAGTCTTCACCGTTATAGTTATCTGGGTTACCTGTGAGACAGTTTGATCCAGATGTTAGGTTTTCCCCAAGATAATAGTCTTTATTTTTCCACACATAACTCCACATGTTTGGCTTCAAGCTGACCCGTGTTCCAGTGGATGTATCTGAACGGAGAGCCATCCGTCCACTCCCAGCCGCCTTCTGTGACGGAGTCATGACCTCCCATCCACAGGGAGATCCCAGTGGGAGTCTGCTGGATCACTCCTGGGGGGAAACAAGAAAAGACGACGCAGCATTTCGCTTTACTCTTATTGAAAGTCTGCAGCCGGAGCTCTAAGTGTCCTGGAACACAGCTGTCCTCCTGGGTACTTTTTAATAATACTATCTGAGTTGTTGGTAAAGTTTTACAAAACACCAATTTTGCGCAAACAGCACACCTTCGAAAGCAGCGCATAAACAAATTCATAATAAACTGTCTCACTTTTATTTTCACACAAATAAAATATTAATAAAGACGTTACGTCACATCAAAATTCTGTAAGCAGCCACTTTAGAGCGAGCAGAAAATAAAATGTAATGAAGACTGCTGCACTGAGGCAGGCTGCAAATATAAGCTTTGTTCAGAGAAAAATAAATAAATTTAAGTGATTTTTCTCAAAAAATGTATTAGTAAATAAACTACTTGACTTAATTCCAATATACAGTAAAAAAATAAAAAATAAAAAGAGAGAAACCATAATTTTTAGAATTAATGAAATAAAGTCATGATGGGAAAAAAAAGCCGGTTCAGTTTTCATGATACAGACATTTACATAAAACTATGGCATACTGCTCAGTATGTTTCAATTTGATTTGAAATAAAAGGGTGCATAAATACGCTTCAGGGTTTTCTAAAGAAATAAAACAGCAATATAGTTGTACAATATACAAAATATGTACAACATTTTTTATCTTTATATTTATATACTTTTTAAAAAGTAATTGTGTGGTTTGTCCCACTGGTAGAATGTGTTTGTGTTGTGTAATTACTTTATTGATTTATTTGTTTTTTATTTATTATTTTTTGTTTGTTTTTGTTTTATTTTTGTGTGGGCAGAAACTGGGACAGCAACTTTTCCTTAGAGCACTTTAAAGTATATTGCTTGATTAATGTATGTATCGTGTTGTATCATCTAGCATTTCCAAAATTTTCTTTTTTTTTGTTAATGAGGAAACTCAACACACAGGGGAATACAACATCTAACAATAAAATTTACTAATTACTTTGCAAATAACTAAGTTAATTTGTGTGAATGAAGCTCCAGAAAGACCAGCGACAACATCGAAAGCTAACTTTTGTTTTCTTTCCTTGCGCCCCAAAGACCCAATGAAATTTGCGGCCGTGGGTTTCTGTCATTTTGTCAAACAAGGACAAAACCTGCCGGAATCAAGATGTCAATCAAGCAAAGAACAAAAACAACCCAAACCACGAGCCGTCAGGGCGATAAAGTGACTATAAATACCCTGTATGAAAGCCTGCTCGAAGGGTTCGGTGATACTGAGAAGGTCTCCTCCTTGGTTGACGCAGTCGGCTCGAGCCTCCGCCCAGGATCTCTCCGACAGATAGTTGAACAGGTAGCAGAAGTCGTTGAAAGGGTCAGGCGTCCACGAGCCACATTTTTCATTCCATCCTGTAATCAACAGAATTTATTTACTCAGACTGGTTGTTATTAACAGGTTTAGGTCTGAGAGAAGTGTTGCATGAAGTGGACCTGGTCCAGATGTTGGAGGCTGAGGAGGAGGTCCTTGTCCTTTAGCTACAGAGAGATGAAACAAATAAGAATTAACTGCGTCAGTACAAACAAAAAGAGGAGCATAATGGTAAGAGCGTCACACCATTTTTGCAAATATATTCCTTTGTGGAGGTGCAGAAGTCATCATTAAGCAGCCCGGCCTCGTGGTGATTCATTCCTCTGATTTGCACGCAGTCTTCGTTATCCTGCCAGTTGTCTGGTTGGTTGGGCCCCCACGGGAGGATGCCCTGAGATCCACAGAAAACAGCAGAACCGATTAAGATGCATTGTCACGGTGAAAAGGCAGCAAAATGACTCATATCACTGATAGTTTCTTCACTCACTGGAGTTGTTCCATCGGTGAACACAAAATGATTTTCATTATCGATGTCATTCAAACCCACCCAGGCTTCACCTGGCAGGTGAGCTGCAAAATAGATTTGAAAAAGACACAAATAAACCATCAGCTACATATTTTCACTCTCTGCTCACGATCGTTTGGATTTCTCCGTTGCTCACCAGTCAGGAAGCTCAGCTCCTCCTGTCTTTGGAAGCTGACCAGATGACCCTGCTCGCTGACACAGCGGGCCTCGGCGTCGCGCCAGTTTTTCACATCCTCGATTTCAAAGTGATAGCAGAAGTTTCCGTACAGCAAATATCCCTGGTCGCAGTGGCCGTCTGAAGCCAACGAAACAACAGTTACCGACAAAGCTGGGGCCGCAGCGGCATAAAAGAAAAGGAGCGTGAACTTGGACTGACCGGGAGAGGCTGTCGGCTGCGGGTTTTGTCCACCTGTCAACTCACAGATGTAACCCAGGCTCTTAAAGCAGTTGGTCGTCTCCCATTTACCCTCATAATTTCCTGTAAAATAACCCAAAGTCAGCGTTCTGAAAACTAATTCGAAAAATGGATTTCGGGGGTCATCGCGAGCGGTGGGCGTGAAGCAGGTGGTACCTGTAAAGATCTGCCCACAGTCCCACAAGCCTTCAGTGTTTCTGGGCCAACCCGCGCCGTAGTTTGAAAACTCGGTGTTGCTTTTGTCCACCCATTTGAAAACCCCGTCCTGGTACTGATCTGGTGAGAAGAATCGCAGGAGGAGGAGGAGGAGGAGCAAAAAGGCGCGTTACTTTACGTCGTGGAAAAAAGGGGGTCGTTTCGTGAGCAAAAACGATAAAACGGGGGTCTGCGGGGTTACCGGATAAGCCGATCCAGATGTCAGGAATGTCCACTTGGTGAAAGTCTGGAAGTTTGCCGTTTATGAAGTACTGCTCTTCCTGACTGGGAGAGGAACGGGACAAACAGGACATGTGAGGCTCTCATCTGTACGATGAAATACAGATGGACCTTTGGGTGCAGCTCTGCTACCTGGTACGTGCTTTTTATTCTTACACTTAAGTTCAGCATATCCTAAAGGTACTCACTGCAATGTCGGTCAAAACAAACTCGTAGAGCAATAAAATCTGCACAATATTTCTCTCACACTGATGGTTAATGTGTCCTTGAATAAAGAATTTGTGAACGGCTGTTAACTACCACGTGGGTTTGTTTACCTACGGAAAGAGCCAAAGTGACTGAAAACAGGTCGACAATGATGATTTCCATGGAGGAGCCGTTTGGGTTTGAGAAGTTCAGCTATTTTGAACTATTGGTACGTATTTACACTCAGATGTGGTGAGTAAAGCATTCAGATGGGGTTTGAAATCAAAACCTATCGATGTATTTCGCCCATTTCCTGGGAATTTATAAGCACTTTATAAATATTAACCAAGTGTGTTGTTTACATTCGGTGCGTACCTGCATTTCAGAATCGCATATCAATATATCTGCAAAACTACTGGCGTAAACTCTTTCAAGTTTGCACCATTTGATAAAGTTCAGAAAACTGTTTGATTTTATAGTTTGCAACGAGTACCTTAAAATTATAAATGATTCGGTGTTGTTTTTTTTAATTATTTTAAAGGGGGATCTTTTGGAATCAATAATTAAAACAAGCATTTTAGAAAGAAGGTGACAAGAATATGAAAGAGTTTTTAAAGAACAACATAAATGTTTCTCTAAATTATCACTAAATCAAAAAGTAAAACTGGGACTGACTCGGTTCCTTTAGTTCGACTCCAAAGACAGGTGGCTAAATGAAGCTATAGTCATGTTTGCATTGTGATTCCAGTAAATTATTTATAATATGTCAGTTACTTTTTTGCATATTTTTATGAAGGGAATAAAACAAAGAAGGAAATTTGTCTAACTTTAACAGATTCTTCTCTGTTTTAAAGCTTTTTTCACACATGAAGGCCAGAGAAAATAGAGAGAAATGGGTCTAAATTTGCCTCCAGCCGCCTGTTTGCTGGAGTTTCTGTCTTTGTGATTTGTTCTCCAAAGTGACAATGTTCCACTTCTGACAGGTTTGGGTTTGTATTTGAGGTTGGACCTCTGACTCCAGTAAAAAAAAAGGGCATTGAGCCTCGAGTCTGTATGAATGAAGCCACCTCGGTGAACTGCACAAGAGGCAAAACGAGATCTGACACAATGCTGCCGAGATGACTGGTTTTAGGTGTTTTTAACATCAAAAATGAGTGAATGAAGGTTTCGCTCATGATCTTTCTTTTTGTGTTTGGATCTATAACCTGTGTTCCTGGATACTGTATGCAACTTTAAACAAACAATTGCAAAAAAAAAGATTATAAATCAAGAGCTACATTTGTTTGCTTTGAATTCTGCAGAGACCCGTCTGTTCTTTTGAGTTAAATTGTGATACTTCCTTGGTGTAACAGTAAGAGGCACACAAAACAAATATGTTTCTGGCTTTAATTATGAAATGCAAGATGTCTTGTTTGTCCCCCTACTTGTTTATGATCAGCAGATGAGCGTTCACGCTGGAGCACTTGGTCAAAGCTTCGTACCAGGTGGTCAACAGATTGATGTTACTGACTATCCAGTAACAGCTGCCAGAAAAGCTGTGCCAACCAGGAGGACAGAGGGCTGCAGGGAGAAAAAAACAGTCAGAATCCAAGCGAAGTGCGTGTGCTTTCATTGGGACTGGAACGGGAAGTATTCGACTTACTGTTAAGCATGCGTTTGCACATGTACGGACGCTCGTATCGGCACAAGTGGGACCTCCATTTTCCAAAGGAATCCGACGTATCTTTGATTATTGCACCACACGAGCCGACCTGCGGATCACTGTCAGACAACACAGGCTTCAGCTAAAATTCCTCAGAGTTGAATGCCACCTGTTGAAACGTGATATCTCACACTGTAGGCTGACCCTCGTCCCAGTCGGTGTATGACAACGGGAAAGCGTCGGACCAGCCAAACTGGCTGTGCCCGGGGTCAAGCTGGCACGAAATCTTGTTGCATTTCTGGAGGAACAAAGCTCACATTCACCTTCAAACCCTCCACAGTCATATTGATTATTTCAATCAAGAAGAGGGCGAGCCTCTGACCACCACAGCACGTTTTTTCCTCTCACCAGTGTGGAAAGTCCAATCCAGAGGTCCAGATGTGTCGTTCCCAGTGTTCCCAGCACATACGTGTTCTCATCTGCTGAGGTTATGGACACCAGGTCTGCCCCCTCCTGCACGCAGTCGTGTCTGGCTGCAGTCCAGCTCTTCCTGGTTTCTGATTTCAGCTTGTAGCAGTTGGAGCCGTACTGCTGCCACCCGTTGGACAGGTCACACTGTGGGGCAGGGTTTGCTGCAATATCAAAAGGTTCAAGGGTTACTGGTCCCTGCATGTGGGCAACTCAGATCTGTTTGAGACTACGATGTGAAATTTGGCAATTAAAATACCACTTAGGAGGAGGGTGGTGCACCTCTCTGAGAGCTGGGAGATTATGTATTAATGTGTTGAAAAGTATAAAACCCATTAACTTGTAGGGAAAACAGTCTATAAACAGAAGTTAAACATTTGTAAATGATGTGTTTATGTAGCGTGTGCAAAAAACATCAAAATTCATTGGTTACTTAATGTCTTCAAACATGAAAATCCTTTTAATATTCTTCTAACTAGACAACTTTGATAATATATTTTTTTTAATCCTCCACACGTGATTTTACTTGTATTATCTGTGTTGAATGCATTTCCTAGCTGCTCAGCAGGTGACTACAAACAAGCCCCTTAAAGCATTTTAGTCCTTGGAAAAAAAAAAAGGTAAGGACTTCATGTTCTTAGGTTTGCTACTATAGTCGTTTTCTATTTAGGACAAAAAGATGTTTCATTTTCTGTTGGGGACAAATAAACAGAAGATGCTTTCTGTCATCATGTTCAAGTAAAGCCCGACATCTATGGTGGATCCTCACGCTCAGACTGGTAATTTACAGTGGACACTCATCCCCGAAAAGTTAAATAATTTAAAAAAACAGCAATGTTTGCATAAAATCCTGAAAAATAAATGCGTCTAATAAGTAAATAAGAATCAGTGTGAGTCTAAATGTTCTTACCTGAGTAATTAGGGGAAAAAAATACAAAATTAACCTTTGCACACAGTTCACTCACGGTTAATGTGCTTGCAGATATATCTCCTCTTTATGTCGCAGTTTTCGTCATTCCACTGCCCGTAGCTGTACCCAACCACCTGACCACAGTGCTCCGCTTCGCCGTAGTTGTCAGGCTGGTTCGGCATCCAGTACCTGAGGCGCAGGTGAGAGTGGACTTTGTTAGAAAGCAGAAAAAAAAACCTGGACTTTGAATTACATTTTAAATTAAATAATTTGTAATTGCTTCAGGTCGTTTATTTTGCTGATTAAACACAAAAAAAAAATGAATGTTATACACAAAATTAGTAGATTTGGCTTTATAATTACATACGATAAGTATTCTATGAAAGGACTCCCGTCAGTCCACTCCCAGACACCTTCTACAACTCGGTCGTTCAAGCCGAACCAGTAGATCTCAGAGTTGATTTGAGTTCTCACCCATAACTAGAAACAAGGCATTAAAAAAAACAGAGGATTTAGAATAATTAGTCAGCATGAAGCGTGACGTTTCGCTGCTGGAATCCTCAGAGCGTTGGTGCTCCTCACCCTCTCATGGACGTCCTGAATGCTCATCAGGTTGCTGTTCTGCTCCAAACAAAACGCGTTTGCCTCCAACCACGACTTGGTGTCGCTTGAAAAGAAGTAACATTTGTTCTCATACTCCCTCCAGCCCTGCTGACACTGACTGTGAGCTGGGAAAATACAGGAGGAACACAGCAAAAGTTACATCTGATAAAGCAGCTTCAAGAAAGCTCTAATATATATAAAGGAAAATCTACAGACTCCAAAAACATATTTCTGCAACATTCATCATCATTTATCAAAACAGGACATTTAAACAAGTCAAATTGAAGTGCTCTGATTACTCTACGTGGTTGATGAGTACTAAAGCGGTCCAGTTGATGGGATGTTTCACAACCATCTGAAACTTCATAAAAGTCCCATGACAGATCCTCATTTACAAACCCTGTCAGTCAACCCTGAATGTCTCCCACAAATCTGTGGGTGAATGTTTGACTTTAACAACGAGACGGACCGTTTAAAAATCACATGATTTGCACACGTCCTGAATCAGCTGAGAGATGGTTTCCTGCTTAGAGCAGATTAAAAAATGATATACGTTGGATATCGAATTCTTATACTGGCACATACGATACACGCTACAGTCTGAGTTTTTCCCTCAAAAGTCGAATTATTAAAAATATACACTTTAATATAAGCTGCAGACAAGAGGTTATTCAGTGGAAAATTGCTACTAAAGTACTTTTTTTGCTCTTAGAAACTTTCAAAAGAATATGAAGGATACAATAAAGTCGGCTCCTTTGATAAGGTTTTAAAAAGAAAATGCATCAAATTTGAATGAATTCTTTCCTCACAGACTCCATCCAACTCAGGCCTGGACATCAGCTTCGTTTTTTATTCTCTTTAAACCATTAGAACCGAACCCATCATGCAACTCTCATCACTTTGTGTCAAAACCTATTACTGGGTAAAAGTGCATATTTTACTCCGCATTCCTGTTTTACAGAATCAGGTGGAACACTTCTTCTAAAAGGCACAATAAACTGAGAATTTAACACGTTTTTTAAAAGCAATCAGAAGGATGAAAACTTACCAGAAGCAAGAATAGAAGCAAAGACGAGCAGCCACAGAAGAACACTTCTGGCCATCGTTGGATTGTTTGTGTTTATCTTTTTAAGATGTTTTTCTGCATATTCTAGTTGGGAATAGTTTGGATTTACTCCACCTTGACGTTCCCTGAGCCCGACGGTGTGTGTGTGTGTGTATGTGTGAGATGTGTCTGATCTCCAAGCGTTCAGACTTTTGAGCATCTTCTCTTGGGTTCATCTCTTTTCAGCGTTCGTCTAGAGTCCAAAGACTGAAAGCAATAAAACACACACAAACACACACATACACACCAAAACACAACACTTTCCAATAATATATTGTAAAAAATAATTTAAAAAAAGCTTCACACAATAAGAAGACATACTGTAAAAAAAAGAAAAAAAAAACAGAGCAAAGCCTCAACATTTAGTAAAATTATCTTAAAAAAACATTGTTTTTAAAATGATTTCACTGTGATTCTTTTTTTCAACAGTGTTCTTATTAAACTATTACGTTATGATTTTGTAGAAATAAAATGTACTGAATAGATCAGAGCTTTAAAATCAAATAAATCCCCTGATGGAAACGCTGTGCTCCATTTCATGATTTTCACATCATAACGACTACTAAAATAATAAATAAAAAGTTAGAAACAGGCTTTAAGAGGCCGTATCAGAGGGTACATGCTCACTATTCAAACACAGAGGTTTCACAAAAACATTTATTTTTTGTAAACAAATCGTGCAACCATTTAGGAAGCTTTGATATACCCAGTCGATACCAGGAGCGCACTCATCACATCACTACAAAGTCCAGAAGACCGTTTTTACGACAACCACATGTCTGCAGCCAGTAAACTTATACTGCCCCAGCTTCCACCTCAAACTGTTACATTTTAACGCGGCTTAACAGGGCGTCGCAAAGCACTCCAGGCCAATCAATTCCTCATTTATAAGCTAAACAGGTCAGCAGATATCCAGTATTATCAGTCGGTATTAAAACTGTGAAAGTCAACGAGAGGAAAGAGTCACGAGTAAAGACGTAAAATGTTCGGTGCGTTTTATGGAGAACTTCAATCATTAAAGTCTCATTTCATTTCACTCAAGCGTGTCACAACAAACCTGTCCACATTTTAAAACGTTCAGACTGGAAGTCAAATTAAACAGAAATAAAAATAAAAGAGGAATCCATCACTGATTTTTACACATAACTTTATTGAACAAATATATAGCATGTAAATATGTAAATAAAGCACACAATAGGAGCAAACATCACTAAGTTTACACATCCACATTTAAAAAGACAAACTTCCTATAAAAACAAATGATATATATATATATATATATATAGATATATATATAGATATATATATATATATCTATATATATATATATTTACCACTGGCACAAATCTGTGCAATAATATGTATTTTCTTGTACAAAATGCAAATAGCATTTCTGTTTTAAAGTCTGCCTTTTTCTGTTGACGTCGAATATAAATATTTTGCTCTTTGACGTGGCAGAGCTAGTCGTGCTTAATAAACATCTTTAAACTCGGAGCATGAAAATCTCCAAATCTGGACAAAAATATACTCAGACTTTACATCTATTCTAGGAAAATAGTGCACAGGAACGGATAATAGTGTGAAGAGCTGTATCAAACATACACACACGTTTTGTACAAAAAACGTCCAAAAAATTTAAATCTGATGGAACCACCTGGAGACGCGAACCTCACCTGAACCTGCACGTCCGATTAGGATTCCTGACAGTCCAGCTATCGACGCTCACAAATCTTAACGTTTTTAAAGTTTTGCTTCAGTGTGATCATGGATTCAGTCGTGTAAAAACAGGGCAGAAGTGAAGAGGTGCATCATATTGCTTTGATTTCTGCCTGACACCTTTTTACAGTCATGACGCTGAGGTAAATGGAGTGAAGTGAACTCAGCAGGCAGTTGATTTAGTTTTGTTAGGGTTTATTTTTATTATTAATATTATTTCCCAGTTTGGCACTTGCTGGAGTGTGATTCCCCGAGTAGAAATGTCCTAAGCGAGGACAGATTTGTTCAAAAGAGCTTTAAATGATTTCTCAAAAACACATTAATGAAAAAAAATAAATAAAAAAACAGCTGGATCTGCTGAGAAATTCTCCAACATTGACACTTTCGCTTAGTTTGAAATAGATTAGGAGGAGAAGTTAGATATAAATGTGCAAGTTTATATCTCACCTCAGCTAGAAAAATGTTTTTAAGCAGTCAGGCTGGTGATGAATCTGGTATGAATGTCTTACGTCTCTCTGGAGAACGGAAACAACTGCGGAGCCTCACTGGCAGTCTTCTCAGAGGCAACGCAAACACTTCCACACCGGCTCTCGTTTACAGTTCGTAGGGTTCTTCTTAAAGCGAGCCCTCAGCTCTTTCTCTACAAGTTTGTCTTACAACAGAGGCTCAGATATTATTGTCGGCTTAAAACGGACACGAGAAAATACAGTACAAAAGACTTCAATGATTGCAAATAACATGAGTAACTTTAGAATTCAAGTCTGTGAGCTTCTCTCAGATCAGCTAAGCTAACGTAATAACGTTAATAACACTACTCTGCGTGTGCTCTGTGTCGTGTGCTTGTGCTGTGAGCAGATCTGATGGGTGACCTGGTTGAATGCGGAGGTGGAGGTGGGGTGCCGGGGTGGAGGGGGGAGTCGTTACATGCAGTTGACCACATTGCTGGAGCCCTGACCCACGTCTCTGATCTGGCTGACGTGAGACGAGCACACGGCGACTCCGGCTCCGGCGCGGCAGTGAGACACGGAGCCCACCAGCTCCCACCTGGGACGCGAAGACACGGGAAGTGGTGAGGACACGGTTACAGATCGGCTGATGGAGACTTCAAAATAAGTTCAGTGAAAAATATTTAAAGATAAAATAATCAGGCCAATATTCCGGCCATTTAAAAGTTACAAAAAGCTTGGAAAAACACTTCAAATATATCTAGAGTAATATTCAAATGTTTTGCTTTTATAAAGCTCTTAATATGAAACTAACAGTCCTGGAAATATTCAACACATAAAACAATTGTGAAGTATAATACAAGATTATTGTCATTTTATTTCAACTTTTGTTAGGACAAAAAGACAAATACACTGATATGTAATTATTAAAGTTATTAGAACTTGGTGGTATGTCTTTGTTTGAATCCTTTTGTGGCATTAATGGCAGACATCCAAACAAGTTAGTTTAAAAAGAACAAGATTGCGGCAGGTAGCAAGGCGGCTCACGCAGGAGATCAAAGGGGCGCTCTGGATGATATTTGAAAACTGAATGTTTACAAGGAAATCAGCACCTGGCTGATTTAAACTGACAGCACACTCAGTTTGCAGCTATTTAGTCTCTTTTTATAAAGAGGCGGTGCAGTCAACCTCAGCAGGGACTAGAATATTTCTTAAACAGCTTCATATAGTCAAAAATGTATTCTGTTTTTAAAATATTTGGATGTTAATCCAGAGGGAAGAACAAAAAAAATGACCTATAATAGTTTTCCAACACTACAACACTTTTTTTATTATTATTATATTCTGGAGGAAAAGATTTACCTGTTCATTCGAGGCTCGAAAGCCTCCACTGTGTTCAGGTATATGTTTCCATTGTGCCCCCCGACTGCAAACACTCTTCCCATTACCGTGGCCACGCCGACTCCACCCCGAGGGGTGGTTAGCTCGGACACGTACTCCCAGCGGTGCATTCGAGGGTCAAAACGCTCAACTGAGCTCAAGGGGGAGTTGTCATCAAAGCCACCTTGAGGAAATCATCAAAAAGATAATGTGTAAAAAAAGATTACCTTTGGGGGAAATATAGACCACTGTGTGAAAAAACTGACTTGAAACAGCAAAATTACAAATAAAATAATAATTTAAGTAGAATTATGTGGTTAGTAACTCGAGTACAAAAGCCTTAATTTGCATTCACAATTTACAATGACTCAACACAAAATAAATGCTCATGAAACTTTTTCAAATTCAAGCTGAGCAATAAAAAACTCAACCTTTCATTCTGGGAATCAGTTAACAAACAACTTAAAACATGAACTTTTGTCGATTCATGCCTCTGTATATAAAACTGAAGGGTGCATACTTTGAGCATGTGATGTGGGTGTATCAGAAACCACCAATCTGCACAACTCGGACTTGTTTATGCCTCCAACAAACATTATCTGACTCTGCATAAAGAGACAAATACGACAGGTCATAACATTCCTCTCACCCACTACGTAGAGGCAGCCGTTGAGTTTGCTGACTCCATTTCCTGCTCGCCGCTGGCCCATCTCGGAGACCTCCATCCACTTGTTGAGGTGAGGGTTAAACCTTTCCACGCTGGAGAGCGACGCCACGCCATCATTTCCTCCCACTGCGTACACGTAACTCTGACAGGAAGAAATTTTGTCATTTCATTTGTTTCCCGCACTTTACCATCAGGTATAAATATTTAGTTGTGTCCCCCCCCCCCTCTAATTTTACCCCCAGTGCCACAGATCCAACGCCTCCTCTGGGTGTGTTCATCGGAGCCACAGCGCTCCAGCTGTCGCTTTCGATGTCGTAACGCTCCACATCATTGAAGCAGGAGTTATCGTCCAGACCTCCGATAGCATATATAGGACCACCAAGAGCTGCCAGGGCTATCCCCCTCCTGAAAAACACATAGATGTTTGGACTATTTACACAACAACGTCAAAGATGTAGAAGACAAAAACTGGTTCACTGCATGTAAAATGATCTGACCTAATTCTGACAAAATGGCTGCAATGAACCACCGTGTGTACCTTTTGGTATTCATGGAGGCTTTCATCATCCACTTGTTAGTGAGTGGATCAAACATCTCCATGTTCCCCAGGTGCTCGTTACCATCATGACCTCCAACAGCATAAACTTTACCTAGAAAATCAAGAAATAAATCAAACATACAAGACAGTTTAGTTTTTGATATTTTCGTTTAGAATGCTGCGATCATTGTAGTCACATCCAGAATGTCAAAGTTAACCAGCACTCTTCATCTTCTAAACCCTACATTCATGTTCGTTACCATTTCACATGAAGCTTCTCACCTCCAACAGATATTACGCCCACGTGACGTCGTCTGCTGTTCATTTCAGGACCGAAGAACCAGATGTTCTTCGTGATGGAGTAGCACTCGATGCTGCGGAACGGGTCGCCAGAACCTCCGCGGCCTCCCACACAGAACAGAACCCCTGAAGAAGTCAGACAGAACAAGATGTTGGTACAGTGAGAAAACACACATAAGCAATTCTTTATCACCGCAAAACTTTGGACTAAAATTAAGATCTTACAAAGGTTTGAAACTTCATTCAGTCAAGATGATTAACCTTTCATAAAAGAAAACTTGGGACATTTTTGATAAGCAGGTCATTCAAATCTTTCAACATTTTAATCAACACTTTATTCAGATCATGGATTGTATTTGATGTGACTGTGGCAACGCTCCAAATAAAGTATTGTTTCTGGGAAAATCTTTTTTTCTCTAACTTTTCTTGGGCTGTTTTATCACTGTGACTGACTTAGATATCTTATGAGACTGGTAAAGAGTGAATTTATCAACATCCCATCCTCTGATTTAAACCCAACTTCAGCTGCTTGTTTTTGTTGTTGCACAAACAAACAATAAACATGTGTTGAAGATTTTCTGACTCTTTTTAAATTACCATTTTAAATATGATCTTGAGTCCGTTTTGACACATCAACATTGAAAAGGATATAAAGTGCTGAGCTCAACCTTTTTATGCTATAAAAGTTGTTTCAAGATCAAGACAAAAACACCATCATATAAGTAGTACCTGCAGTGTGCTTTCGGGGGATAGTGCGAACTGAATACTCAAAGTCCGGGACCACCTTGTTGCTGAGATGCAGGTGGTAGTTCCGGGCTTCGTCCATCAGGTCGCGACAATTCAGGTTAGCTTTGATCATCTCCTCTTTTGCGACTGTTCCTGTCAGGAACTCTACTGGGAGCAACGGGAGCCGCACCTGAAGGACGGACAGCCATACGGCCAATTAAGTTACATAAAGCTGCAATCTTATACATAACACTAATTTACACACAGTTATAAAGCCAAACGTTCAGGTAAATGAGTAAACTTGGCTGCTGAAGTCTAACTTCACAAAAACAACTACAAAACTAGTAAAACAGGTATTCTCTAACCTGAGACATAATCGGGTCCAGCCAGGCTTCGTGGTGCTGGGGGTTTGCTTTCAGCCACTTCACTGCTGCGTTGTACACCTGGGTCTCTGAGTGGATGTTGAGGTCACTCGAGGACAATAAGGTGCGCAGGTGTTGGGGCGACACGCAGGTGAAGTCCTCGCACTCCACCACCTCAGTGAAGTGCTCGCAGGCGTAGCGGTCGGCCATGTCCATCAGATCCACGCGGTTGTGGCTCTCGGCAAACGTTCGAACAGCCAGGCAGTTGGTGGGGTGAAAGTGGGCCTTCATGTACTCGCAGCAGGCTCTGGCCACCAGCTCAACCTAACGGAGTCGAGAAACACAGCCAAACGCTACATTCTGATGTGCATTACAAGTAAAATGTTTTGCTATTATTTGGAGATGGGAGCATCATTATACTTTCAGTAGAAAATGCTGAACATGCCAGTTCAAATTATTGAGAGAGCGTGTTTGTTTACCTGAAGGATGCAGGCAGCATAAAGCAGTGGCTGCACATTGTCCACAGTTAGGGTGAGTTTGGAGGAATAGGCAAAGTGCACCAGGTCCTGGATGGCATCTCCATCGAAGTCCTTAATCTCTATGAGTTCCTGTTTGGCCTCCGACATATCTGATAGAAACATCGCCCTGAAGAAAGAAAGAAAAAAACAAAAGATGAAATTGTGAGATACTGTAGCAACAATTTTGTCTTAAATTAAAATGAGTACAAGAAAAATACATAATAATCAAATGAAATTCTAAATGAATTAAAGCTTCTGATGAGTATTCAAGAAAGAGGAGTTGGTTTGCTAAGGTTTGTTTTTACACGAAGCTTTGGATTATTAATCCTGGTCGTGTAGCAAGCTGAAACTACAATTATCAGTTCATCGTGCTGGCTGGAACAGGGATACTAGTAAATTAGGTACCCTTTGAATCAGCTTCCTAACGTTAAAATGAATCTATAAATAAAATAAAACTATCTTCAGTAACTCAGGGGTATGTAGGGAAACAACTGTAATTCCTTCACAGCACTCATTCCTACAAAATGTACCTTTAGAGCATAATTAATTTGATCTCCCTGACATTTTTGTGATCATAATGCCAATGATGCCTCAAATAAATGTTTTAAGATTAAGACACTGTATTAGCAGGCCAAAGGGCTCAGAAAACCTATGAAAATATAAGCAGGGGAGGCCAACCCTGGTCCTCGAGGGCCACTATCCTGCAGGTTTTACTTGTTTCTCTGCTCCAACACACCTGATTTGAATCAATGAGTGATTAACAGGCTTCTGCAGAACAGAAGAGGTAATTTAACCACTGAATCAGATGCAAGTAGCACTTGCAGGACAGTAACCCTCGAGGACCAGGGTTGGCCACTGCTAATCTAAGGTAAAGACTATAAGCAATAAATTCAACATACCTGAAGTAAGGGATGACACAAGCAAGTACTAGTTTGTGGCATGGTATCAATCTACTGCCAACCTATAAGAAGAGACAAATAAAGAATACATGACACAGGGGGAAAAAATGTACATTTTCACAGAAAATCTAAATACTGATACCTTTTCAGCTGACATATTATGTACTTAGAAAATATTAAGAAAAAAATATCTAAACTTCAAAACACAGAAAAAACAATGAAAACTAATCAAAGAAAACACAGGCACTTCTCTCTCGTATCGCATAGAGAAATCTACCTTCAGTGTGACGTCGCAGAGCTCCCCAACTTCATAGAAATGCCTGAGGGAGTTATGGAAGTCCTTCCAGGCTTCATGAGCCTCGAAGACAAATGACCCATCGGGCTCACATTCTGCTTTCGACGCCCTGTTTCCAGGACGCTTCTCCTTGGATTTCAGCTGCTTGGCATGATCTGGCACCACATCTCCTGGTGCCATGGTGGGCTACAGGAAAACAACCCTAAAAGGAAGATGAGACAAAAAAAATTCCAAAAACTTTAAGACACCTTAACATGTAAGAGTGGGCAAAATGGAAACTACAATTAATTAGTAAAAACTATATTGAAAACTGAACTTGTGTGTATCTTGTTTTGGTTTTAAACAAGAAAAACTACAAATGGAAAACAGTCTGATGTAAAATTATCAAAAAAAAGATAATTTTGTTTCCACCAGGTGTATTTAGACTCTTTAAGGTTGCTTCAGCACCTCTAAATTAGAAGCAAGCTTATTATTATGAGATTAATCAGTACTTAATACACAATGATAAACGTTAAAGCTGCTCCTGACCGACTCATCAAGACTTATTTTGCAATTTCTTCCTTTCCAAAGCTGTAACGTCTTTCTGTCACCATCTAAAGCAGTCTCTGTTAAGTTGAAGAGGCTACACCTGCATCTACGTTCGTCTTCATAACATTTTAAACATGGCTCTGATTATTTAATGACTTCTGCAAGAGGTCAGTGACAGACTATAAACCTGGTCACTGTTGGAACCGAGTTACAGTCCAGACGGTGATGCCCTGCGTGTGTTTTGGACCATAAAACTGTGCAGATTCAACACAACATAAAGCTTCAGATTCTGGCACCTGAACTATTTTAGATTTGTGGCATGATTTTAGAAAGTGCAACGGTTTTTTAATGCCATCATCAAAATCATATGTGAAGAAAATGTTAAAAAATTGGTTTGATTTCAAAGATGCTTTTGGACTCAGGTTATTATTTTACTGGAGCAGAGATTAAAAGGACAGTATCTCTATTTTATGGTGGATCTTTGATTGCATGTGGTTCAGAGTCTGTTTTGTATGTGTTTATTTTTATATAACTTGATTTTATTTTTAACCGATTGATAGTCCTCCATAAAATATGTGTGTATGTGAATATACCAACTATTCATTCAAAACAAGAACTTTCACCGACTAATCAATTCACTTCTAAAGTCGGGTT
Source organism: Kryptolebias marmoratus (assembly GCF_001649575.2). NCBI lineage: Eukaryota > Metazoa > Chordata > Actinopteri > Cyprinodontiformes > Rivulidae > Kryptolebias > Kryptolebias marmoratus. The sequence continues at coordinate 13,216,106 of NC_051443.1, forward strand.
TCGATTTGAGTGAAGGTTTGACAACAACGAAACAGGATGGAAAGTGTTTCCTAATATTCTGTAGTGGTAGTGAGCAGTAGAATAGTCATAAATTAAAAGTAGATGGGTTGTAAATTTGCACTTTGCACAGCTGATAAAACAATCAGGCAGATTTTTACTGTTAAAAATTAGTAAATAAATGGCTTACACTTCACAGCCATGCCTAACTTTCACAGTGAAAAACAGATCCTGTCTTTCATTCCACAATACATTAATTACAACAAGTGTAAAAAGAAAACTTCAGTATTTAAATTATGCAACAAAAAGAGAAACAGTGCAGGCAGACGCTGGCTGCCAGTTGTGAAAGTTCAGTCAGTATTCCTCCCTTGTGTCGCGTCCTTTTCAAGCATTCAGCAAAGACTGGAGCCAAACGTGGAGGAAAAATTAGGGCAACTAGTTCTCACCAAGCTAATAAAGCTCTCTTTGAACACCAGACTGAGCGATCAAAGAAATAAAAAAAAATCCTACCTACTGCCGCAGCAGATGACAAAATCTCCTCAGTTGTTTGTCTACAAGAGAGTGACAGAGAGCAGCCAGCCGGCTCAGAGGCCAAAGCTTCACCCACACCTCACAGATAAGCTGTGGGTCGGACACTGAATAGACTCAGTGTGTCAGCCCTCATCGCTAGTCCTCTCAGCTATACGGGAGCAGGAAACATCCAGCCCCATCACATACACCAATGAACGGTTCTGTGGACCCGGTTCTTGAGACTGATCGAATCCTCGCCACATCTGGGGACTTAATCTCATTCGCTTTGTTCAAAAAAAGAAAAAAAACAACCGCAGGTCACGTTTCTGTCACATTATCTATATGGAATAATTGGAGTCAACAGTTAGAAACAGATTAAACTCAACTCTACTGGGTCCAAACGGAAAAACAACAAATATTTGTATGTATCTGAGTGTATCCGCCACTAAAGCAGAGCTCTTCACTAAGCGACGTGCACACCCCATGAGGGCAGTATCCACTCCAGAGGGCCCAGTGATGTTAAATGTCTTCCCCTGCTTCATTTCTGACAGCATCAAAACAAAAGTGCTAGGAAATAGATCGCTGTCGTGGTCCTTTAGGTTCAACTTTCAATCAGCAGAGTACAATCATATTACTAAAAAAGTTGCTCCACACAACTATTTAAAGCCTATTGTTAATTGAATTTAATTATCAACTCAGGCAACATAACGCTTTGATGCTTGCATTTGATGCAAGCAACACATTATAAATGGAGGAACATATATATAAAAAAGTATCCTGTAAATCATGATTTAAGAAAAAAAAACACCTTCTTTGCTTCGTCCAGCAGCATTTTTCTGTAGGGAAAGAGTGAGAAACATTTCACTTTTAAATTACTGTCTGATATCAATAAGTAACAGCTCTTTGTCAAAGTTTAAAGACGATATAAAAACAAATTCAACGTAAGCTTCTGTCAAACTGACTGCTTAGTTTTCACTGTTAACCTCTCATTCAGCTGCTATCTTTAATTAAATAGATGACATATAATTTATAGATCCTAGCCTTGTGTTTGTTTGCCTTTCATAAAAAACAAGCGTATTAAAAACGCGTTGTTTTGTAGCAACAAAGCCAAACCAATGACTGACAAATGTCAAGAGGGTGATCTGCCATGATAATCAATTGTACTGTTTGCATTTTTTATGCCTTGTACAAGACATTATATACATATTAGACGACATTACAGTCTTTAGTGGTCCAATACAACCAAACTGAACCCTTTTTTCACTTCTCTTGGTGAGTCCAAAATAAAGCACCTTGGATGTGAAATCCTGCAGGCTGCTGCCTTTTAACCATGTCGAAATATTTAGCGACCACATGTTTGTAGTAAACACGAAGAAAAACATAACAGTGTACACCCTGGACATTACTAGAATTGGCATAAAATATCTGTTGACGTTTCATGACTTTCGGTGAGTTACAACTTTTACAAAGCGGTGAAATGTCCTGCAGTTAGGATTAAAAAGGTCCTCAATGGCAAAACAGTAAACCACACGTAATGCGTTTGTCAAGCAAAGCGAGCATGGTTTTACACTGGTTAACACACTGTTAACAAGACGTTTAAGGACATTCTCAATAAGCTCCCGAAAAACAAATAAATCGACTCGTTTCGACGTTAATGAATTTGACATATAATTAATACAGCTAACCAGGCTAACGGTGGATTTACTGTTAGCTTGTTTGCTAGCATCAGCATGACAGTTAACGATACCTGACAGGAAACGGAGAGGATTTAACTAAAAAAAATATGGCAAAAACAAAACACAGAGGGTCGCAAATTAAAAATAAACGTCGGGTAATTGTTTCGTGAGTTCAAATATGTTATGGTTAAATACCTCATGTCGCAGCAAGAATTAAAATGCCGGCTTGTTTAGGTGGAATATTGGCTTTGGCACGTTTGTAGCGATCCGCGGTGCTTCATGGGTAATGTAGTTTTTAAGGTGACCAGCTTTACTCTCCATTTCAGCAAGGTGGTTTTCTCAATAAACTATGTAGACGAAGCTGAACTTTAAATACATTGTTCAAAACTCATTTATACTAACAAAATATGAATTTAATAAACACCTAAATAACTAATCTTAATATTTTATTTACATAAGCCTTATAAACCCCTATAAAAAATCACAAAAAAATCTTAATCAACTACATCACTCAATCAGTATCTACATAAATATTAGGTTGATTAAAGGTTTTTTATGAGTCAGCTTGAAACACCAAACTCTACACTTAAAAACTGGCAGTTCTCTCTAAAACATTGCAATTAAAAAAAGCAAACCTATTTCTTTGGGATTATTAGGGACATGAGGGTCAATTACTTTGAGTAACCAAACATGACTGCTTTTAATTGTTTATTTTTTTTCCTTTGGTCTGACGCAAAAAAAAAATCTCTGCAGACACTAAAAACATAATTCAGCACCATGAGTGAAACACACACAGTAAGAAAAAGTTAAAGGTGTAATAACAAATATTATGTACCTATAACGTGCAATAAAGTCTTGTAAAATTATACCTTAACACCTTTACACCCTGGAGGAATTTTCTTTATTGTATTTCAGAGTAGCGTCTGCAAATTTCCTGCTACAATTTGCACATGAGGAATCCTGAGAAAAGGTCATGAATTTTATGCTTGTTTAAAACAGGAAACTAACAAAAAATAACACGTGTAGAATCCAAGTCCATGCCTACAAAATCATCCAGAATTTCTAAAAGCACTTAGAGGTGTTATATTAGTGTAAATATGGAGAAAGTTAAAGCACAAAGGATAATAAAACCCTGTCTCAGTACTTGGGCTCACGCATGCTGCGTATTTACAGTTAAATTCTGTCAAATAACCAAAACTGAAGTCCAAACACAACAAGTGTAAAACAAAGCTGCACATCAGTAAAGAGGATTTATTTCAGAAAAGTGGAAATGTATAGTTTATTTGCCACAAAAAATGGAAAACACTACGTCTACAGGCCACTTAGAGAATGTACAATATATTTCTTTGACACAGTCAAAGTTCATGTTTATGAAAGCCGTCTAACAGCCAGCATGACGGACTCGAGTCCTACTTGTGCTTCCTCTTCTTCAGCAGGGCGGCCTGTAGAGCCAGCTAGACGAGACAAACAGAAGCAGCTTCATTATTTCTGGTCCGTAACATTTGTCCAGTCAGAGTCAAACACGGCGTGTAGATGTGTTACCTGTCTCTCTCTGAAGGAGCGTTTGCCTTTGGTTCTGACGTTCTGACTGTGTCTCATCATCATGAAGTTCTTCGTTCTCTTTTTCTCCTTATTGCTGGTGCTGGCGTGGGGGTTCAGCTTCATGTGCTTTTTGACAAACTCCTTTCGGTCGGTCCGTCCTGCCTACAGATCAAACACATCATCAGAATCAGAGGGAAAACTATTCGATTAATTAGTTTAATGAAAACTATAAATGGTATTTGACAGTAATAATCTCTTGTTTCAACAGTACAGAATCAGGCGCAGGATTAAAATCCAAGCGTAAGATTTTACCATTGCTGTTGCCAGTCGTGTTTCTTTATCCGATTTAGGTTTTTTATGCAGCTTCTCAATGTTTCTCAGTGTCAGCAGCTCTCCTCTGAAATATGAGAAGCAAAAAGTTATTGTGAAGCTTAATAAAAGGATTTGAGATAAACCGTGTGTCCCCACACAATCATGGAATTCCTTCTGTTCTCACCTGTCCTCCTCCTCATCACTCTCCACCATCTTCCTCTTCTGGCCCTTCCCCGGAGTGGCGTTGACCTCTTTGGCCATCTGAGCCAGACGGATCTTCTTAAAGTCATCTTGAGTGAGGAGCCTGCTACTGCTAACTGCCGCCGCCTTGGCTCGTCTTTCCTCAGGTGGCATGCTGTGAAGTTTCTCCGCCTTTCAAAAATATATACATGATTGTAAAACCAACGTAAAGAACTGTGAAGTTGGACATGTAAACACAGTAAGTGCACCAGGTTTCTGCACCCTGTCACCCATCTTCATTCTCACCAAGGCTCCTGCTTCTTCATCAGATGAATGGTGAACATCCACCCATTCTCCATCCTCCTCATCATCACTGATACTGGCGCTCTCCCAGCCATCTAATCACCAAGAAAGAAACACAAACCTGATGTCACTTATTATCACAGTGTGGAACATGAAGATGGATTTTATAGTCCACATCTACAAATGTGATGCAATCCTGTGGATTCAATAACATCATCAGCTGACCTTCATCCTCCTCTCCCTCTTTGTTCTCCTCCTCCTCTTCCTCCTCCAGGACTTCAGCGCCAGGGATGTAATCTATGGCCTCCAGCTCTCCGTAGTCTTTTATTTTGGCTTCTGCTGACGCCTCCGTGGGTTTCCCCTACGCAGACATTTTTGATTTGCAAAAAAAAAAAGAGACAGCTTTGTGAGTTCTTGGAACTGGAAATGTTTGTCTAGGATTTTATTTTTATGATTATTTTTTGCTGCTGTTCTTTTTTACTTTGTTACAACACGTGGCATGCACAGTTTTTTACTTTTTTTTGATATATTGGTTTTTTTTTCCAAAGTTGCTGTCTATGTAATACATAAGACGTGTAAGACATGCGTGTTAAAGTATTTTACAAGTTTCTTTCTATGCATTATGAATTTACAATTTCAAACCATATTTCATGCAAACATTCTGATATTTTCATTTTATTTTCTAAAAAAATCTGGATTATTTCATGTACAGTTTTAGTACTAAAAAAACAAATGTGTAAAGCTGCTTTTGTTATTTCTGACAGAAGTTTGTGTTAGGTTAGGCCTCATCTACACTACTCTGGATATTTTTAAAAAAGCTGTGTTCTAAAAAATTAATAAATCCATCTAAATGATTTTAATAAAAAAAAGATGTAATACATATGCTGTGCCACAAGGTGGCATAAAATAAAGGGAAAAAACAGTCTTAGCTATTTGTTTCTCCTCACATTCAAAATTTTATTTCAGATATTAACTATTTCAGCCTACTATCAAAGTTTGATGGTGACATGATCACGATAAAACAAGACAGATGAAGAATAAATAAATGAATAAAAACTAAAAATTGCACCAGTGTCGTTTTTCTTTTTAGGGCACAAACTAATAGTGAGCCTGTGACAAATTAGCTCCTTCATCAGTTTCTAAAAAGCTCAATATTTTGAGTTCACGAGGATCCATCAGGACAATCAGTTTTTAAACATCTCAGTTTTTCTCTCCAAATCCCTATTTGCAGTAGAAGGAGGCCAGTGTTTTCAGGAACTCACCCGGTCCTTTTTGAGCAGCATCTGTGGGTTGAGCTTTCTGAACAGCTGAATCAGTCCTCTGGCCGACATCATTACATCTGGGAAGGAAAAAAAAAACACTGCCAGTAAATACCAACATGAGCCAATACTGTAGAAACTATGAATAATTATTGTCCACGACAAAAACAAAACAGATTTCTCTCTCACTCTTGTTTTTGTGGGTCTTGTATTGGGCTAAGTCCTGCAGCAGGTCTTCATTAATAGCAAGCGGACAGCGGGACACCACTTCCTTGATGGCATTAATGCTAAAGAGCAAGACAACTCTGGTAGTTAGAAACATTTGAACATACTTCCTCTCATACTGTAACACAGCAGACATGCCATCCTCTTACCCGACAGTCATGACCTCCCCAGAGTTCCTGTCGGTCACAAAGTTGTTGGCGATGGTCTTGATCATAGGTTCAATTATCTGCGAAGTGTAAATGAATCAACAGCGTCACAGTGCTGTGCTAATTCTACTCTGTTTACAGAGTGAGTGTGTGATGTACCTCCGGAGGGACAAGCTGGTGGGAGGCCTGCGCGGCACACAGGAGAATCTTTGTCACTTCTGCAGAAACAAGCAGCACAATGTTAACAACCGACAGCTTCATCGACAGTTTCACTGCACCGAGAGTCATCCTCACCTCTCTGATGAGGCTGCACAAACCTCTGGATGAAGGGATAGAAGTTGAACAGAAAAAGCTGTGCCAAAAAAAAAGAAACAATAAAATATTACATTTATTGTTTAGATTATTTTAAATAAACTACAGGGCAATTTACCAAATCCCACGCTTCAAAAGTACCACCAGAGAGAATGAACATGTAGATTTATTTTGTTTTATCCTACAAACTTTAATCACTGACCTCATGGATTCCAACCAGGCGAGAAATGAGCTCCATCATCATCATCTTCACCTCAAAACGCTCCTTCGAGCTTTCCAGCTGCTTTAAGAGCTTCTCTGAAAAATCTTAACAGGGAGAGACATTTGATGCCTTATATGTTGGTAACCTGGAGCAGAAATGATCGCACCTTGAGCTGCGGTGGTTGTGGTTTGCCGCCCAAGCAGGCGAGTTTACCTTGAGGGTCATGAATGAGGTGGATTGCAGAAAAATTGAACACTTCCGCTTTCTTCTTTTTCTTGTGTTTCTGCCAAGGAAACGGAAGATGATTAGGGATTTTAACGACAACAGGAGCTCAGCCGAGTGCAGACGAGTGTAAAAAGTGCCGTGGCAGAGTTTACCACGGTGGTACCTTGAGGACTTTCATGGCTTTGTCCAGCTTCTTCTTGTTTTTAGTGGTTTTCTTGCCTGTGGAGAACCTCACCATCAGGTCTCTGGATGATGGTCCCTCATTCTGAAAATTAAATGTCTTATTCTTCGTACAAGCTCTGAATTATACAGCACACCACCCAGCTTCTGAATATTATACACTTCAATAGAAATATATTTATATGCTTCAAAAAAACTCTTATTATGAATCAGAACAATTTTATTTTTGGTACTCACCTCTGATTCTGAATCACTCTCGTTTTTATCATCTTCATCTTTACCAAGAAAGAACTTCAAGCCTGCAACAAGAATCTAAACCAGAAAAGAGGCAAGGGAGGACACAACATTTTTCCATTTATTCAACAATTAAAATATTGCTTTCTAATAGGATTAAAAAAAAAACAAGAACATACCTTTGTGACCTTTGAGAAGCATGCCGTTGTAATGACATTAACTGTTTTGGTGTCGTTCCTGAACACAGAAAAAAAACAATCTGAGTATCAATCAGTTACAAGACGTTTTTGTAAAAAAAATAAAAAGACATTTCTTTAAAACTCACCATATGTTTCTTTTATAAAGCTCCGCCATCACATCTAAGGAGATCTTTGCTGCCATAGGATTACTGTCTCTCAGCATGGTGTACATGAAGTTCTGCAAAGTCTGCGACACATTGTTACACAAATGAATGGCGAAGAGGCCTTGAGGTCCAAATACTGCAAACACAAGAAGACGTAAAGAGCACTTACTGTGTTGACCTTGTTGTTCTTGTGTTTTGCGTTGATGTTTTTGATATCCGTTACAATGTGTGTGTACAGAGTCTGCGGAGCACAAAAAAGAGCAAATGAAACAGGGAAATATGGAATTTCAGGATGCACATGTAAATAATGTCAGAAGAGACTCCAAACTGCACGAACACAGAACTCTCTTAATCTGTAAATCTGCAGTAAATCTCCATTACAAAATAAGCTTGGAAATGTGTTGGAAAAAAGGAAGACTGGTTGTGTTTCTGCAGCTATTTGAAGACGGAGCATCCTGACCTTCCTGAGCAGTTTGTCGTGACATCGCAGCAGCTCAAAGAAGAGCTCCAGGAGCCCCGTGGGGTCGATCAAATTCTTATTCCTCAGGAGAATCAGCGCTTTGCAGAAGGTCTGTCAACATCAGAGAAACCCCATCAACACATGTCAAGCTTTATGAACAGCTGATGTGAGGAAAGCAGCACCAGTGTGCCATACAGGTCACAAATCTTCTCACCATCCGCAGATCTGCCTCCAGAACTGTGTGGTGATTCATCAACAACTCGGACAGCTCCTGGGGAAATGTGGACAGCTGCTGCACGTAGCAGTGAGCGACCTGAGGAGCAGTAAACAAGTTTAAACACACACACATAACGACACACTCAGCCGCTCACAGCGATAGCCACATCCCACACCTGAGCCAGAAACATGACGAGCTCTGCCAGCTCCTTGTTGGGTTTGTCAGGCTGCAGTTTGAAGATCTCTACATTGGACTGATAATGGCGGTGCTGCTGAAGAAACTGTCCAAAAACATAGGAGAAACAAACCGTGAGCAAAAGCTCAAAAACTGTCAACCAGCTGAGATAGCTAACAACGTTAGCATGCTAGCTAACAACACCAACCTCGTCCACGTAGGACTGCGGGTCTCTTTTTATCAGGTTCTGAAGCTGCGGTAAATTGTTTGGTAGCTTGTTGTTTTGTCTTCCGGGCATGGTGAGAGGTTATTAAAACGAAATGTTGCAAAAAAGAAAGAGGTGGAGAGAAAGTAGCTCTAAACGCGAAGCGTGGCCACTCTGGGCGCAGCCATTAAACTCGAAACTGGGGACCTTGCGTCACATCCGGTACCGGCTAGAGTCATTTCCGCTTTCTTTAAGTTTTATATAGATGAGAACACTTTCTCCTCATTTACAGAATCCAAACAGCATTTTGCATCAACTCTTTATATATTAATAATATATATATTGAAAGTGGGTAAAAAGAGAGGGTTGTGTCATGAAGAGCATCCGGCGAAAACACGAGTCAAAGAGACCTTGGAGAGGTAGAGGTATGCACTGGAAAGACAAGTAATGGAAGTCAGCCATAGAAAGATAGAGTCCAAATGTGTTAATGAAAGGGAGGCAGGAAGAACAGTGGGGCTACAAGGAGCAGAGGCCACAAAGGTGCAGGACTTAAAGTACTCAGGGTCGACTGTCCAGGGAAACGGGGAGTGTGGTGAAGAAGTGAAGAAGAGAGTCCAGGCGGCAGGATGGAGTGATTTGTGACAAAAGGGTGACATCAAAGGTCAAAGGAAAGGTTTACAAGACAGTGGTGAGAGCAGCCATGATGTGTGGTTTGGAGACAAAAAGACAGGAGACAGAACTGGAAGTGGCAGAGCTGAAGATGTTGAGGTTCTCCTTGGGAGGGACAAGGATGGACAGGATTAGGAATGAGGTCATCATAGGTACAGCACAGGTTGAAGGACTGGGAGATAAAGTTAGAGAGGCCAGACTGAGATGGTTTGGACATGTGCAGAGGAGGGACAGTGGGTATATTGGTAGAAGGATGTTAGAGATGCAGCTGCCAGGAAAAAAGACAAAGAGGAGATATATGGATGCAGTTAGAGAGGAAATTGAGGAAGTTGGAGTGAGGACAGTGGACGCAAAAGACAGAGTTAGATGGAGGAGGATGACTCGCTGTGGCAACCCCTGAAAAGGGATCAAGATTTACACAGTACTGTGCACCAAAACCTTTGCTGGTGTTCTCAACTTCTCAAATCTTGTTGTTTAAAAACTCCAGTAGTTTCCTCATTCCACCTTAAAAAAAAAGTACTTGAATTTATTTTCCAGAGTGGAAACTTGTTAGCAGTGATCAGAAAGCAGCAGATAATGTTGAGGTGCTTAGATTTAATCAGCTCTTCACGCATTTCTACACTTCACTGGTATGAAAAATGAGCATAAATCAGGACTTCATTAACGTCTTTGAATCAGTCGCTCATACTATTTAGGCAAAACCTGTTTAAAAAAAACAGCTATTACCAGAATATATTTGACCCCTTTTTCTTATAGGTTTGATTTTTGACAAAGTCAAATTTATACTTTACATGAAATTTTGATTTGGTGAGCTTAGAGTTACTGTAAAACTGAACGAACGCAGCAGAGTAAAAAGCCAATAAGACTGTAGAGTTAAGGTAGGTAATAAATGTGGTATTTATGTTTCTGTTGCTTCTCGTTCCGTTTTTCATTCAGCAGACAGTCGACATAAAAATGCTGTCTAATTAAACTAAGCAAGTGTGCAGCTGGTCAGTAAATTCCAGAGTACCATAAAATCCATCTGAACACATGATTAGAATTTGTTTTACAAGAATAAATTCATGGCTTTGGTTCCACACAGTGGTGAAACAGGTTAAGGACAATTTATCTCTGTTGTGATCATTTGTCCAGCTTGTTAAAATGTTGTATTTGTATTTAAGGTATTTATGTTAAATTCTTCTCTTTGTACGCAGAGATACAGTGGCTGATTATCTGTACAGTTAAACAGTAAAATACAATGAAGGCTTCACGGTCTCCTTCTCTGTTCTTTGACCCAAAATCATTTATTGTGTAAAATTATGGTCAAAAATAACACTTTAAGAAAGCACAAAATACATCCTCTACATGACATTCAAAATGCATCCAGTTTAAGTTTCAGGAGATGAATATTTACAATTTAAACTTTATTATTTGCCTCAGGCAGTATTAGCAAATACTGTATAAAAGATTTCTTTACAAAGTAAATACTGACATAGTATTTTGTCAAAGGAAGTTCCAGCATCAAAACACACAAAACTGTTCCACATAAAACATATGGATTCACTGATCATTTCATATTCATCTTAAAAATATCCAAAAAACGAAAAAAAAAAAAAATCTTAGTATACTCTTGTGACAATAAGAAGTAAAATCAGCAGCTTTCATAAATGCACAGAAAGGGAGCAGCAGCCAGAGAAAACTGAAAAAAAAAACCCCCAAAAAACAGAGCAAACATAAAAATATAAACTTCTTAAAAGGATTTCTTCTCATAGAACCAAACAGTTAAAGGCTTTAGAAAAAAAAAAAAAAAGTACAATTTGGCAGTTTTTGCCTGTATCAACTTGTCTTTCTGCTTTGTTCTTGTAAAAAGAGTCACTCGGCCTTTAAATGACAGCGAACTGTGTTTTCTATCCGGAGATTTTTTCTTCTGCTTGGAGGCATCTGAGGACATAGAGGATGACTTGATAGCAAAAAATATACTGTTCCTGTTGAAACAGAAGAGATAAATGAACGAGAGCCAAACAGATGAACGGTTCAAACACTGCAGTTAATACAATTATAAAATTAATCACCTCTGTTTGGACCATTCCATATCTCTGGAGTCTCATGTTTCTTACAATATCTGAAATATCAAACTGAAAAGAAAAAAAATGTATTAGATTCCAGTTTTTAAAAAGAAGACTTTCAGCAAAACTAGACGAAGTCTTTCATGCTTACGTCTGCATCTTTACTGATGAGCCCCAGGACCACGTCTATACAGATGAGGGCCCCCGAGCGGCCGATGCCCGCGCTGCAGTGCGTGATGATCGGCCCCGACCGGTGAATGTGCCGCATGTAGGAGATAAATGTGAGCAGGTGCTCAGGCTGGGAGGGAGTCCCGTGGTCGGGCCACCCGGTGTAGTTCAGGTGAGTTACGAGCTGACTTTCATTCGTCTGAAAGCAGATGAAGCCCTGACGTTAACAAGCCGGTTGGACGAAGAAGAGGCGTTTACGGTGCGCTCGAAAGGCTCACCTGGACGTCTTTAACCTCGATGAGTCGAATGATGAAGTGGTCCAGGTGCTGATCTTTGATCACTGTGATCTGTAACCTGTCGTCTACCATCTCTGCTGTCCTGGGCGTGTCGGGCCAATACCGCTGACACTTCACTTTGCCCCCCTCCACCTCCTGGGTCATCATGGCGATCACATCGGACTTCTGCTCCCAGACCATTTGCCAGAAGTCCCCCAGGGTGGTGGGTAAGGGTCCCTGACAGGCGACGTACAGGAAGTTCTCCTCCTTCACTGGCATGTTAATGAAATTGGCGTTGATGTAACCTCCGTCTTTGCCGAGCATGACACGAGTTGTATCGACTGGAAATGAAAAAGATATCTAATTATATTATATAATAATCCGAGTCCAGCTGGTTTGGTGAAAAGATAAGCAGTCTTCTCAGTTTCTTTCACAACAAAATACAAAATATACCCCACAAGAAGAAAAATCATGTTGCTTTTCTTACAGGGAATGATGTTCTTGTAGCGGTTCTTCTTCTTGTTCTCTTTAGTCTGACCGATGAGGCAGTCATCCAGCGGCTGGAGATTCTGAAGATTCTGTCAGGGAGGAAAACAGATTTTAATTTCTTTGAAGAGAAATTAAAAGCATTAATCTCTGCAAATGTGTGTTCTTTGCTTTTCCTAACCTTTAATCATATCTACTTTAGTCTCGTTGGTACATAAGGCAGGAAATGAGAGTAGAGAGTCTGTATTGAGTTTGTTTAGATGAGTAGTTTGAATATTTTTAGGTAAGCTTTCTATGAACAGCCCCTGTAGCAGCAAAAATCTGCTGAATTCAACTGTTTTTATAAGGATTTTAATTTAGAGTTTTACTTCAAATTCTTGCAGTGGGACTTTCTGCTCCAGAAGCCCCCTCATCATGCGCACCACCGAGTTGAGCTTTGGTCCTGAGTATTGGCCGTGAGGGACCACTGTGACGAGGGGTAAAGAGGTCAGCTCGTCCTTCGTGATGATTGGTCCTCCTGTGGGAACGAAATGCAGAAAATCAAACTTGGACCGAACACAAATATCTGATCTACTGGGCCCAAAGGAAACCTCTTTTCAAATGCTTCTCTTTTGATTATTTTATTTGTCATTTAAGATTTTTTTTATTTATTTCAAGTTCAGAGAAAGTGAATCTTACCATCTCTTGAGCTTATGTTTTCAACGGGGAGTTCATCACTCCCCCATGTGATTTCATCTTCCTCTGGCTGCCCAGCACTCATCTGCAGATAGCTGCCGTTCCAACACAAACAGTAAACAGATGTTAGCATCATTTGGATTTGCACTTACATTCACTATAAAAAGCAATAAAAATCTTACTTTGCATTCCTTGGGTTGTCAACACTCTCCTCCTGCCACGGTGCTCTTCTTGGGCTCTGTACAGATTCAAAATGCAAGGTTCATTAAAGCAAAAATGTTAAAAAAAACTGTTTTATTGAGAGTTTGGTTAGGTTTGTACCACAGGAGAGTCGTCAGGTAAAGAGGATCCATCCCAGTCTGTGTCCTCTGAAAGCTCGGCTCTCTGCTCCGTCTCTCTTTTTTCCTCCAGTGGGTCGCTTTCATAGTCTGCCAAGTGAAAACCATCAAGTTTATTATGTTCAAACTAAAACTCCCAGCTCATTCTCGAGCCTGTACACAACACTGTACCTATAGGAGGTATGGCAGGGAAGCTGCTGGATTTCGGCTCGTTATTTGGCGTATACAGCTTTGTCTTCGCTCCACTGTCCTCACTCAGATCTGAAAGAAACACGGAGACGAGAAGGTTGAACCAAGATACTGATAGAAAGGTTTTACAAAGAGTCTGATATGTGTAAATTAAAACTTTTTAAAAAGCCTCTGCTTGTACCTGTGCTACCATTGCATTTATCCGAGTTGATGGGTAGATAAGCCAGATATGTGTTGGGGTTCTGGTCAGGCGGCCTAGACACAATAAGATGAACCAGGCCTTTAGTTTTTCGAATGGTGGTGACAGCTTGGGTGTGAGACACACCTATCATCAGCTCTTCGTTCACCTACAAGATGGAGAAAAAAGGAAAAAAAGGTTTGGAAGAACTGGATTTACAACAGTTTCATAACATTTAACATTTCGTAAGAAGAGATTAAGTTATAACAATAACTACAAAAAGACTATAGACTGTTTAATAAAAGTACATTTAACATATTCAACCTCCAACTCTGAGCTTCAGAACTCACTTTCAGGAGCCTGTCTCCGACTTGCAGCTGGCCCGAGGCCTCTGCCACTCCTCCCGGTGCGATGGACTTGACAAAGACCCCCCTCTCCCCTCCAATTACAGAAAAACCCAGACCTCCCGATGGCGGCTTCTCCAAATCCAGCTTTAAAATCTCCTCCTGCGATTGCAGAAAACAACAGCGTGACTAACTAACAGTAACTCACAGTAATTCACTGAAACCCTTTATTATAAACACACAAACTTTATGAGCTACTTGTTCAGTCAAAGAAACAAATTTTATTAAAGCGCACCAACAGAATTTATAACAAGAAAGTCAAAATAATTTTCTTGACTCACCTCTGGAGGACAAAGTGCATCAAGTCCTTCAGTATTTGAGCCATTCCCTTTTGGCAACCCTTTAAAAACAATGTTTTGGTTACATGAAAACTAAAAAAAGAGACACAAAAAACATAACAAAAATATCTTTAAGATGCAAAACAAACCATTCATGTTGGAGGACAACTTGGAGCCAATGCTGTCTATGAGAAAAGAGACACTTCTCTGTTCAGGAATAACAGGCTTTCCATCCCTGTGAGGTGGAGAACATGAAGGAGAGTAAATATATTTATTATCTTTAACTTTCTGTGGTGCCACAGAAGGAAAACGGTGACCCAGATGTACATGTTTGACTACCTGGTGGCCTTGAGAGTGACGTTATCAGGGGAGAGCTCCAGAAGTTTTATACTCTCTCTTAAAGTCAGGTCCTGGGTGGGAGCACCATTAATGTAGTGGATTAAGTCGAGTGGCCGCAGGCTTCCTTCCTTAAAGACCGGAGAGTCAGGTTCGATATCTCTCACAAATAAGACTCTATAATCACTTTCTCTACCACCATCTAAGACCAATCCTAGGGACAGGAAGAAAGAAAAGGTGTGAGAAACTCATACGTGTTGGATTATTGCAGAAGCTTTAAAACTCCAACAGGAAATGGAAACCATCCCATCGTCCTAACGTGGGTCGTTTCTTACCCAGTGGTTCTTGTTTGCTTTTAAAACAAATGTCAGGCAGCAGGTGGGCTTCTATGGGGGGGTTTGGTGCTCGCAGAATCCTCCCGACGATCAAATCAACCAGCCGAGGGGCGGCGCGCACGAGACTGACCACCTCGGTGTGGCTCATGTTGCTCACATCCGTGTTGTTAACCTGTTGGCAGAAAATAAAAACATTCATTTAATTCATATTAAAAGAAATAGTTTGACATTTGGAGCACTGCAGAAAGCCCAAACTGTACCAAATCCTTATGCTTAATTAAGTCTTGGGGATCTTCTATTTTGTCACTATATAATAACTAATTTGTGGAAGTAAAAGTAGTTTACAAAGTCTATCAGTTGGGATTACTGCTTTAAATTACAGCTAATTTTGAGATAAAAATTGTCCATTCTCTAATTAATTTAAATAACAGATGACGTTTGGGATGAATTTTCACCATAATCATTCGGTCCCCAGGCCTAAGCCTTCCATCTCCTTTGGCTGGATCCTGGACAATGTCATGGACGTAACATCCCTGATCGTTGCCTTTGGTGAGGGTGAAGCCGAGGCTGCCTTTTTCTGACTTCAACAAGGAGACTTTTAGCTCAACTTCCTAAAAACAACAAAAACATCTCAGTTACAGGAATTATCACTCTGAGGAAAAAAAAAAACAATCTAGATACACATTTCAGTGTAATGCTTTTAACAACTTTTTTCCCCTCCTCAGTCCTCACCGGGAGGTCTTCCCCCATGTTCTGTCTGTCGTCTGACATTGTGAAGTTTAAGGGCATCGGCATCGGAGGAGGGAGGGGGTCTGGGCTGGGGCAACAGGCGGATGACATCCCAGGCAGAGAGGGGGACTCCAGGTCAGCGGACACGGGTGATCTATCAAAACATAAAAGAGTTAATTTTAAAAATGACTTATAATGACAATAAGAAGTGTTGCAGTGGATCTGCTGTCTATTTGTGAGATCAAGTACCTGTTGTTCAAGTCGGACCTCATCATTGAGAGATTTGGGGAGTAAAAAGCCGAGTGGAAGGTGTTTTCCAGCTGACCAGGGCTGTCGTAGAGTCCCAGACCTGGGTTGCTAGCAGGGGTCTGATAAACACTCTGTTCCCAGTTTTGCCTGCTGCGTTCCAGAGAGAAGGCTTCCTCTAACTCCTCATCCTCACCAGAACTGTCGCTGTAGCTGTTGTGCCGGGCGGGGGATTTGAACTGCAGCCTCTCCAGGGCCTTCCCCACAGGACTCTGATCCATGTAGACTTGAGGAGGGGAAGCAGTCGCGCTCGAGTTCAGGCTGAGATCTGAGAGGTTAGCGGGCTGCTTTTTGGGTGATGGCTTAGGTGTCTGAGAAGAAACAGGACTGGTTTGAATCCTCATGAATCACACAGTTATGAAAAAAACAAAACAAAACAAAAAACATTATTTCATGACTCACCAAAGCTGAGGAGTCTATCTCACGCAGAACGCCTTGTTCAGGTCTACAGAGGAGCAATGTCACCTCCTGTCCTGTTCCTCGCAAGGCTGATATGACCTCCTGCGAAAGAGAGACGTGACACCAACTATGATGATACACAATAAGATTTCTAATTCAATTGCATGATAAAAAAAAGAAAGCATACATGTTGTGAGAGTCCTTTCAGGGGGGTTTGATTGACTCGTAAGATGACATCGCCCACTTTGATCCGACCACTCTCCGCAGCCGGCTGACCTGGGAACAGCTTCTTTACCCGCACCATGCTGGAGCCGTGAGGTTCGTCGGGAACGTGCTCTTCTCGACTGAAACTGAAGCCGAGACCCGACGTGTTCTTCACCAGGCACACATCAAACACATTATCTGTTGGGACAAAGACACAACTCTGCTGTAAGGACCAACCCTGGACAGATGAGCACCAGCCTAAGCTCCAGTTCGGAGAATAAAACCAAACGATTACTTTATCATCGTCAAAACAAAGAGGGCTGCTCTTATTATGTGGTTTTACAAGAAAATTCCACTTTCTACCAGACACAAATCCAATTATCAAATAAATCACAAGTTGGCCATTTAAATGCTCTGCTTAAACTATTACCCCAGTCTGGTGGTCTGATTAGTCACAGCATTACGCTAAAATTACTGCCTCATGGCTGCGTGTCCCTGCCAGCTGGTCAGGTTGCAGTTTAAATCCACATCTGTCCTTAACTCCCATCAGACGTAGTGCAGAAATTGAACAAAAGGCCAATAAACTTGATTCTAATAAAACACATTACTTTCTATGACAGCAGGAAAACAAAAACAAAAATCAAAGTTTCACAGGCATCCTAAACCCAACAGCACAGAAAACACAAACTGCGCTGTAATAATGGCTTCAAAGAGGGCACCAGGATCAGCGCCAAGAATTCAGTATCCAATCAAATGGGAGATGAGGTCCACAATCTTCCTTTTGTTCCTGTGTTATGGATTAGAGTCGTGGCCAGCAGTGTTTTGCAGAACATTCGCATGCAAGCGACATTACACCACCGACTTGTTAGTTTAACAAGTGTTTACTAGACAGATATGGGCAACCCGAAACCAGCCCGACACAGACGCATGAAAACGCAGCAGTTCGAGTGCTTACACAAACTTAATAACGCTGAAAATTTGTACAACTGTGCAAAGAATTCCTGGAACAAACAGGAAGTGGGAAATACTGCTGCATGCTATTGGTACTTACCAGCCCAATGAGTCCAGTTCTAGGAAAGTGCAACACATCCTGATCAACCAGCTCCAAACCTGCACGAACGCACAGCTAATGGGATGTGCGCGCATTTCCTTTCAAATTAAGTTATCATGGCAAGCTACTTTGTTTAGAGCGAGAACAAAGGAGGCTTAGTGTTAAAGGTAGAGACAAAATGTTGACCAAAATAATAAGTGTTTCCTTTAATAATCTTTGATGTGAACTTTTATAGAAAAAAAAAAAGGCGTTACCCTGTAGGGAAGTGAGCATTTTATAATAAAAACTCAATTACAGTGACTGAAAGTGGGCCCAGAGCCTACTCTCAGTATAAATGGATACATCAGGGTGCATTGAAATGTGCTTTTAAACCCTCTCAAATGCCTAACTGCACACTGCTTAAGAATCCTCTTTAGTATTCCACCTTGGTGTCTCACCTTTCGTGACAAAGCTGTACTCGGGTTTTTCTTTGGTGTTGGGAGGCTGCACCTTGTCCTTGGTTTGATCCCGGTTACTGGCAGCGTGATTTGCGGTGGTTTGAGGGGTGAGGGGGGCGTGAGCGCCGTCTGCAGGAAGATGACTCCTCTCCAATACCAAATGCACCGTCTGGAACACACACACACCACATGATTTACAAGACGTTAGAGGCCATCTGGGTGGCTGCTTAACATCTTTACATCATCGTAAACATCAGCCCTCACCTGCCCCGTCTCTCTGAGGACGTCGACGGCCTGCTTATGAGTGGCCCCCTCCAGGCTCTTTCCGTTAACGGCCACAACACGATCACCTGTACATAAATCACACACAAAAATTCATTCATTTCAACCGTTTAGCCTTTGTTTCTTGTGGCGTTTGTAACAACCGTTTTTAATGTAGTTTACCTTTCTGTATTCTTCCATCGAGCTCGGCGGCACCTTTTGGTATAATGCCTTTGACGTAGATGCCTCCGTGTCGAATTGATGTGTTGGCTCCCCCCTAAAGAAAACCACACAACTCTTAGTCTCAACAGCCAAAGGCAAAAGAGTTAAATATGTATTTCCTTTGGGGGCTGATGGGACATGGGGAGGGGTAACTATTGAATGATAAATGCTCCGTTTTTAACGTGGCCAAAAACGACATAACAAAAAGATTGTATAAACTTTTAAAAGGTATTTTATATTACCACAGACTGAGACTTAGCCTATAAAAAACACCTCTCATTTAAGGCTTTTAACAATTTCTTTCTTTCTTTATTTAATTTCTACAAAGGAATGATTTCAGACACCTTAAAGAGTAATGCTACTGTTTTTTTTTTCTTGCAAAAACTGCTGAAACTGTGCCTTATTTAGTCATTCTAAAATAAAAACAAAGCATTCATCATTTAACAAAAGCTGATTTGTAAAAAAATAACATTCTCCAAAAGGGATGTTACTGAAATAATGACTAAAGGAATTAAATTTAAATGATAATCACTGGGCTAATACTCCATCTGATGATGATAATATCTTGACGGCCATGTGGATTAACAACTAACTGCAATATTTTTCAACTTTTATTATTAATAATAATATCACACAATAGTCAATAATTATTGTGACCACAGCAATAAGAAGATGCAGTGAATTGATTGGTATCTGAGTGTTATTTATGCCAATCAATGTTTAGTCCACGAGAGAGAAGTTGGATTAATTGTACTCCGTTATATTAATCATCAGCAGGAAGCGTAAATAATAGCACTCATTAGAAAACCCACAAATCAGCCATTCTTACAGCTTTTAGTCATTTTAGTCATTACTGTGAAGGTGCTAAAGAGCCTGTGATTTTATTATTCTTTGAATATAAAAAATAATTGTTATGCAAAATGAGTTATATTACCACAAGCTCTTCCAACAAACAGAGCTAAGTAAGCAAACTAAAAAAAACAACAACAAACACATTAAAACACTAAAGAACAACAGTGGTGAGATGAGCAGGAAAGGGGCCAAAACAAAGAGAGAGTGAAAACCTTGTCGGACAGTACCGTGACTTTTATGCCCAGGCCACTGTCTGTTTTGGACAGCTCAACGTCAAATAGTTCTCCGGGAGGGAGACTATTGACCCCTGGGGCATTACCGTTTATATTTTCCGCGGCGCTTTCCTGCAAACAGAGAACAGTGCATCGGGGTGATTTACGACATGCAACAACATGCAGGGAGATAAAGCGATCAAAGGAAAGCGGGGAAGCTGATTCTGGTGCTGCGGTGAAGGAAGCGAGCAGATATTCTAACACATTCAACATGCAGTGCACTGAAATCAGCGACGTGATCACAGGTCAAGGGTTAACAACAAGCAGTTAGTTGTGCCAAGCATCTGACAATTTAAAAATGCTTGTTCGTGGAAGAAATATTTGTTTCACAATAATAAAAACGCAACTTTGTGTATTCTAGTTCGTGTAACTCCAGAGCAGACGACTGTTACGTAAAGTAATATCTAAGAACAAAGAGTCTATTCACACCAATGAAGTCAAACCCTCAGAGATCGCACCTTTTTGACCTTCAGTTTCTCTTGATAACTGGAATAAGTCTCCTCGTCCATGTCTGTGTCTCCCCTGTCAGAAAGCTCAGAAAATTTGGGATTTTCTGAAAGCTTCACTTTTCTAATTTTAGGTGGCAGGGCTGGCGGTGTGGGATTCAGACCCACTTTGGGTTCAGTTCCACGACTTTGAGCGGCGGTTTCAGCTGTGGCAGGACCTGCGGCTCTTTCTAAGCATTTCTGAATTCTGTCAAGAGGGGACTGGCTGGTTTTAGCAGCGCTGCCTGGCTTGGAGTCCTGAGGGCCGAGGCTGGCGTTATGGCGGCCTGGAGAGGAGGCAGATGACGGCATGCCAGCCCTGAGGGGAGGAGGGCTGGGGTTTCCAGTTTCTGCATTTTCCTCTGATGAAGAGTCAACATTCAGTTCTTGCCTCTGAGCAGAGTTAGATGACCTAAATGAAGACGTAGGTGGGCGAGGAGTATATTCTGGAGGTGAATCTGTCAAAAAAATGAATAAAAATAAAAATAGTGACGTAAGAATGCAAATAAAGGTTATGCCTCTGTTTAAAATAAAATATCAAGAGCTTAAAAACATTTATATTTCTACTTTTACCTTTATAAAGCCTCTCTTTGGGTTGTGACACTACCAGAGTAACATCATCAGGAACATTTTGAAGAATATCAATCGTAACAGCATGAGAAAGTCCTTCCACGTTTAAATCATTCACAGATATCAGCCGGTCACCTGAATCAATGTTACCACCGTTACATGCACGAAAAACTAACAAGACAAACATCGACAACAAATCTGAGCGCTAACACCTTAGCGGGCAACCAAAAACATGCAAAAATCTACCCACGCAGGATACACGGGGTAACAAAAACACTATCCTACCAGGTTTAAGGCAGCCGTCGAGATCAGCCGGACCCCCAGGAGTGATGGAGCTTATGAAAGTACCGAGGTCCGCACGGCCAGAATTTTCGCCTCCAACAACCTGAAATCCTGCACCACACACAAGCACAGTCATAACAGCGTAACTATACAGGTGTGTTCAAATGTTTTAGCATTCCTGCACAAATCCAACTACAACCAAAGCTCACTTGTAGTTTGAGAAATTCTATTTGTTTAATGTGGTACATTCTTCCCAATTTAAAATAAAAAATAAATATCTTTTTTGATACATTTTTACATATCGTCAGCTATGAAAAGAAAACCAAAAGCGGGACATTTTATGCTTACCAAGTCCATATTTCACGTCTTTCTTCAGGTTTACGGTTGTGATTTCCCTCTCTGGAGACGGCAGCTCTTTGAGCTTTTTCTTCAGAGAGTCTGTGCAGTCGCAACAAAGATAACATGTTATACAGTAAAATATTAGTAATACACAGCAGCTTCTATGCGTTTTCTGGCTGAAGCGTAACTTTTGTGTCAACGTGTTTGTGTCAACGTAACAGCGGGCAACTAAAACTTCAGCAGTGCAACTATTATTCAGCTGGGGCAGAAACGCAGTGCTGCAGAAGGGCTCCCACTTTAGTGCAGCTGAGAAATGAGTTTGAAAAGATCTGCTGAACTGGGATGAAAGAGGAGTTCAGTGCCAACAAATGAGCGACTAAATGGTTGAACTACGGCCAAAGTCAAGATCCACAAACCAGCAGCAAAAAGAGAACACAGACTCAGTTTTTGCATTTTACGTTTTAGATTTACAGACCTGTACTTTGTTTTTGTTTTGTATCCAGATGGCTCACAATTAGCATTAAATTCAACAAATTAGAGGATTAAAAATATGTTACGTTTTAGAGCAGTTGGGCATTTTCTTGTTTTGACATTATTTTGTATATAAAGCAAAAACAAACCATCAGTTCATGTTTGACTACAACATACCATTTACAGAGGCCGGGGTTGAAGGCACTCCAGAGGAACCGTGCATACTGACACCTGCAAACAACACAGATGGTCAGTGAGGCCAAACAACTGATCCAGTAAATAATCTGTCGTTTTATCCGATTATTTGTTATAATTAGGATTAAGACTGTGCCTCAATCTGACACGAGAAAACAAATTTCAGCTTAGAGATGTGCATATAATAAAAAATAGAATTAGTTTATTAACTGGTGTAAGAGGAGACATTAATTCCAGACTTTATATCCTTAATAAATTGTTTCATTAATATCCTTATAGATAGGCCAGCATCCTTACCAACAACATATGCTTGGCCTGTGTCCTCTATGGAAGAAGAGTCAGATTCCTTTTTAGGCTGGTTGAGGCGCCAGGACGGGCTGCTGTTGTATACCGCTCCAAATGATCTAAGAAGATCAGAAAAAACAAGAGAAGATTCACTTCAAATATGCAAAAGACAAAAAGGCTGAAAGTTAAAATACAGATTCTGCAAACAACGTTTTCTTTGACTCCAATTTTTCTCTAAATATACAGATAATTCCAGCGAATATATATAAAAAAAACATGTCATATTTAAAATTTTATCCCATAGTGGTAGGCAGGAACTGTCCCACAAGACAAACGGACAACCCACACACAAACCCCCCCAGAGAGTCAATTAGAAGATGAAGGTAGTATTCTCTGTCTCCATAGAGCAGGTATACGATTAGTCCCAGGAACAAGTCCTCACTAAGTAATCTTACTCTCCCCTGAAGTCAGCTCATATACACTGACACAAAAGCTCTACTCAAAAACAAAAACCCTACTTCCTGAATCGAGTTTGAAATAAAACCTTGAATGGCTACATAAACAAGGAACTAAAAATGGAAACCCTTGGGCCTTCCTTTAAAGTCTTGTGAGGAGAAAATTCTGAATGTTTTAAAGTATTTTCCTTCTCTGATCTTACTTGTCTTGCTGTTGCGCGAGCGAGTCTGTGTCCGAGCTGGCGCGCTGGTGCTGCTGGACATAAGAAGCCGCTTGGTTGAAAGGTGGCTGGACAAGCCTGCTGTTTGACCCATCCATCCGGTGCTCCGCAGACTCCGACAACCGCGCCAGGTTGTGGTGGGAACGACTCATTAATCGCGGCTTGGAGAAGCCCGTGGAGGCCATTGGATGGAAACCTGGTAGGTGGAGCTCGTCGTGGACCAACACTGAGCCCGACTGCGCCTTGTTCAGGGACGCCTCTGAGTACGAGATCCTCTTCAGGTGGTCCGGGTTGGAGCGGGTGGATAAGTTGGGGACCGTCCTCACAGCTGGATCAAGAGAGTACTGCAAACTGCTCAAAGGGTTGTTCTCTAAGAAACAGAAAATGAATAAAAACGTTAATGTTTATACATTTTGTTACAGTATCCTGATGTGTCACCTTTAAATAAAAGCAGAACATATTGCGGTTACAATCCTTCTATATACATAACATTTAAAGTTTTTTTCTAACTAAATGATTTTATTTTGAGGCCACACTCTGTGTACCCTATCCAGACGGATATGAGGGTCTGCTGCCCTCTCACGTACCCAGATCTTGCAGCTCCTGGTTGTTCTGGCGTGCCTTCGTCTGCAGGTTGAACTTGTGCTGATCCGTGCTCAACTGCAGCAGATACTGACATGTCTTGTTGCTGTCTGTCTGGAAAAGGTGCTTAATCTCGTCGGATGTGTTCTGAAGGCAAATTTTCTTTTTCTTAAAAGATAAGAGAACACAATTTCAAGTGAGGACCATTTGAGGAAATCTACACAGGGAACTAATAAGTTACAATGCAACTGTTTATTTCTTAAATAAAAGAGGGGGAAAAAATACATACTGCAAAGGAGATCTTCTTGGTTTCCCTCCAGGGGAACTTCAGCACCGGGGTACGATTTCCATTACGGACTTCAAAAATGTGCACCCCTTTGGAGGAGACGCCCAGCATGATGCCCGTCTGAGATCTCTTCTCTGGAAGCACTCGATGGAAATGGACTCCGTACTCTACGAGCCTCTGGCTCACCTTTGAAACAAACAACGCAAAATATTAATAAATGTTTAAATGTACTGAGACACACAGCAGGGATTAGTGTTGAGGTGCAAATTAAAAACAAAGAATTAGATCTTTCCATTAAAAACAAACAAAAAAAAAACGCTTTTGTGACAGTGCAGCTTAAAGTCTATTTTACAATTCCTCATTGTTGCTAGCTTAGACACCGTGGAAGAGTTTATTTGTTCATTTGTTTTCCAAAAAAGCAATAATCAGTCCCTGTAGGATGGTGTGCTAAACTATATTTTAGTGAAGAGTACGACCAGACAGGCCTTCTTTTGTAGAGCTGCCACTTGTGAATTTAAATCAATTAGTACTTTCAAAATAAGAACTTTAGGAGCAAATTACTGCAACTTTTTATCCATCTGCGAAGGACCTTGATTTCTTCGTATTCTCATCTTGCTAACCTTGAGGAACTCAAACTCTGCTTCATACTCTGATGATCCGTAGTAGTTGCTGTGAAGTTTTGGCAGTTCTTCCCTCAGGGCCGTGTGCTCCACCTTATCCAAGGCAGACACCGGCATGTACTGCTCCAGTCGGAAATAGGTCTTCCCGTAAAGCTGCAGCACAGAAGAGAATATTCACATTATTGCTTAAATGTTGCAAAGACAATAAAAAAAAAGTGAAATTAAATTAAACACAGATGCAGGAAGAGGGTTCAGTACCTCAGGTTGGTAGTCACCAAATTCCGCTTGCAGTGCCAGTGAAGCCAGCAGCAAGGCATTTTCTGTGCTGCAGCGCAGCCTTTCCTCCAAGATATCTTTCCTCAGCTGCAGGTAGTACTGATGTTTGGTCATAGTGTGTCTGTTTTACGCAAAAAAAAGAAATATTTTGGTTTATTTTCACGTGACATGCCAACACAGGGCTTTGTTGTTTCACAGCAAAAACATCTATTTATACTTTAAATAATTTGCAACAACTACAGTTTGAACTTACTGTATGAGGTTGACATCATCAAGGAAGAATTTGATGCGCAAGAAAAGGGTAAAAGCAACGTCAGATCGTCTCTTCTTAGGATCCTCCTTCCATCCATTTGGGGCCACTTTAACGAGTTTGGCATCAGAATCGATGAAGAAAAACTCATTTTCTGCGTGAATTTTAAGATGAAAGAGAAGAAAAGAGGTGTCAGCATGGGGAGGAACCACGTTGATTTATTAAATTAAATCAACTTTATTTATAAAGTACATTTTAAATAACCAGACTTGGCCAAAGGGCTGTGCACTAAACCTCAAAACAATACCACAAAACATTAGTAGCCTAAAGGATATTAAAATTGATTACAAACTGTAAAAGAAGTTTTAAAATAATAAATATAAAGCCAAGTTTAAACAAACACCTAAATAAATAAAAGACAAATTACTTAAAATGCCAAATCTCTTTAATGCAAATAAAAGCCAAGGAGTTTTACCTCTTTAATGCAACATCATGTGTGGAAAACTAATCTAAATTTACTTCTAATAGGAGAGATATACCTGAGAGCAACAAACATTACCTTTGAGGTAAGCAAGGCTGAAGAGATGGTGCTCCACAAGCCCGATGTGAGCCACCACCATATCAAAAACATCTTTACAAAGGGCCTTGACATCACAGCTCAGCTCCAGTTTTTGGCCATTTAGCAGCACCACGCCCACCTTCCTTTGCACTTCTTCCCCCTTACCGCGTTTCTTGAGTTAGTGGAAAAATAAATAAATAAAAGAGAAGCGAATCGTTAAAAATAAGATGTGAATACGCTGGTTTCAAGGCGGATGCATTTAAACACCTACCATTATCGAAGAGGGCACGGTTAAAGGGACGCAAGGCTCACTGGCCATCTTCACAAACTCTGGTCCGAGATAGTTCTGACATTTTAACAAAGGAAAAAAAAAACACTTTTTTCTTAAAGGGGTATGTGGACTCTAGGTGATAAACAATTAAAAAACTACTTTTTGTACAAAACCATAACATTCTAACACATCATATATACTTTTTAGTTTAAAATATCTAGAAGACTTTACAGGTTTTCTGGTTTCAGCCAAAGCTTTCCCAATAGTAACTCCCACATCCCAAACTACGTCTGATCTATTTACCCCAAACACACAAGAGAGTCTCCCATGCACATGTGATTAATCTACTAGTTATATATTCACCGTGTTTGAGGTCTACTGCCAACATCAGCAGATTTGTTCCTTCGTTTACCACGTATGTTAACGCTTTTACACAATTTGTGATAGTAGGTGGCATCAATCAAACCATTCTGTAAAAAGTTCATTACCACAAGAGGCTGAAATTAATTATACTGTGCAGTCAGCAGTTTGCATAACCACCACATTAAGTGAGCACAGCAACGACATGTTTGCAGCCAATGAGCATATGAAATTCAAACTCTCCAGGCATCACGTCTAGCGTTAAAATGAGCTTTGAGCTTCTTGGATACTGGATGTTTGTACTGCAGTAAGAGGGTTTAACTGACAGCTCTCTGGAGTTGGTTGTTTTTCTGTGTTTTTCACAGCTAAAGAAGACGAAGCCTTGTAGCAGATAAAGACGGAAATGATCCTCTGATGTGTCATTACCAGAGATTACAGGGTCGTTGCATTAATGGCGCATATCTGAGTGCTGTGTCACAGGGTGGACAAACCTTGTTTTTGCGAAGCGATATAGAGGAAATGTAGAGTGGGTCTTGGGGGTCGATCAAGGGCTCGTCTGCGGGGTAGAAGTTGGCCCTGGACAGCCTTTTGGCCAGGTGTGATTGGAGCCGCTCCACCTCCTCTTGTCTCTGGAGGAGCAACTCGGCTCCCACCAGACCGTCATCGGCTGTCCCCTCATTTTGCCTACAGAGAAACAAGCATGAGCTGCGGAAGTCCCGTCGTAAAACACAAGCCGGCGTTTGGGACGAAGCTCTGCAGTAGGACGAATGGAAAACATTGTTTTTTTTTCTGACAGGAGGCACAGCAAACAAGCAGGCTGTTCGGGACTGTAATGCTAGAGCTTTAAGAGATCGAGGCGGGTGAATGTGAATGTCATGTTAGATGACCTCACTAGTGAAGCATCTTGCTGTGCAACACCAGCTCTGTGTGTGGCCCAGGGGACCAAA
Source organism: Kryptolebias marmoratus (assembly GCF_001649575.2). Classification (NCBI taxonomy): domain Eukaryota; kingdom Metazoa; phylum Chordata; class Actinopteri; order Cyprinodontiformes; family Rivulidae; genus Kryptolebias; species Kryptolebias marmoratus. Next base: position 13,243,371 of record NC_051443.1, read on the forward strand.
CGAGACAGCTTTGTCTGTGGCTTTCCTGTTTAGCGGAGAGTTTTTTTGAGCAGCTCTTCAAAAAGGAGGAAAATTAACAAGCAGACACTAACGCAACTCAATACAAAGATGACGATATGTGCGTTGGCAAGTATACATTTTCAATCATCAAACAAATCAATAAATCTCTTTTACATAAACCACAATTTAGTCATAAACACACAGCTGGTACTATAATTAGTCTGAGTGATGCATTAGCAGTTTGGATGCACAGAGCTGCCTGCACATAACTAATAGATTTAATAAGCAAAGGTTTTAGTTTAACATGATTTATTGAACAAAACATTCTTCCGATACTCATTTTTCTTATTAATTTCCTTAAAAAAAAAACAGTACCAGGAAGTCACAGCACGAGGGTTTCGGACTTGAAATTTCTAGAACTTTTGTGATGAATTTGCGTGTTCTCCCTGTGGCTGCATTTTGTGTTGGGTTAATTTGTAATTGTTAATTTTGAGATAGGTGATGGACCAACCGTCTGTCCAGGGTGAATCAAATCTCTCACCATATGTCAGGTGGAATGAGCTATAGTAGTGCACAAACCTGACCAGAATAAAATGGATACAGAAAAGTGACAGATGGAAACTTATCTGGGTTTAAAAGAACGGGGACGAGTGCTTTAGGATAAGCCTACAACATCCACAAACCTACAAAAATGTATTTGGTTTTAGTGTTACTGGAAGCTTTTTATGGCTCATCATAACTCTACTCAGATCTTTTTGAAGGTTTTCACATTGTATATGGTAGAGGTTTCCAATAAGCTGGGGTAATACTAAATAATGACATGTAAGCACTACAAATCCCTTACAGTAAGAAAAATAGTTAACTTTACTCATCTTAATAATAGACCTACAGATCATCTGACTCCTGCATGCACAAGCACCAAGCCTTGTTAAGAGAAGAGCTAAAACTGTGTGTGTGGAGTTAAAAACTATGAACGTGTATTTTGAAAAGAAAAGGCTGTTGGATAAATTGAAAGAACATATTTAGACATGGTTCCTTCTTGTCTTCAGAGTGAACTCTGCAGTACACACGCCAAAAAGAGCTCAAAGATGTTGTTTTTCAGAGCAAGTCACAGAGCTTTTTTATGTTCTCTTCATTTGTCACAGGAGAGGGGAAAGCCTCCTAGAGAAGAAACCTGTGCTAAAAATGAGTTGAGGCGCATCGTGCAGGAGTAGCCTGGAGGGAGATGGGTTCGGTGAGGCTGCCAACAGTCTGGATGCGTTACCTGTGTCTGTTTATGTTGGGACCCGCCAACGACAGGGCGTCGTGTTCTGATGAAAGTGCCAGCTGAGAGCCGAACCTCGTCCCCTCGCTGGGTTTCTTAGCTGCAGGAGACATGGGAATATCAGCGGCACACAAACACACAAAAAAGGACTGCATTTTCTTTGATCAAACACACTCCCTCCAGATGCAGCCACCCAAAAGGTGGTGCGATTAAACCTGCACGAACATGTCCGAGCAGAACAGTAGTTACAAAGCATTTACGTCAACTAAAGCCAGAACCACAAATACAATCTGCTACCATGCTCTGGAAGTTTCTATATATGGTCACCACTGCATTAAAGAGACATTCTTAAAGCACGAAAATATAGCAAGCTCTTCTCAAGTCTTGTAAATTTGATTTATGGTTTGTTTCAGTTGAAGGAAATTCAATCAGCTTTTGGTTTTGGGACACCAATAATAAGCTATCTTCAGGTCAGTTCCTTTGGTCTTCTGGGTTGCCGTTTGGTTCTTTAATAAAATATTAGTTTTATTTAATTTCTTTGACTTTATCTAATAGCTGCAGGGAAAATGAACAAAAACGACGGATATGAAATACAATAAACAGTACAAACAGCTAGTAAGTGATTTAAACATGAGAGTAGAAGGTGCCAAGGCATCTGGGCATCTCAACTACGGGTGTTGTTCACCTTTAATCTTTTAAAAACTCGACCGCTTTGAGTGAACTAGTTCTAACATTTACATAAACCGCTATACACACTTTCCCATACTTTTATAGCTACCTTGTGCAACCCTATATAGCAGAAAAAATGATTTAATTTACAGCACACTGCAAGTAAATGACAGCAGCTGATTTAGAAGTTACAGCATCAGCTGAAAGTAGAAACAAAAACGGAATTAATTTCCAGAAAAAATTCACACACCCTGAACTAAACACAAATTACCAACTGATTAAATGACCACAGTAAAAAAAAAAATTAAAAAAAGAGCGTAGCTCTATTGCCAGAAGGTGTTTTTATTTCTGTTGCATGTAAATAATCATGATGCCTAATGGATGTGCAGCACCTGCCACCTGCACCTTAAGGTTTGCACACATAAATAAATAATGTGGTGAATGCCTCATTATAACAAAGAAAAAGAGAGTTCCCCCAGACAGCTGTTACCTTGTCTGTAGTCTGGATCAGAGGTCACTGAGGGGCTTTCGCTGGATGAGCTGTAATCACTGTGGTACCTTTGGTAAGTGCGGTGAGGGTCTGAAAGCAGAGAAAGCCCATCAGTGAAGAAATAGAAAGACATTATGATACACAAATCATGCAATAACAGAAAAAACAGCATGTCGTGCATATTATATATAACTTAATGGTTACATGGAGATGTTTAATGTTTTGTTTTTGAAACGTTAAGGTGAGGCCTTTTATTTTTCAGCGTCTCACACACACACACAAAAGAAGTTGCATCACTTTTTAAAAAGAAAAAAACGTGAACTGCTGTTTTCTTTTCCAGGAAAATCTAAGAAAACATATTTAAACTGTCTTTAACCCTACGCCAGAAAAATTAGACCCAAAAACAGGTATTAGGCATGCTGTTGTCAAACACTGGTAATGAAAGGGCATATACGACAACAAAGGAAGGTAGAGTCACTAAAAGTGTGCAGGCATGCCTCCTGTCAGGTTAGAGCCTCTTTTGTCGAGGGCATCTTTTGTTGAACTTGACTGGTTGAACCACAACAAGTACAGACCAGTTCTTTCTACAAATCACTGCTTTATAAACCCAGTGATGAACCACATTCAGTGGCGAGAAGAAAACGTAAGCAGTAAAGTCTCAACCTGGACCAAAGTGTCACATGCCTTTGTGTTAAGAAGCCCAACTTGAAAGTCTTGCTCTTCAGCATCAACCATACAGCTTGCACGAGCCACATTTTTTCAGTCACTGCTCAGGAATTCAAGTTCACAGTTTCACAATGCAACAGACACTCTCTTTGTAATGAAGTCTGTCTATAGTCGAAGCGTTTCAGACCAGCAGTGTTACTCTCAGGCCAACAGACTGGTCGGACTGTAGCTCAAAATAGTTTCCCCCATCTTCCCCTGATAAGTGAGTCACGAGGTCTTTTCACAGAATGACTCAGTTAAAAAAGGTACACAAAAGTAGTGTTTTTCTTAGTGTACTTTACAGCAAAGCTACCCATGCAGTTACAAAGGCTCAAAACAGACAAACGTGCAGTTTCCAACACATGCAATCACTTGCTCGTGACTGATACAACCTGATACTGTGCAGACCTTGAAAATCCTAATGAGTAAAGGGAAGAATATAAGAGGAAAAAAAAAAATACAACCTCAACCCTGAAGAAGTTGGAACATTGTGTAAAATGTAAATTAAAACAGAAAGCAGTGGTTTGAGAATATCATAAACCCATATTTTATTCACAGTGGAACATAAAATTATCAAATGTTTTAACTTGTACCATTTTTAGGGGGGGGGAAATAAGTTAATTTTGTACTTTACTTTAGCGGGACATTTTAAAATAAGTAAGAACAGGGGCAACAAGCAGTAAAAGTAAGTGGTACAAATAAGAAACGGCAGGAGGAGCAGTTTGTGACTAATTAAGTTAATTAGCAACAAGTCAGTAAGAGGACTGGGTACAGAGAAGTAAAGAAGTAAAGTTGAGCAGAGGTTCACCAGTTTGTGAAAAACTGTCTAAAATAAGTGGAACAATTCCAGAATAATGTTCCTCAATGGAACTACAGCTCATAATATCATCAAAAGGTTTCAAGAATCTGGAGAAATCTCTGAGTTCAAAGGACAAGACAGAGTCAGTACTGGATGCTGTGATCTTCAGGCCCTCAGGTGACTGCATTAAAAACAGGTCTGATTCTGTTCTGGACATCACTGCATGGACTCAGGAACACTTCCACAAATCCTTGTCTATAAACCCAGCTCCCCATGCCACCTACAAGTACTGATTAAAGCTCTATCATGCAAAGAAGAAGCCATATGTAAACACCATCCAGACGCATCACTGTCCTCTCCGAGTCAAAACTCATTTAAAAATGAACTGAGACAACGTGGAAAACTGTTCTGTGGTCAGACTAATTGAAATGTCAATGTTTTTATTTTTGAAAACCACAGATTCCCTGTGGTCCGTACTAAAATAAGAGGGAGAGTATCTGGCTTGTTATCAGCACAAAGTTCAAAAGCCTGCCTCTCTGATGGTATGGAGGTCCATAAGTGGCTATGGAATAGGGAGCTTACACAGCTGGAAAGGGACCAATAATGCAGAGAAGTGAATACAAGTTTTAAAACAACATATGCTCCCATCCAGATGACGTGTTTTTCAGGGAAGACCCTACATATTTCAGCAAGACAATGCTAAACCACAAACTGCATTAATTACAGCAGCATGGCTTCATGGTAGAAGAGTCCAGGGGCTGAACTGACCTGTCTGCAGGAAACACAAAACCCAGCAAAGACCCAGGACTGTGTACTATGTTCCATTGTGAATAAGATATAATTAATTAAGATTTAATTAAGTTAATGGTTTTTGTAAATTACTGCATGATTTTGATTTGCATTTTGCACAACATCCTAACGTTTTCAGAATGAGGTGTAGAAAAATGAAATTACTCTCAAAAGAACAACTTTTTACTTTATTTTTTTTCCTAAAAACATGTCACATAGGAAACTCAAACTTCAGCATAAAATACATTTTTCTGAAGGTGGAAAAAAAGAAGAAAAGTGAAAAGAAAAAAAAAGCTTGTGTTTTAGTTCAGCTGATTATGTGTATGAGACAGAGCTATGGCCTAGATGGCTCACCAATCTCTGGGATCCAATCGTTCTCAGTAGTTAATGGTTTCACTCAAACTATCAGACTTTGGACTAGAGAGGAAACTACAGCTTCTGAGAATAATCGTTCACAATCTACTGCTGACAGGTGCTGACTCACACAAAATGATTTCACAAAATTATGATGAATGCGTTCGTCATAATAATAAACCAAATGCATATTTATATATTCAACACGTTCAGGGAAATTCCGCCTCAAAACCTGAAACCAGGTTTTCATTCTCAGCATATTTTAGGTCTCATTCCTCCAGTGCCAAAGAACAAATTCCCTCTAAAGCACAAAATGAAAACCAGCTTAAAGACACCCTTTTCTTTCCAAGCATGCATACCTGAGAAAAATATAATGTGAGAAAGCTTGCGTACAAAACAATGTTTGTAAAAAAAAAAAAAAAAAAAAAATGCTAATGTTTTTATTAAGATGTTAACCAAAACAGGACAAGGAGACTAATCCGATTATTAAAACAGTTCAAAAATAAATAAATTAAAATATTTCACAATGTTTCCTCTCATTGTCTCGGGAAGCTAGCCAAACTATAATATAATCAGGAAAATTCTGAGACTATGCTTTTACCAAAAAAAAGAGAAAGAAAAAAAAATCTCTTATTCTTCTTAAGCTGAACTCTCCTTCATTGTTTACCATAATGAACCTGCCTGAGCCCCAAAGCCGCAAGACCTGCTGCCAAGAGCCGGAAAAGTCCAATAATGTCTGGAATTCCCTCATCCTCTACGCATGACTCCAATTACAGCTTCTAGGGGTACAAGGAAAGTTTCTGCTCCTCTAAGACTGAAGCATCTTGGCACAAAGAGGAAACGCGGGGCAGGAGCTACCAAGTCATAGCACGAGATGGAGGGTGGCTAGGTAGCAACATGCCCCTGCACACACACAGGCATGCACACGACGTGAAACATTTAAAAATACAGGGAGAGACGAGCAGTGTGTAACCCTGTGGAACCTGAGACCTGCTGCGCCACCAAGTTCCTGCAGAAACATAAAGGAAAAAGGAAAAAAAAAAAAACAACAAGGAAGGGGGAAAAAAAAGAAAGAAAAGGAAGTCTCGGCCAAGTTACTCATCATCAAAAGGTTTGTTCTTCAACAGAACCCATTAATACCCAATCAAAACAAATCTGGAATGCTATAAAAATACATTTGGTTTACAATCCTGATTTGATTTGCTGATATTTAAAAAAAAAACCTTTGCACAGGCATGCTATCTAACAAGTCCTCATTTGTGATCAGTTAGAGGCTGCATGGATTGACCTTACACTGACAATCCTCTCAAACGTATTCGCCCATTCACACATGAAACAAAAATTTGTTAGGTGTTGGATCAGATGTTTGCAGAAAAGTGTCTCTATGAGGTTCATCTTGCTTGAGGAAAGGCAAACTGGTTCTTGAAGTTCAGCAGTAGATCAGCACCTGATTCAGTTAGTGAAAATTAGTATCAGAGATCCATAACTTTCAGTCTCTATAATGTTTTTCTTTTAGTGAATCTACATAGAACATGTCTGGGATTACATGAGGAACAGTGGAAACATATTTTTGGTGATTTACTTTGCCTTTCTGTCCCTTCAATGATTCTCTTAGAATAGAGCTGTACAGAAAACAATGAAGAAACTAGACATTTTTTCTCATTTTAAACCACTGTTTCAGTTTGTGTCAAGAGAATAAACATATTAAAGTTGCAGTATAATACGGTAGGTAGTGGGAACCCTCTACATGTAAAAAACAGTGACAATGTTTGACACAGAGCTCAGATCCTGTATTATTGTATGATATCAAAAAGCCTCAAATGGCATGCAGTAAGGAGCAGTCAGGAAGGGGAGGAAAAAAAAAAGGCAAGACCCACTGGGGGTTGAAAAGTCACTGTTGAAGAAAATTATGCATGGTTGGTGGCTGGCTCAGCATTAAAAATAGCTGCCAGCGAAGCAAAGGGGCTGGAAACAGATGTAGAGGGGGGAGTCTGGAAGAACAGCAAGATGAGGCAAAGGGAGGCAAAGATAGCAGACAGCGGTTTATTATATGAAGCCAACCAAGCTTCGCCACTGTCTCCAGGTAGACCGAGAACTCATATTGCCACACCTGAGATACTGTAAAGAACATAGCTTGCATATAGAGATCTCACTAAGAATGCAATACGCTTATGAGAGAAACATAAAGCTCTGGGACTTGACTAATAACTGGTAAGTGTTTGCTCACATGACTGTGAAAACCTCCTTTGTAACCAGTCAGAAACATCCAAACAAATAAGTTATACAACAAAAAACAAAGAATGGCCGGGTACGTAAACATGTGTGACAATTAGCAGCAGGCTAGAAGTGGGCCTGTAATTACTGTCAGCCATTTGGCAACTTCCGTGCCAGTGACTCATTCACTCTGTTTAAACCCTACTGCCCAGACAACACCAACGATGCTACATCTAAGCCAGCACGCAGCTCCCAACCCACAGAGTAGTTACGCTCAGACACACAACTGGTACCGAGTCCAAGTGCCTGGCTGCTCCCATCATGCCACTGTGTTCACCATTTCTCTTCAAACCTCTCAGATCCAGCCAACTTTTTTTTTCCTACTTTGTGCTTTAATCACAATAACTTTGACATTTATTTTTCCATGATAATGGCCCTTCTGTCTTCTAGAATAATGCTGAACGAACAAGTTCTTGCACACGGAACAGGAAGTTTTCAGTTTTGATTTATGCACTGCCACTGACATGACCATTGTTATATCTTAAAAGATTGCAGTCTGCACTGTTCAGTGCATGTTCTAACAATGTCTCATTCTGTAACAAAACATATTACAAAATCATGCCAGGAAACCAAGCTAAGATGTTACAGAACAATCCCAATATTGTGCAATACTAATGACAGAGCTTTTGTTATGTGTGATGTGTTATATGAATGTAGTCTCCATAAAGCTGTGAAAAATACATTGAATTATTTGTAGAATATCTTACTTTCCATTTGCTAGTAAAGCTGTTTGTGTGTGATGTGTAACCAATATCAATAACCTGAAAAACTTAAAAGTGCCTGTCCTAATCAGGAAGAATATATGACACTTAGGATGAAAACTCCAAAATTTCAACTTAACAGGACAGGTCACAAGATCATCAAAGCTGAAAACCATTATTCCACTTATGGGGTGTTGGGAAAAATAAATTGACAGAAAAATTCAGCAAGAAATACAGACAGCGAAGGCAAACGTTTATCTGCGCTTCGGATTCTATATCGTCTGAGGCAAGAAGGATCTGCAGATGTGACTCATCTGATAAGAAAAATTTGCTAAATGCCCCCCCCTCGTGATAAAACATACTTTAGACTTTTTTTAATGCTTTGTACTTTAAAAGCTGACATTCAGCTTTAAATAACTTAATTTTAAATTCAATTGTAAAACCAAGAATTTGAGACAAATCAAAATGTGTGACAGCTGAATGTTCACAGCCACATAACAACCCAACAGGTATAAACAATTTTATTACTCACCATCGACTGCTTGTTGAAGTGCCTCAAGTTTTCTTCGTCTTTCTTTCACCCTGTCGTAAGCATCAGGGAGTCCGGAGCCAGCAGACAGGGCTGAGAAGTTATGAGATCTCCTGTTCTGCAGTCCGCCAAACTCAGAGTACCCATAATCCAACTCCTTGGGTACTGACAAAGGCATTTTGCGTCTGCCTACAGAGTGCGTACTTAAGGCACTGCTGCCTCTACGAGCATCCTCCAAAGCCCCAAATCGAAGAGCTTCTGGATCAATGCGAGCCAAATCCACAGAGGAAGCCCAGGTCTTCCTGGGCTGACTTGGACCCCGGTCCCCACTTAAGAAGGGTAAAGACCTACGGTCCAGTTCCACAGGCTGGGCCTTCATCTGGGGGTAAAGAGGGTGCAAATAGGGGTAGGATAGCTCGTTCTGCAGTGAGGGTGCTCTGGGGTAGAATTCTGTAGAAGATTCAGAGTTTGAGTGATAATCAGACAGGGCCTGTGGGGCTCCACTCTCGTCCCCTTTCAACAAGTCCTGGATTGGGAGTGCTCCCATAGAACGACTGAGGCCGCGGTTAAGAAACGTTTGTTCCTGAATTTTGGCTCTGTAGCGCCCCAGGACCCTGGGGGCAGCACTCCTCCCTGAAAAGAAAAGAAAATGTTATTAAACAATGACCAGACATACAAACTTCCAGAAATTAAACTGTTAAAATTCAAAAGAACAAATCAAATATTTCTTGAATTCTTAAAAAAAAAAAAAAAAAAGTCTATTTCATTGCTGGTGGATATCCAGTCTGAATATCATAACATATCCTTTAAAACTGAGCAATAAAAGACAAGTCCCATTTCAAAAATCACTTTCAGAAAAAAAAAAAAAGAAATGGTGTGTAAGCAAGGAGAAAAAGCAAGATCAGAGCAGAACAAGACATTAAGTCCCATAAAAATGCAGCATGTGTCGATTAATCTAGAAAGCATATGCAACTTGTAAACACATCAAAGACAGTCAGTTCCAGTAGCTTAGAGAAACTCACACAAACCAAAATGAGTAAAAGGGGAAAAACACTTCAGAAGTATGTCATGCTTTTTTTAATCCATTGATTCCAAAACATACAAAAAGGGCAGGAGTTTATTCATGCAGACACAGGTTTGTAGATAAAGTAAACTATTCAGAACTGTCTTTAACCACTCTTTAAGCACTACTATTATAATGTTGCTATCGTTCAGAACTTCAGAATTAATAAAATAGTAACTTACAGTACTGATTTGGGAGAAAACGAGAAAAAATAGAAGAGATCTGAGCTGTAATTGTATCTTACACTACTAAGAAACAGGAAAGAAAGTGTTACTCCTTGAGGAAAAAAAAAGAAAAAAAAAACGCCTGGAAACTGAGTGATCTTCTTTCCATGTAGTTTCTCTCAACAAAGAACTGATATAAAAAGCAAACCAGCTACTTTGATGGTGACTTAAAAATATGTATCTAATCAATATCATGCACTGCTTACATAATCAGGATAACCACCACGGCTGTGCTCCCCTTCCCCTGGCCGGGGGAAATGCCGGAGTTCCTTCAGAAACCACTGGGAAGGTTTAGTCATATTTTCCTGAATTGAATCCGAATTCGAGGTTGTAGGGTGTTTTTCCTTTTATAGCTCTTCTTTCCCGTAAACTAAAGCTAGAAAACGTAACGGGATAGATGGTTTTTACGGCCATGAAAGCCATTTACAAAGTGTACAAACTTACAACTCAAAGTGATTTACAAGCGGGGAACAACATTCAAGCTTTAGTAGAATAAAATCTGTTTATTCAACACTGCTATGTTGCCTTGAACTCTTTTCTAAATGTGACAGAACATAAGTGTCCAAAGCATTCACTTCTAACGTCTTGCACAACATTTTTTTTTCCACCCAGCCCTTTAGTAAAATGTCCGGCAAATCAGCATGGGAAACGATGTGCAAATGTAGGAGGACGCCTTCCAGAGCCCTGTGAGTATGTCGGTGTAAATGCTGGTAGCAGGTACGCAGGGGGTTCAAAAGTAGCTCAATTCATGGCCGAATGGAAATGTAAATTTCTTTGACTAAAATAAGACACCTTACTAACATAACTGAGTTTCTCTCTTGTCGATCCAAAGCGCAGATAAAGGATGAAAGTTGGAACTGTGACATTTGGCTCATATGATTAAGTGTAGAAAAGATTGTTCAGTCAAAAGATATATTTTGGCTTTAAACCCTCTACTTTGTAAATGTTTGCCTTTCCCCGTGTTATCCCCGATATACACAAGGATGCAAAATGTAATTTTATTCACAATAAATGGTGATTTATTTTCTTAATGTTCTGTTCTATGGTTTATTCAGTAGTTCTCTGCACATCTGGTAAACCTCTCCTCTCAGTTAAGTGGATTCTACCAACCAAAAAGAACACCAAGACAATCTATTTCAAATCTCCAGTCAATATATTTTTATTTAAATCTATTTTACAAGATTACTTACTTCAGGTTTACTGCCTTGGGAGATAGTTCCTTGTCTTGGCTAAATGAATTCTTCATCTGATTTTCTAAAAACTCTCGCAGTCCTTCCAAAGATCCAAATGTCCTCACAAACTGTCCTCAAAAACCACTGATTTTGGACTCCTCAAACACCCTCCCAGCCTTGTTCCACATGCCAGGAAAATGCAGTTCTGATGTCCTAAATTTCAATTTTTCCCCTTGGTTAATCACCTAAGCACCAGGCTTCATCCAGTGGACAGTCAGCCCCCTACTTTTCCTAAAAAGCATCCTACTCCTGAAACTTTTGAAACCCCTGGGTATGGTGTCATAGTCTTTACTAGTGTTGCTTTTCATCTGCTTCTCGTCATGGTGGTTTTGGTCAAATACAGTATGTTTGGCATCAAAATCACCACAAAAACAGTCAGAAAGGAACACACTGCTATTCTAAATCCTATTGTAAGAAAATATAAATTATGTAGTCTTGCATTATAGACATTTCCTTAAATCCCTAAACTCACATTTTACAGTTAGCATGCATCTCTAGCAGGTATCTTGCAAGGAGAAGAGGTTTCAATGCAAGCCAGCGAAGAAAAGCAAGAATGGCACCTTGACAGAAGGCCCAGAGAGGTATGACTCAGTTTAAAAGTGATATGCCTATCCCAGAGTACCAACAGTAGGATGTTATATTTTTTTTAATGTCAAAAGCTGCAGTGAGGACTAGAAGAGGGGAAAAAAGCTGTGGGGGAAATTGGGGAAATTCAAAGTGTATATTAGTGTAGCTCATCTTACCGGATGGCAAACCCTTGCCCCTCAGTCTTTCTCGAATCTCCTTACTTCGCTCTGGAAGAGACTCTCTATCTGTCACCAGACCATCCAGCTAAACAAACAAAGTAATTGACAGAGTTAAGAAACAGCAAAAGGTGAAAGGTTAAACTAAGAAAAAGTGGAAAAAGTTGTGTTTTTTTCTGACAGTAGAACACTAGCAGTAACATATTCCTTATAAGTAAAAACAGTAACAGAATGCCATTGTTGCACTTCAATTTCTTAATTATGCTGTTTACCTGAGAGAGGCTGCCAAGCACCAACCGGACCAGTTTTCTGATGTAGGAGAAGGGAGGGTCACAGCTGGAGTTTCTGATGTGTTTGCTGCAGATGTCCAGCACCGTGCGCAGCGACATTCGACTTACTGTAACATCATCGCACATGTTGAGGAGCAGACTGTTTAGGTGCTCCCCCAGCTTCATGGGCTGCACGAGAACAAAATAAGCACACTTTAAAGTTTTATTTGGTTACCCAGATCTGATATTGTAGTATCATTTAAACTTCTGTCAGAAACGTTGAGTATGAGCAGGGTAAAAATAATTACCTACAGTACAAGGATGTTTTAGATTAAAAGGCAACAGTTAGAAAACTCTGACCACACTTTAGTTTAAACTGTAGGGGTAAATATGTAAACAACAAAATCAGATAATTTGCATTTTTTTCCCCCACATGTCATTTTTGATTAAATAAACCAGAAGGTGATGCCTTTTAATGACACACAATCTTTCCAGGTGCTATGAAAACATGGGGTTGGAGAAAAAGCATTGCCCATTAGATTGAAAGAAGAATTACAGCAATAAAAAAAAACAGAAAAAATTACAAAAACAGCCAACTTTAGTCATGCTGTCTTTAAACTGCACTTTCCTGTTCATGTGATCACGCAGTGTGAACGTGTTTAGCACCTGCCTGATTTTGTGAAGATGTTTGGAATAACCTGTTCAGAAACATTCTTGAGTGCACTCCCAGCTTACAGTTTTCCCTCAGCAAGACGATCGGATACAGATCAATTCTTTAAGCAAGGACAGTATCTGACACATCTGCTTCTGAGGCATTCAGCTGTAAAACACAATCCTTAAAACAACCATAATAAAAACACTAAGGCTGTAAATATATCACGTTGCATCTTGCCACAATCCAATTCCTCTTTATTACTTTTCAACCTTTTTTACCTTAGTATAACTATGCCAAGTTTGTTTCTTGGATATTGTTTTTGTGATGTGAGAATATTTAACATATTATAAAGCTAACTCAACTAACCAACTAAAGGATTAACCCTCTAAATATCTGATGCCTGTCGAATTTATGGCACATTACTTGAAATGCCAAATGTGGTAGAAATATAAAAAAAAACAGGCTAAATGTAGTTTTTAAGTCTAATGAAAATAATACAACAAACTTCCACTCTTTAACACATGTATTTCTTACACATTGTGAAAACAGTTCCATTGTTTTCCCTCAAAAAGAAAGGTTTGTGGGTAAATTTTACCTGACTCTGGGGAATCTCGTAGTCTGCACCCCAGAATAAAGTCATCCCCAAAGAATACATGTGCATCTGCAGAAAGAAGAGCAGCTCTTAGACTGGAATATTGTGATTTATTTAGTCTACAGGAAAAGAAAACGGTTGTAAAGATACAGTTTTATTCAGGAAAAAGGCAGAAGACTTTTATTCATCTTTTTCACACAAAGGAAACAAACGACGGTTTTCACCCTAAAGTCTAAAACATTTTCCATTTCCCTGTTATTACTCTACACTCATTGCTCGCAAAAGAAATTACTTCCCCTGAATGATGGGCTTGGTGGAGGAAAGAATAATTCTGGGACTGCCAAAGAATGCAACATAGCATTCAAGGTCTTTTTTGGAACAGACCAGTGAGTGAAAAATTTAAAGACACACCAACTAAATGCTGAAGATCAAAAACAAGTCAACAGTTTCAGGTTGAAAAAGTCAAAGAAAACCTGAGCGTTTGCAGCCCTCATATATTTATCCGCAGTCTTATAATGAAGGAAACAGATTATACCTCCTACACTAAAATAACTCAGCTGAAGAGTTGGGTTCAGGGCTGGAAAACTGACTCAGCACAAAACCGTGTTGAGGTCTGTGGGGCTGTGCCAGAGACGGGTTTGCAGTCATGCAAGCTTTTAGCTATTTTACCAGAGCGGCAGAGCTGAAATGAGGCTGTGTGGTGACTCCGTTCGATGCAGGAGACAATAAGGTGCCTCACATTTTCAGTTCTAGATGCTGCAAATGCGTGTGTGGTTTTCAAAGGATGGACGAGCTCTAAACAAATTACCATTTAAATCTAATGTTTTGAGACGTCGTTCCTAAAAGCAGATTGTCAATAGAGTTTAGTCTTTTACAGCGTTTCCTTCTATTCTGACAAACCACAGAATTCAGCCATTTTTTGAAATCCATAAAACCAAAACTGCCCCACAGCAAGTGAAAACAAGTCAGAGAAGTCCTTGTTTTGTTTTAATATCCTAGAACCGCACATGTAGGAGCGCAGAGGCGTCACCGCACAATAAATACCTCAATTGGTTTCACACAATTCAACAGACAGACTTGTGGTGGTGCACCAATGACCCAACACAACGCAAAGTTCACTTGGTTTTTGGGGGGGTAACAGTTGAGAACTTTGACTAGGTGACATCATGTCAGGAAATAATACAAACGTTTCACATACTATTGTGATTTTAATAAGCATGCATGGGATCATTAACAGAAGAAGAATGGTGATAAAAATACCGAAAATAAATTCTTTTTTGTCATCGTATTAGTGATTATAATGCCACATACCTTCTCCATGTCAGAAACTGAAGTCAGGGAGGTCCCTTCCAGGACTTCTGGAGCTGTGAACGCTTTTAAGTCTTGCTGGGTGACATACTCGTCTGCAAACGAAATATTGCCAGAGGGCATGAGCAGGAGGGACCAGGGCGAGATGATGAAGCCCATGGCTGCAGGGTCTGGAGGAGGAAACGGACAATTCGCAGCACAGAGATACGATCAGAACCAAAACACACCACAAATAAATAGTCCTAAAATACAGTGTGTTCAAGCAAACTGCAGTGATTTAAAGCTCAAAACCAGAATCAAATTCTGTTGAGGCATTTTAGAACCCGAAGGCAGCGACCTTTGTCATATCCACCCACTGTGGATGTTTTATTCTAAAGGCTTGGTGTTTATGGTTATTCAAGACGACTGAAGTAAACAAAAACACATGTTGCTTTCTTAGCCTGCAAAAAAAAAGGAACTAAATCAGTTAAGGGATGGAAGTAGAGAGGAATGGCTACACAGCATAATTCTTCCTTCCTGCAAAGCCGCAGTTAGAGTATATGGTTTGAGAAGGTTTTAAATATATACAAAGGAATGTTTTAACCGTGCTGCAAATTGTTTTTTTTCTGTGACTGATACTCAACGACGTGAGGAGAGAGCGAAAATTGGCCCTGGATTTAAAAAGGTACAAAAAGAAATGTCTTACAAGCGCTGGAATTTACTAAGTAAATAATAGTTTCCTGTTCAAAATTTGTGGCCATTCAGAGAGCAGACTCTAAAGTAAACCGGGCCACCAGGTGTATCCCTCACACAGCTTTTATTCTGAAAGGACAATTGATGTAAAACAAAAGCACATTTGAGACAATTTGTTTCAAAATTAATAAACAGTTTCACCAACCTAAAAATATGCAGAAACAGTACTGAAAGGAATTAAGACTATTGTACTTAACTGTGCGTGCTTTTATTTTTAACAAGTAGTTTGAGTTCTCTGACTTCAGTGGACAGCAAACTGTACACCTGTTTGATCCTCATCCGATTACAATGTATCATCGCCATCCGAATGGGGATTACTCTGAGTTAATATGCTCTGTACCAACAGCCTGTTCTATTAAACATTTACAATTTAAGCTCATTGTGTAATAGATTTGACAGCAAATAGATCATTAATGCTGCATACGCTTGAGAAGAAAGACTAATCGGAAGAAGCACGATGGGAAATTCATCTGACGAATCGCAAATACTCACACATCACTTATTCATACAAATCAGTCTTACACCAACACACAATACTCTCTGATATTTACACACACACAAAAGAACTGTACTGATTGCATGTAATGTGCCAACATTTGCAATCACCAAAACCTTACAGCTGCTTTTACTGCACTAAAAGCAGAAACAGAAACAAAACAAGATGCAAAATTAAGAGCAAAACGCCAATTATTTACTCAAATGCTGCAGTTGACTAGCACATCAAACAATTTGTCTGGTGGGTTTTAAAGCTTGACCCACTGTCATTAATAAGCCATTCTTGTGGCAAACAGGCTTCTTTACATAGTTCAGTGACTGTATAATAGCTGGGTCCAACATCTGCTATTCAAATTTTAGCTTCACTCAGCAGTCTAAAGCTCTACAAACCACAAGCCACAATTTACACAGTATAGCTACATACTGGAAAAGGAAAAAGACGGGCGTATTAAATGCAACAAAGAGAGTGCAGCAAAATGCCACGTAAAGGCAAAGTAATACAAAAATACTTCAATTTCATCGTGGTCTCAGAACCTTTAAAAGACGCCTCCCCTGCAACGGCGGTATTTGTGCACAATCCATTTGTTGTGAACGCGACCTCGGCGCTACAGGAATATTCCCAAGCATTTACTGATAAGTGAGATTTTCTACGGTATGACAAAACTGTAAGCAAAACCAGAATGTGAAGTCAAGCTGGTTTTATGCAGAAACGCAGATGGAGAAACTGAGGCCGTTTCATGGAAATTTACAATGGCCCACAGTTTAGATGACACAACTATGACCCCATGTAATCAGGTGTGCTGGAATCCTGCATGAAACCAGGAACCACCCCAACTTTTTTAAACAACCCATGGCTTTTGCTGACTCACATCCTCTGAGGAGGCTCCAGAGTTAAACCTCCCATAGTCACACACTGTTTAAAGTTTTCTTAAATAACAAACACTCTCTGGAATCTGACAATCTTATCTCTTTCTGCGTTCAAGTGAGTTTACTGGCACAAAGGACCGCAACAAAACTGCACATTTAACAGCCTGAATGCTCTCACAACTCAGAATTTTAGACCTAACCATGTAGGCGTATTATTCTGCGCTTTTCTAAACTAAACGTGTTAAAAAAAAAAACCCATCACTGACAGAAAAAAGGGAAAGCTATTGCAATGGAGAACCTTGTCCAAGTTTCTGTACAAGAGAACATTTGGCGTGTCAAAGTAGCATCTGGAGACGCATAAAACGTATAAATCATCTTTACACGCTTGAGTCCACGTGTTCATACCTTTGTGGAAAAGTTCCTGGAGGCTCTCGGCGCTCTGACTGAGCACGGCCCACACCTCCTCCTCCTGGAGCGGGCCTCCTCGAACCTGCAAGGCTTCTGCCAGAGACACATGCATCTTCCCTGCACAGGTAGAGAAACAGAGAGAGAGAACGTCTTAAAATTCTCATCGGATATAGACAAAGAATACAAACAGAAACATGAAAGCCCAGGGTACCAGATCAACCTTTTATTTTGAATTTATTTTTGAAGAAAGAGCTCTCTATCTGCATTTAAATGTCAGTAAATCTTCCTGTGCCTCTGCTTCAACTCTCCACAAGTTTCTTGAAGTTTGACATGGAAATTCCTCCATACTCTTGATGAACAAAAACAAACCAAAAAACAGAGCCGTGTGCCTTATTAATCTTTTATTAATCGTTTTATTGCCCTACAAACTGTGTTTAGGTTGGATTTTTAAGTATTTTATTGCAAACAATCCACATTTCTTCCACTTTGAAGGTGCAAAACATGTCAAAATACAAAACTAGAAACACTAAACATTGAGCAGATGCATTTATTGTCATGTGTCAGTCATCAGTTAGGATAATAATGGTCAAAAATCTGTTTTTTTTTTCCTAACACAGATTTTGTCTCAGAAGAAATCACCACTTTGCAGCATCCTGAGTGGCAAAACAGTCAAGGGTGAGAGCTTTATTCTGAGGTTTTCATCAACATTGCGAAGACTTTTTTGCCCCTGGGCGGACTCTGACATTTTCCAAATAACTTTGTCTTATTACACTCCGCAGCTTAACAACTATAATACACGTATGCAGACACATCCACCCTCCATTACTTGACTTACTTTGAACACAGTAGCAGCCTACTAATCTAGGCCTAGTTGAGATAAAGTTCAGCTCCAAGCCTACTTCCTTGGCGTGATCTTTGGGCTACTCTGCGCCTCAGGAAAATGTAATGCCTATACTCCGGTTTTCTGATTACATGTCATAAAACCTATAACTGGGTTCAGCGCAAAATTCACATCACGTGGATGCACCCGGCTCCACGTTTACACAACTTTAAGCAATCTGGATTTGATGTTGAATCCTTCGGTTTTTGAGGACATCTTTGAATCATATTTCTCTATCTTTAAAAATCTACAAATTGAATATGGCTATTAGTGCTTCATGACCACAACCAGCCAAGTTAGTGACACATGGCTGTGAAGAAAAAGATGAATGTGTGACCTGTCACAGTTTCTACCACTGTGCTGAGGTGACAATAGTTTCTAACCTTCCCAGATCAGCAATGGTATGACACCAATGTGAGCAAAACAGGAAGCTCCAGTTTTACAGACACCAATAGGCTGGGCAGAAACTACCCGAACAGGGGGAAAATTTGCACCTCCGAAAGCAAAACCAATTGTAAACAACACCATGTGAGCCGCACAGCAATAAAAATAGACAAATACTACATTTCAATTTATTTTACAACTGTACGATGCAAATATTTTCATCACATTAAAATGTGAAGTTGCGATATGTCGCAGGTGCAAGAAATCAGTTGATGAAATGTTTGCAAATGCTGCATGGAGGTACTATTCAACTGCGCAAATATTCAAGGCAAACTATCCAAAAAGGACAGTGTACTGAAAAAATCTTTTACTGATAATTATATATAATAATTGCCTCAGAAATCCCAAAAAACTGACATGAATATCTGCAAAGATCACAACTTTTAGAAAAGAGATAACACAAGTTAAAGGTAAACTTCTCAACCAAAAGGTCCCTCTTGCTTCACATGGTTATCAGAACACAAAATTTTGACTTTAAGATAAAATTAACAACGGTGCCCATTCAGTACAGCCTGACAGACATGCAGATAAAACAAAAACAAGAAAACACTGCACAAAAAAAGCCTAAACTTGATGAATTTGGTCATTCCTTTGAAATTATTTACTTTATTTCATATTACTATAATGAGGTTTTACAAACTGCAAAACACCTGTGTGCTTTACTCTTTCACTTTGCATCTTTAGCCCTTTGATTATTCCCACATCCTTTCCTCTTCTTCCTTAAGTTCAAAATTTACCTCAAAATAATATTATCTAAAAGCTCACACTATTCGACTGTCCTGAAAATGGGAGCCGCACTTAAAAGTATGTACAGTTTTTGGAAACTAATAACCATCCTGTTGCACATTCAGGGACCACCTAAGTCACTGTGATGTGTAATTCAGTAGCCTGAAATATCTGTACCAAATTATATCCAGACAGCTGTTGTTATGTGTCACCAAACCACTGACCCACTTTTGGTTTTAGAGTAAAATCTCTGGAGACTATGAATGCCTGTACAAAATTTCCTAGCAATTTATCAAATTGGTGTCCACATACTTCAGTCCAGATCAAAAAAGGTGAATCAATAATGGCAGTCTCCTTCGGCAATAAAAATTACAGAGTGGAAGAGATGCACTCCGTTTGTTATGTCTGACACTTATGGGCTAAAAGTGTGAAAATCATTTATCCATAAAGTTCTGCTGTAAACTGGGCCAGCAGACTCATTAGTGTTCAGTTTGATTTCTGAACGCATTACATGAAACAATGTTCTTTCTATGAAATGGAAGGGGTTTTTTTTTTGAGAAAAGAGTTAATGAGTAAGCTTGTCAGCGGGCTAAATATTTATGCAGGAATTCAGGTTAACCATTCCAGTCAATGGGAGGCGTGAAGTTTGAGGCCAAGTGGGATACTACCCATCCTGTTCAGTACCCATGAGAATGGGGAGAGCAGGCGCTGTGAAGACTGATTATTTTGCGGCCCTTGTTATTTCAACAGAGACACGCAGTGGAATGTTTTTTATGCGTACGGAGTTCGCCGTGCGAGCCAACTGCTCTCTCGCTGGACCGCGGTCCTGCTCATTACCCAGGGCGCTCCAGAGTCCAAAACAGCAAAAAGCAGAAAGCTTTCACCACTTCAGTTCCCTCTTTCTCGTTTTAGTTTCCTGGTATTTCCACATCATAGTAAGAAAAAAAACTAAACTAAACTGGCATAAGGCTGCAAATCTTGTTAATCGTTTTAAAAATCTTGACCGCAGACCAAAGGATTTTCAAGAAATAAGCCTCGAAACGTGACAAAGTCCTTCATGCTGCACTTTTCCTCTCCACCCACCTTTCTGCCTGTGACACAGCTACAACCCATGGGAGAAATCTTCAAAAACATACTTTAGCTGAAAAAACGTGAAAGATACCAAATACTTCAGCTTCTGCTGGTGTCTTTCAAAGTTCAGACAATAAATGTCCGATTAAGACTTTCATATTATCCTAATTTTGTTTTGAAAGAAAGATGCAATTTTAAAGATATTTGGCATGAAAAAAAAAAAATAATAATTCCACTTCTATTTTAGGAATCGTAAACACCAGCTGTCCCGGCTGGCTAACACAGCTGGGACAGAAACAGAAATTTCAACTTAGAGATGAAAATTCTTCCCAAAGATTTCTTTCCAGAAATTCATTAAGAAAATCAAAGTGAACCTCTGTTCTCAGAAGTATGAAGCCCGTAACACACAACCTTGATGGATTAAGCCAACATGTAGTTGTGTAAAGGATAACATTCCACACAGCAAACCAAAACCAGACTGTAGAACTATTAATGCATACATCCAATTACTGCTTCAACTTTACAACCACACGCAGAGCCTAATCAATATATTGGTTGACCAATAAAATAGTCTGACGGTCTGTATACTGTACGTCCGTCACAAATTCTGAAAACGGTTTGCAACGCAAGAAAAAGTCACTTAAACAATTTAGAAATGGCATCTTCATATAGTCTGTTGAGCAGACCTGTTCCAGCGTGTTTGCCACACTCTGCACAGTCCACAGGACGTACAGCAGGTATGTTTAAACTGTATCAACACAGGAAGCTGCTAATTAGTTCACAAAAACATTGTTAGAGAAGTGAAATGATCTGATAATTAACCATTTTAATTAAACATAATAATAATGTTTATCGCGCACTTTTAAAAACAACACTAGACAGTTTAGAATCCCCCATCCCGACCTTTGGCGTCCCCCTATATGTAGTGCCACGACTTCAAAAACAAATCTGTCTGAGGACTCCATATCTTAATGTCTTTCTGACGAGGCCAGCAAAGACAACCATAAATGTTAAAAAAAATGTCAAGTGAAACGCTCTGTAAAGCTGTAGGACTTAAAGGTAATGCTGCATCTTCCAACATACTGTGATAATCAGTGATTTCTTTTCTGTAAGGTGGAGCGAACGTGGTGAAAAAGAGTACAAACAACTCTGGCGCGACATTTGCAAAAAACCTGCCCCGACATTTTTACATGAAAAGAACCTATTTGCATGCTACTCTGAAATCAGACTGAGAAGGCTCGATGACATTTTATCACTGAATCGGGGAGGATAACGAAAGCATCATGACGTGTGTTTCAGTTTGTCATCATAACGTAATCATTATCATCTCGGATGTGTGTACAGTTAGGCGGTTAAGACACACATTGAGCATAAAAAACATGGTTTAGCTTAAATGATGGCTGGAGTTACACCAACTTACTGTAACATGGTAAAGGATTTGCATTGCCAAGAAACTGACAGTTATATGTTTAGTGGATAACGCTGATCATTTATTTAAAATTTGGTTCAGATTTACTGTTCTGTGTGGGAGAGATCATTACCTTCTGGTTGGAGGCAAAGGACTGGCTTGGACAGTTTATTGACATTTTTTTTCTTGTACTTCATTCATGTGGTCAACTTTAA
This sequence comes from Kryptolebias marmoratus, assembly GCF_001649575.2. NCBI lineage: Eukaryota > Metazoa > Chordata > Actinopteri > Cyprinodontiformes > Rivulidae > Kryptolebias > Kryptolebias marmoratus. The sequence goes on from NC_051443.1 coordinate 13,265,277, forward strand.
TCTTTGTGTTTTTGATTATTAAAAATTAACGCTCTGTACCTTCACAATCTGAACCCTCTATGTTGCGTTTGCAGACAGTAGGTAATAACGAGTCTTGATTTTACCATCTAAGTGTATTCTGGATGTGACTTATGAAAAAAATACAATTTTGGGAGAGATTGGACGGTGCCTTTGTGATTTATAGCCACTTCCTGTTTGGTGGGGAATGACTGGTGAGGACAGTAAATTGCATAGTGTATTGCATACTGTGCAATTTGTACATGTACACATTTACTGGAGCATCCTCATCGAGTCTTTAAACTGTGCTGAGGATTTAATATAGGCACATTTATAGGCTTTTTGATTTGTGGCAAAACAAAGTTTGGAGGTCAAGCCCCGGCCACGCCAGTCAATGTAGACTTAAGCTTTTGATCATTTTTAATCACAGATATTTAAAAAGCATGTTGACAGATTTCCAACTTGATTCGTTGATTAAATGTTTTATAATAAAAAGGATGAGCCTGCACTTGTAATATTGCGTCTTTCTTGGTAACTAGGGTGCCAACTTAAATATCCAAGGCAGTGTTTTTTAAATCTTTCAGGTTCTGACCCACAAAATCAGAGACTACCAACCCCAACTACTGCTGGTTTACATGGAGAAGCACTGATAAGAAGCCAAAAAACAAGGATACATAGTCAGCGAAAGCAGCATAAACAACCTTTAAAGTATTTTACCAGTTTACGACTCCAGTTTCAATATATTTTAAAGAGCCCGACCCCAACTTCAGGAACCACTGAACTATAAATATGTTCCAAAGTAGTTTTCCTACTGAAACCACTTTCAGATTTTATCAACATAAGGAACTCATCTTAGAAGTGTTTTGTTACACTGCTGCTGGTGTGAAACGTGGTATCAAAGAGCGAAACAGAGCTATGTTGCTTGGCTGGAATGGAAAGTTGTCAAGTCTGCTTTTTAAATCTCACGGGAACTACCAGAAGGTTACAGGCCCGTGATGTCAGCGTGCCATCAAAACAAGCAGGAAGCAAAGTTCCTGAGGTTCACACCAAGGGCAAGCGGCAACTTCACTGGACATGTTTTCTGTGTGATACATTTAGTTTTTACTTGAAGAAATTTTTTAAATGCTTATAAAGTTTTCATTGTGTGTTGTTTCTCTGTTCTGTCCTATGGGATGAACTACCTGTTAATCTACACCACTAGTGCAGATAAACATTGTTTTTTCTTCTGATTTCATATCTTGTACTTTTTAGTTTTGTACATTAACATGCACTGTCTTTCCGTGGGTTAATATTGGAATTTCGAACTGCCTAAACGTTTGTTTTGATCCCAAAATTTATTACCAGCCAAGCCCAACACAGAATGTATTACTCCTTTGTGCAAAACAGTCACTGCAGTTGTTTTCTCAGTTGGGTAGCACTTTTCTTGTGGAGAAAACAGCAGCGAGAATGTAGCCGTAGTGACTCATCACAATAGGAAAAAACCCAGTGGCCGGTTTTCATCCGTTTAGCTGATGCGTTTCCACCAGATTACATGGAATACTGACTAACACAGCGCAGAACCTGGTACGTTCCGGTTAAAAACAGAACCGTCCAACAAACCCAGTGAACGCCGCTTGTGCTCTGCTTTTATTTTTCAGTGGAGCCAAGGGGAGTAAAGCCATGACCATTTCCTTGACTATCAGCCCAGTTCTGCCCTCATTTCTCAATTTGGTCTGGACCTCATCCGCTCCATTTTCTGTTAATCACAGGGTTGCTATGAGGACCGTGACATGCAGAGCATGGGTTTGCTAAACTTCACTCCAAGCTCCCCTCTTCCCAACACACAAACCCAACCCACTGACTATTTTCCCCATTTTCACCCCTATGATGTTGCTCCCATCACCCTACTTCCATCTTGACCACTTTAGGTGCTAATTGTCACACAGAATCACAGTTTACCTCCTCAGTGCAGCTAGTTAACTTTGGGTTAACTAGTACTTTCGATGACAATGAAAGGGGGAGGGGGTATAAGCTGCATTCTTTACACCTTTCCAGAAAGTTTATAAAACCTGCAGTCATATATCAGATGGTACCAGATATCCAGTGCATCTTGACTAAACTATCAAAGCAGAGCAAAGTAAGCAAGAAGAGGTGGATTTTGAAAACAGCTACCTAACATAGTTTTTTTTTTTTTTTTTTGTGGCGTCTCCTCCCTCCCCAAACCAAAAAAAATGCAGCTAGTGGTTGAACCAAAAAGATGCAGTGGACACCTGTGTAAGTTTGAGCTGCAAACAAAGTACTAGTAGTAGTTAGAAATCACCCAACTAGCTGGCTTTCAGTCTTGTCAACGTTTTCTAGATAAATTAAGTTGCCTTTGAAGAGGCTCGGTTCTTCAGGTTTTCCCAAGTCAGAACACGCTTTTCTCGTTTGTCTGTTTGTTTCACACGAACTTTAAAGTAGCTCACAAGAAACTTACCAGGAAAGACGAGCTAGAAAACCAACCGAGAGGGGAATGTTCCGTCGAGATTAGGAGTGCGCACCCAAACGGCACCAGACGCCATCCCATCCACAAAGCAACATCTTGGATAGTAGTTGGCTACACGGCGAGGCGGGCAGGCAACAGGTTTACCTTTCCACGGCGCATTCCGCTAAAACAGTCCGCTTCACTTTCTGACCTGACGTTCAAAACTGAATAAAGTTTAAAAAGAAATAAAAAAACAACTACTTGCTAAGAAGTCGAGTTTAACCGCTCCGGCACACTTCTCGAGCTCTCCTCCTGCGGAGCCAAGTTACCATTACTGTTGGAGGAGCGGATTAGCCCCTTCCTCCGCTAGCTCGCGTGGGCTGTCTGGGAGTAACACGACACCTCGCCGCGGCCGCTGATTGGCTGCCCGCCGGGGGACTGTCATTCAGTCGTTTCCATGGCGACACAACGAAACGCACAGCATACCTGAATCATGGCGGCAGAAACTGGCTCGGTAATACGGTGGCCGAAAGGTGCAAACGCGCAGAGAAATTGCAAACAAACACACGAATGATGCAAATTCCAAAACGCACAAACACACAAAACAAATGCAACAGAGAAACGCTGCAATCACAGAAAACACACAGAAACACAAACATACAGCCAGCAAAATAGACAACAATTAAAAATGAAATGGAAAAATGCTGCAAGTACTATAAACACTAAAAATCCCCAAAACGCCAGCAAGTGTTGCACTACAGGTTGGATATTGGCTCTATATTCGCACTCCGCATATTTAGCATTGTTTGCTGGTATATAAGTCATTGGTCTGCTTCATCTGTGAGTTTTGTGTTGTGTTATTTTGGTCTGATTTGTTTGCCTAAATGTTTCGCTGTTCTTCTAGTTGCACCATTAAAGTCGCAATAACAAACATATTTGTAAAGATAATAGTGTTTTTTCTCTTTCTACAACAAGATAAGAGTAACTAAAGTATATATGTACATGTTAAATGAAATAATAGGCTAATAATAAAGAAAAGGTTTAGTTAGTTTTCATCAGTGTTATATGCGTGTGAAAGTGTTGTAACTGGAAAGATGATAACCTTCACCTTTAATCAGAGCAAGAGGGACAGGATGTTCTGTAAATAGCCTACATATTTGTTCAACCTGTCATGTCCCCATGACTATGAAACCAAAGGAAACTCTATGGAAATCAAGATAAGCCAATACTTGTGGGTTTCCCACAATATCAAACTGAGTCATCTGCAGCCAGGAAGCAATTCACAGCTGAGCACTTCCTTTAACTGGAGGACTTCAAAGCTGCAATGTTTTTGTTCTACACTTCTCCATCTAGTGGTCATTATTCGTCATTACATGCATCAGTGCTGGTCCAAAATGCTGTCATTTGAGTTCTTCATATCTGAAAGTCACCCAAAAGCACCCATTTTACCAGCATAACCAATTTGGTTCATTAAATTTTTAAACATTTTATGGTTCATTTTATGGTTTTGCCTCAAGATGACAACAAAATGGCTTAATATGCATTTATACATATAATATACAATGCATTCACATTAAATGAAAAATGTTGTTTATTTGCCATAAAAGCATATTTGAGACATTGTCTATGTGGCTACTTTTATTTTCAAATATTTGGTTACAAATTCATTGTTTTTCACTGCATGATAAATAAATAGAAGCTGTCTTAGAGTTTTACACTTTGTATGAAAGTCACTTTCAATCTGTAGAATTTAGATGGAGCATTTTATGAAACAATAAAAGTCAGAAGAAAAAACACAGAAAATACTCCAGAATGCACAGAAATTAGTTCATAAATATCAGTTTTACTGGATTTGGAGATAGTAGAGGGCAGCATATATTAGTGTTATGATAAAATGTAAACCTGTTACAATCACTGATACCATAATCTTTACAGATAGTAAAATCCAAAAAAAACCCTTTAATTTCGTCAGTTTATTGAATGCTTACCTTTGCATCACAGTACAAGTTTACTTTTCAAAATAATACTATCAATTTTTAATTCTACTTCTTTTCTTGGTATTGCTTTAGTATTTTCAACCCAGCTTTTAGTCAAATTTTAGAACTTTATAGAATGCAAATAATTTATCCATACATCCTTATTCATTTTAAATTTAACACTGTGTGCACTTTTTGACCATATATGCCATTATTTCCTCCATAGTTTATTTTACATCATTTTATATTTTGTTCACTCAGACGTTGGTTGCCCTACGTGATTTTGTCTTTGCTCTGTATTGTTGTGTTTTTTTCAGCTTCAGGTTGTGTCCGTACTCTGTTGGAAAAACTCAAAATCATCCCTCCTTCTAGAATCTGAATTTAAAACATATTATTCTAGCATCAATGTATTGCTGTCCCTTAAAAGACAACCCACAACACACTTGATACACACCTCTTCCAACTAACCACCTGATTGCAGTTCATGCTGCCTCTGTTTTATGCACATTTAAAATCATATTTGTACATTTTAAGTCTTTGTGCACATATTTTACTCAAATTTTGATCTTTTTCTAGGGGTCATTGGAAGTATTGCACTGTCTTGATCATATTTTGTTGTCTGTTGATGCAAAAATAATTAAGAAATCTATCTATCTATCTATCTATCTATCTATCTATCTATCTATCTATCTATCTATCTATCTATCTATCTATCTATCTATCTATCTATCTATCTATCTATCTATCTATCTATCTATCTATCTATCTATCTATCTATCTATCTATCTATCTATCTATCTATCTATATTTCCCACCATAACCTCCTCTGTGAGTGAATATTGATAGTTATAGTAGCTAATCAATCAGCTCCCTGTTCCTCTACGGGCCTCGTGATGTGTAGTGGCGGGACAGCAGAGGATGGGACACGAGTGGGATGTTCCCACCTCCTCCCCTCCCCTCCTCCACGTGATCGTCTCCTGCCTGTCCCCGTCTCTCTCTGTCTCTCTCTCTCCCTCTCTCCGCTCTCGGGCTTTGACGTCAGACGTGCTCCCGAGCGGTTGCCGTGGCAACCCGTTTCCCTCTCTCCCTCCCTCTCCTCTCCCTGGCTGTCTGAGCTCTGGTAGGTCCACGATGGTACAGCCAGCATCTTCGCAGCACAATGGTTGCAAGGTGGTGAGCTGAGGAGGGGGGGGGGAGGAGAGTGAATCAGCATCAGCAATCCTCGGTTCCGTCCACCTCTTCGCTTCTTTCATTTCTTCATCACCTTCTTCTTCTTTTTTTGGACGTTTTTTGTCCCTTTTTTATGACAATTTTTTGCCCTCCGCCGTTGTCTGCATGAACGTCTCCATTACGCCCCCAGCGATGGTCTCCGCGGTGTTTCTGGTCGGGATGTTTTGAACAGGACTGGCACCGGACTGGGATCGTCATCAGCTGGCACGGAGGAATGGTAAGGCCGCTTCAGACCCCCTGAGGNGGGATGGGTATTGATCGGAAAGGAAAGGTTAATGAAGTCCTCTATTATAGTGATGCCTCGGTGGGAAATAGACCCCCCCACACACACACACCCCTCCCAAAAATCTCCAGCTGTTGTTTTATAACAACTGGCGGCATCATGGCGTTAGTCCTGACCTGCCACTGATCTGTCCATCCTCTCCCCATCCCCACACCAGGCGTCCTGCAAACACCTCAGAGCTTTTTGTTTCCTAATAAACACAAAGCATGACTTAATGGGTTCCCTTGAAACACAGCAGGCGCAATTAATCCTCCCCCCTTTTTTAAAAAATAAAAAAAATTCAGTGAGCCTGCATTGTGGAGAATCTGCGGACAGATTGCAGTCTGCGCTGCATCATGTTTATTCGATTGCAAATGGATGATGGGTGAATGATGCTCTTCAAAACACGGGCTTGCATGCTGTAGTGTAGGCCTTCATCATGCGGGGCTGCTTCCTCTCTCCTCCCCCTCAGAAGTCAGCTGCTGCGCACCTTGTGCATTATGCAGAGCATCACTTACTTTTTTTCCACGATGCAGGACCAGCTTCTGATCCGGAAAACTAAATTCTCAGACAAACAGTCTGAATTAGAGGAGATTTATTGATTTGTAATGGTTTCTTTTTTTATTCTTCAAGTTGTGGCTTGGATGCTGGAGCTGTTTGGGGTTGTGTATATAAACAGATTATTTTATTGACTTTGTCAATACAACTGAACTTGAGACACTGATCAGGCAGTAGGGAGGGGGATTAAAAGAGGTGAAGCTAAGAGAGGCAGGTAATTTCTCTAAATCAGCTTTGTTTAGGACTTCATTAGATCGCTGGAAAGGCACCTCATTAGAAGGTAAAACCATCTAATGTATCGCACAGGTATGCAGAGGTTAGACTGTGGTGTTGTAGGGTTGGCATCACTGAGCTTCCTGTTCTGCTTTAGTTCTAAAATCCCTGTCGCTTGCAGCCACGGATTAATCACCAGTGCCGTGCTGTGAAGTCAGTAAAGGTTTAAAGGTTGTCACAACAAAGTCCTCATGTTAGAGGCAGCAAAGAGCCCGTTTTTTAGCTCCATGACCTTGGGTGCTGAATAATTCAGGAGCAGGCTTCCATGCTTATGAAAGCTCTGCAGGGAACAGATCCTAACAATTAAACAAAGCTTTATTATCGGGATGTTTCTGCAGGGACTGATGGGGACGACATCTGTTTTTGAGGATAAGAGCTGCATGGCGTCTATCTTTGCTCACTGTCTGATAAACAATGTGTGGATAAACATCCAAAAAATATAGTTCTAGTGTTACGAAACAATCTGTCGTCGAGTCGCCTCTGCAGGATTTCACAAACTGATAATTGATGGCATTGATTACTTAAGGGGTTGCTTGTAAACGTAGAATAATTAATGGAAACAGCCACCAGCAAACTCAGGTTATGTTGCACCACCGGTACTTGGATTTCAGTTCCACTTTTGTTTTGCAGATCTGGGAGCGTCAGTGTGCTTATCCTCTGTTGTGTAATAATATCAGGCTATGTTTTAGAATCTGATAAGGGTGGGAATGTAAAGCATTATCTCATGATGGGATGAAAACCCTTTCTACTCTGCTAATGATCCTGTTTTATCAAAAACTCAGTCAGAATCTCAAACAAATGCTGTTTGACACGATGCAAGCAAATCAAGTAAGAGTCAAAATCAGAATAAAAAGAAAAAAAAAGTCCTGCTCGGCATTAATTACTTAAATATCCCCGTCAGTCATTCATTAGAGCGTTCTGCCATTGCTCCTTTATTTATAAGCACCATTATAAAATAATGGATTAATCAGGAACACTGTCTGTCATTACTTTCTGACCCTGGCTGAGTATTACTCTTAGCTCAACATTGATTAAATAAATGTTTAAGTTGTTTCATAACTCTGACTGTAAAACAGGATAAGGTATAAACTCTTGTTCAGAAAGAGGTTGCATAGGAAAATAAATGTATAAACTAGAGAATAAACTTAAAACTGAGCCTGAATTTAATTAAAATGTTCTGAAGAGCATAAAGATTTTAGATAAGAACTGCTTAGAAAATGTAAGTTGATCGATTACATTAATAGAGCACAAACTTATTTTGTTGCAGTACTTATGAGGCACCATGCCTGCAGAGTGAGATGCACAGTGCCATAATTAAATTTGATTAGTCAAACATGCAATATATGTTTTGCTTTTACAGATGCAATGCTTAAAGCTGCGTCAGACTTGGTCCCCGGCCTCCCCAGCAGCAGGTCTGTCAGTAGAATTAGGAGTCACCAAAGGTCAGAGATTGCAGCAGCTCAGAAGCCATCAAAGGATTGTAGGGGGAGGAGGTATAAAATCCAGTCGAATGTCAGAGCTAGAAACCTGACTTACATCACTGAATGTTCTCTCAGAGTACATAAATATGAGATTTATTCATAAACACTGACTTTATATGTGTGTGCAAGCATGAAAATATTGTGACAAATTATTAAAAAGATGAACAAGCGAGAGATTTGGGAAGTACAAGCTCAAATTAGGAATTAAATGACTACATTTTTGCTGCAGGGTTAATTTTCAGGCGCAATACGCGTAAAGATAGTGCCATTATATCACTATCATTATACCAAATTAAATTAATTTGAGGTTGTGTTACAAATAGCCCTGTGGCTTCATCCTCGCCCTCATCTTTAAATCTTAGTCTTTCAGGTGTAAAAGAGGTGTAAATCAGACAAATGTGCCCAGCACCTGACAGGGATGTACATGCTGTTACTGAGCAGCTTGTTAGGAAAGTGTTGTGTAAGCAGGTTTTCAGCAGGCTTGTTTATTAAAAGTGAATCAAGCGATATTAAACCCCACAAGAAGAAAGCAGAAACATATCGTAGGAAATGAGCGTTCTTCCAGCTTTGCAGAAACAAATACTGGCGAAGATTTAGGTTAACAGCCTGTAGATGAGCTCCCACCACTGTCTTGTTTTCCTGGCTGGGCCTGCAGCTAGAAGTGCTTCCCTTCCCCTCCCCTGAGCCCAAATGGGGAGGCTGTGCCGCGTTTGGCTCAGGCTGCACAGTAACGGTGAGGCAGAGCTGCATACTGCAGGAGCGAGGCTGCTGAACCACACACTCACAATGGAGCTCCAAGGGAGGGGGAGGGGAGGCGGCTGCAGCGAGGAGGCTGGGAGCCTGGGAGCAGGAGTGGTGGGTGGGTGGAAGGGAGGGAGGCAGGGAGGGACAAAAGAGAGGCAGGGAAAGGGGAGGCTCTCTTGATTAGTGAGGATGGAGGGGAAAGCGAAGACATGGTTAGATGTGGACAATGCCGTGGTGGCCATTGCGTGGCATCCACAAAGAGCGTGGCTTTCAGACTTTTGACAGAGCGAGCAAAAAACAGGAGGAGAAGAGATGAAGCCAAGGGGGATATTAGAGAGAACAAAAACAGCGGTGGCTGTAGACATTCGGAGGACCACTCTGCGCTTAATCATTACCTCTAAAATACTCGATCAAGCTGTCCAGTGCAGACAGAAAACTCATCCAGATTGGGACTCACAGTGATGAAGAGTTACAGAGATTTATTACAGAAACACTGTATAAAACAGAAACTTGTGTTAGACTAGAAAAGTGTACGAACAAAGTTCAACACAACCAGGCTTGTTTTAAAGAGATGGTTCAGGTTTTTTTAAGTTGGATTCTGTAAAAAGGTTTTAAACAATTAATATCTTACCTGAAGTAGATACAGTAGCTCTTTGAAGGTAGCTCATTGCAATATCGAGAAGACCGGGTTTCTCATATGGATGGTTAATGTGCTCATAAATTAAAAATTTGTAAGAAAACTTTGTGACAGGCTGTTAACTACCACATGTGTTTGTTTACCTATGAAAACAGACGAAGTGACTTAAAATAGGTCAACAACGGCAACTTCCATTGAAGAGCCGGTTGGGTTTGAGCATTCTGACAGTTTTGATGTACTGGTATGTATTTACGTTCAGACTTGTTGAGTAAAATATGCAGAGAAAAGTGCTTTGTTTACGTTAAGTACATACCTGCATTTGAAAATTGCATATCATTATATCTGGAAAACTACCGGAGTAATCTCTTTCAAACTTCACCATTTGATATAGTACAGGATAACCCTTTTTCCTGTTTGATTTCATAGCCTGCAATGAGTACCTTTAAGTACCTCAATTTGGAGAAACATTGATTTGTTCTGACCGGATTGATGAGCTAATGGCTAGTCTGAATGTGGCCAAGACCAAAGTGGATCGCTGCTGTCTTAAAACCCCTCCAATCTAATCAATTTCATTGTGGTTTATTCAAATGTTGCTTTATAAACCCTTACAGTGCTTTCAGTTTTGCATTACAATGTTATTCCAGCAGAAAAATTATGATATTCCAGCAGGAAGTTCCCCAGACTGGGTGGAACAGCGGCGCAGTGGTTAGAGCTGTCGCATTCCAGCAAGACGGTTGTTGGATCTCTTCCTGACCTGGGACCTTTTTTGGGAGAGTTTGCATGTTTTCCCTGTGCACACGTGGGTTTACTCCGAGTACTCTGGTTTTCTCCCACAGACCAAAAACATGCATGTTAGGTTAACTGGTAACTCTAAATTGTTCCTAGGCGTGAGTGAGAACCTGAATGGTTGTTTGTCTCCAAGTGTCCCTTTGATGGACTTACAACCTGTCCAGGGTGTTCCCTGCCTCTCGTACGGTGATGGCTGGAGATAGGCACCAGCTCCCTGCGACCTGGAAAGGAGAAGTGCTCCAGACTGCACTGGTAGTGCTACAGCTAGCTGCTGCTGCCTCTATTTGGCCTTCAAAATCCACTTTGGTTTTAGCCTGGCTCTGACTGTTCATTACCTTAATTAACTGTGTCAGATTTAAACTCTATTTCTCCAAACTGAGGTTGTCTACGACAGGTAAGATATTTATCGTTCATAACCTTTCCACAGAACCAAACTTGAAAAGATCTAAACTATCGCTTTAAGTTAGCTGGTTCAACAAAAACAGCAGCTTTGCTTTGATAGAAGAAATGTACCGGTTGTTATCATGTTTTATTGTTTACAGAGGATGATTTTAACCAGCATTTAATACTTCTTCTACACAAAATACACAATAACCTGATCTTTTTATCCACAAAATCAGGTTGTTTTAATAATTTCTACAGCAAAAAAACCCAAAACACTAGTACTATAAAGTGTGGCAGAAATTCGAAAACATTCACAGTCAATGTTAATAAAAGCTATTTATTGTGAAAGTGTACAAAGCCTGTGCTTGTTGTTGATTTCTAACATGAACACCGCACATAAAACTCACATGGCTTTAAGATCCAAGAAAATGTTTTAACGTTTTCATTTACTTTTCTATGTTCTGTCACAAAGCAATGAATGCGAACAGTAAATTCACATGTGCGTGCATATGTCGAGTTACTAAATTCAGCTGCAGTTTCTGAGCGCAACAAATCAAAACACAAACACTGCTCCAGAGAGCACACAGTTCAGCCGAGCGCCGTCACCATGGCAACCCGATTTGGTGGCAGCCATGTCTAAAGCACGCCTGTCATGACTGATGGGATAAACTCGAATTTCTTCCTGTTCATTGAGGTGCCACCTGTTCACATGTTTTGGGACAAATTCCCAAAAATATAGAAAATGTTTCGTCCCAGTTTTGGTCACATTACATGAAGCGGCTGCTGGGACCTGCAACACAAGTCTTTAGAGTTTGAAATTGCATGGTTTGAAAATTATCAGTATAAATTTGAGCGGATCTTGAGAATAATTTGGAAACTGGAATTCTAAGACCTGTGCATAAATTTCAAGACATCATTTTGTAGCGAATGATGACGAGTTGACTTGTCAAGGTTTTGGCATCATCAGTGTTATTAGCAGAATTACTGCCAGACACAAGAATTTATTTTTTTAGGGCAAACCTATCAATGCTGCATGCAAAATGGCAAAAAATTAGAATTTATCTTAAATCATTCTTGTTATCAACTAAATTTAAACTGAAGTCAATGGCATTATATTAGTAACAAAATTAAGTAGTGCATGATTCAAAAGTTACTCACGAACTGGATGCACAAAAACCAAAACTTTAAAAACAAAATGATTGTGTTACCTCAGTAAAACCAAATTTGGATGTCTTTTTTTAATCAATTGTTTTAGAAGTTGACAATTATGTCAATAGCAAAAGAAAGAAAGGAAACGTGGAAAGGCAGAAGCACAAAAGTAAAAGTAAAAATAAAGATGCAAAGTGCTTGAGAAACTAGTCGACTGATTTTAAGAGCGCTTCATCTTAATTAGCACCTAATGGGATTTTCTGTCCATCTGGTAGAAAACTCAGATGAATCTTGTTTTTGCCAACTGTGAGTGTTTATCAAATAAGTAGAAGTACTTAATGTCATGAAGTAATTAACTGGAATTAATTGGTATTTCAGTGAATTTATATTAGCATTAGCCCCTTCAGAATAATTTAAAACTTCTGTATGTTCATTCAGCTGCCGGTATTAATACTATTATTAATCATTTTTTTCTGTTTTCTCTTGAAGACATCATGCCAAGCGGGCAATCATGTTATTACCTGTGCCTGTGAGTGTTTTATGAGCCACTGGACAGAATTTAATGAAACCTTCAGAAAGTAATCATTGGCTGTACATCTACAATTGATCACTGAATGGAGTCAACCTGATTCAAAATGGCTGCCACAACTAATCAACTTTAGCAAACAATAAATGGCTACAACTCTGACAGTTTCGCAGATGTTAAGCTAAAATTTGGTGTGGTAGTAACCAAGAGCCTTTCACAACACATAATTTGAAGAATGCTAACAGATTACTCAAGATCTTTGTTTAAAACTTTGGCATGCAAGGCTGCAGGCAACTTGCATTCCTACAAGGAATTGTATTTTGTAAATCTGTATTTATAAGACATGTCCTTTTTAGAATCCTTAAATTATTTTTTTTCCTGTGCCACGTTCCACCCAGATGTTCATATTTCTCCTCCTCACATGGCACGACAGTTATATGGTCTTAGAGTGGGGTCTGATAGCTTCCAGCTCACTGGGCTCCACAGCACCTTCACAAAATTACTTTGATACAAGGTCGGATTTGTTTACTCAGATTGGAAAAATGAAAGTCCTCTATCAGACATCAACAGTCGATTCCGGAAGCAGGACGTGGCGAACATCCTCCCAACTTCTACAAATTGGCCCTTTTATACAATCCATAGTGCAACAAATCCTCTTCATCTTGCAGTGCCGCAGCTTTCTAAACTCTGATGTAACACGAGGTAACACTCTAAAGCAAGTTTCTCAAGCAATATTGAGGGAAACTTCCTAAATATTGTGCTTCTGTCAAGCAAAAGTAGTCCATATTTTCAGTGTCATGATTAGTGATCAGTTGTGAAAAGTGACAGATTTAACGCGGGTTTATCAGGTGCGAGTGGAAATGAATCTAGAGTGCAAACTCATCTTCAAAAAGGCAAAAAATTATTTAAAACAATAGCTTGACATGGCTGCAAAACTTACAACCAAAAAACTTAACTGTGAAGACCGTGCAGCAACACAAAGCACAGACTGTGGCATGAAAACCAACAATAAACCAGCAAGGGTGAGATGAAAGTGACTGAATATTAGGGCTGAGGGTGAGTGGAAGATTAACAACACCTGAGACAAACAGGTAATGGGGAACAGGTGAAGTGGGCGTGGCAGGCTGGCTGGAAAAACACTGAGGAGATGAACTGAGGGAAAGTGAAAATTGGAGCAAGGAACACAAAGAGCACAGGAGCAGAACTGCACAAGAATATGTAATAAAAACACAAAAAACATATTTAAAACACATGAACCACAAAATCACAAAAAAAACATGAAAATCGAACACAGAAGATTAAAAAATCACTCAAAATACCCAAATCCTGACAGGGCTGCTTGAATAAAAGCTTTGTTTCACTGAACTCAGTGAACAGCACTGCTTTAATATTTGTTTAGCAAATTTCTTTTGCACTGGGATTAAAAAACAGAAAAAAATCTAAATACTGAACAGTTGAAGGATTTTTGAAAACCATGGACTCTAGTTTTGATACCAGTTTTTACTGTCTCACTCTGCCATTAACACTCATTTAAACAGCCCCTTTTGTCCAATTCTGTATTATGAACATTTGGCACTGTTCTGCTAATGGCTTCCCACTTTGCCACTTCCAATAAGTCCCTTTTATTATTTATTATCTTGTTTGTTTAACAAAGCAAGGTTGCACTCACAGTGTGGTTTAAAACATTCACCTATGTGGAAAATAGATTTTACATTTAAAAAGCTCGGATGAATTTTCTTGCTATTATAAAGTGTCTTTGTCAAATACTTATTTAAAGATAAAAAATAGTTAATCATAAGGTGTTTCATTTAAGGTGAAAAGTGTTAATATATTAATATGACGTTTGGTTAAAAATGTTGATAAAATATATATATTTTTATGACTTCATGCTTGTTTTTCTGCAGTTTTCCTAAAATGCCATAATCAACATTATTAATGAACCTAACAGACTAATTAATAGCACGGCACTTTTACTTAACAATTCATAATGTCTATTTTTTATGCACCCACTGCCATTTGTAAGCTCTCATCCATTAGAACATTAGAATTTGTGCAAGCAACAAAAACAAGTGTGATTCCGAGAAAATCATTCATGACTACGTGCAAAAAAGCTTTGTGGACTTTTAAGACTGTATAATTATTGTGATAGGATATATAGTCTGGGAAAAGTAACCAATTATGGCATTTTTAAAAATAAAAAACAATGGTAAAGTTGTCATCAGTTCCTGTATCTTTTCAGTTTTTAAAGTTTTTAAGAAACTTTATCATTTGTCAAATACAGTTTCCTGTAAACTAAAAATGAGTTGCTTCTTTATATACTTACTTACTACCTACTTCTAGGTATTTGTGCAACCTTCCTATGTTTTCTTTAAAAAAGGAGGGGTTAAACAGCAAACTAGGGAGCCTTTTTTGTTTATTTGACCTCTCACCATGCTTCCATAGATGCAACATATTGTCGTCAGGATGATGAATGAGTGTTTATGTCATGGTTATTGGTATTTGTGTAAGCTTCTGTTTTGTTTCTAGTTTTCTGTTTGTTTCTGTGTTCATGTTTGCTGTCACTATTCACTCCTACCCAGTCACTCTTTTGCCCTTGATTATCTGCCACGCCCATCTCCACCTGTAAGTCATTGTAATCACTCACCTGTGCCCACTTCCCATAATTATCCCCTGTGCATATAACCTGGTCATTTTCTCCACCACCCCGCTGGACCATTGTTGTTGTTGTTGTGTTTTCATGTTCTGCTCCTTGCCCTACCCTGCCATGCCCAGTTCCTTTGTTTGGTCTTCGTATTAGTTGTTTTTTGCTGCCACGTCAGCTCTTTTGTTTATCTGTTTGTTTTAGTTAATAAATTAGTTTCCTTTTTAAGATGATTTTGCGTTCTGGGATTGCCTCTGTCTCCCCTCGTTATGACAGTTTAAGTCATTCTGCTGAGAGAAGTCTTAACTTCAGCCATAACCTCTGTCAGCAGAACAGGCAAACTGAACAAACGAGCTCAGAATCTGCTGTTTCATTTGTTGTGGGACTGATGGAGGGAGGATGTTAAAGCAGCAAGATTCAGTTTGGCACATCATTCTGATTGCTTCTCCCCAATTAGTTCCTCTTGATAATTACGCTGATCATTTTGATTTATTTGCACTGACATGGCAGCCATCCAGTTTCTTACTCATTATGTTAAGCTTTATGATTTTTTTTCCAAAAAACGAAAGCAGCAGGGTTAATTGTTCTTACCTCATCACAGTTTCTGGCTCATGTCCATATAGATTTAGTTTCACATTATATTGTCTGTTTGGTGTTGAAAAAAGTATTAAAATTTTCCATCAATCTTCTATTTAGCAACATTATTGAGCTACTTCTTCATTCATTTTACCTTTTTACATAAGTGGGATTTGAATATTTTTAGAATAAAATGAAAAATGCTAAGGTTGAGTTAGGTTTATTTAATCTATTTAATAAATAATAGACTGATAGACGTTTTTTTGTTTGACTGAGTTTACAATTTATATATACTTGTCAAGGGCATCAATGTTATATTGAGTTTGGGCTTTTAATGATTTATTTGCACCGTTCTTTTTCCATGGTGGAATGACTATACAACGTACAACTTCAATGACTTTCAAAAACAAGAGCTGGGTGCACAGATTTGAATTCATTGTGGATTTTCCGTAGACTACACAGGCTCACAGTACAGACGTATGCATACATTAACATAAATAGTTTCATAAGTGTTGCTGAAGGTTCAAGAATGTCATTTCATTTGACAAGGTCAAAGCTTATTAACTTCTTATTAATGATCATGATTGACTCCAGCTGGTAGTTTCTCTTTTCCAGCATAAAAAGGGATTTGTTTGACAGCACTCAGACCAACACTCAGAACAAAGGGAAAGTCCAAAGAAATAAATGAAGCTCTAAGAAGTACCAGCTGTCGAACATGGTGGTGGTAGCATCATGCTGTGGTACTGGTGCAATGCAAAGTGGATGGAACAACAAAAAATGAGGTCTACCTCTAAATTTTTTAACTTCAGGTCAATGATCTCAAACACACATCCTAAATCAGGCTAAATTAACCTAGTCGTAGCTGCCAAATATCCAGCTAGAGTTATTCTGTAAGATGGTTGATGGCTACGAAAACCATGTGGTTTAGGTGCAACTTGCTGAGAGAATTTTAACCAAATATTAGTGGGGGTGCATGTATATATTTGAATCTGTATGCTTATTTTTGATCCTGTGCAGATTTGATGGTGCACTTGTTTTTAAAAATCATTGTATGTTGTATAATCATTCCATCCTGGAAAAAAATAAATAAATCGCTAAAAGCCTTAGCTGTGTAGTCTTTTGTATACTTTGCAGGCTTGTTGAATAAAATTAAATCTCACATGTGTTTAAATTATTATAGTCATCACATCTAGTGAAAACATCCAGGCTTGTACATACAGATGGTTAAAGATTACAGCACATGCTCGTTGCCAGCCAGGGTCGATTCGGTGTTGACCCATGTCAGATTAACAGCAAACATTGTGCCGGTTGCCGTGGTGACCGTGATGTCTTGTCAAACATACAGACGCTGTGGCATTACTATAGTGGAGCGATGATTTATTGAGTTGGTGTCCTCATAACCTCCTCCTTCTCTGTGCATTGTTTCATCTCTCTTTACTTACTCTGTTGCCTCCCAGTTTCTGCTTGATGAGAATTAATTTACAAATTTAGAAACGGTTTGTGAAGAGGCACCACAGCCACTGCTGAAATGTGGACGGCGAATGTGCTACATTATAAAGGTCAGAGAAAAAAAAAGGAAAAAAGGCGGAAGCAGAAATCTCCAACCTCTGTGTCCTACATTTCTGCTTTTAAAGTCACCTCACTCCCATTGGAGATAGCTCAGACATTAAAGGCTCAGTTATGGGACTGGTGGAGCCAAGATGATACGTGACCAGAAGGTTCGAGATAGTCCTCTTTAGATCAAAAAGCACCTCCTTGCATTTGCAATTCAGAACTTTGTGAAAGATCAGGAGATTATCCAAACTTTTTGGGGACATTTGTCTTGGTTTTATGATAATACGTCCACTTGTTAGCTGAAATTTGCCTCTCAGTTTTGCCAGAACTCACCAACCTGCTTTTAGACTTAATGCAGTCTCTGATGCTGGCTCTCCAAAACCTTTCCCCCCCCCACATGTATTACCAATTTCATAACAAATCCCTTCAAGCCATACAGTATGTGATGTTTTTTAAAAAAAGATTTCCTGAAAAGTAGAAAAGCTCATTATGTAAAACATAAACAAGTGAACATGAACCAAAATGTCAAATTGTTGCTAGTGTCAGCTGTATAGATAGTTATAAATGTATGGACTTACTTATACACAACAGACATTTTGTACTTTTTGCAAAAAGCTTCTTAGATGATTATTATGCAACAAAGAACAAAGATAAATGTTTAGAACGGGTATGTGTCAGGCATTCTGGCAAACTGTCAAATGTCAGGTCTTGGGGGTGGATGAAATTTGAGTTTTTTAAAGCCCTCAGTGTTGTTCAGCTGTGCAACATCAGATGGTTGTTGAGTATTGGGCCTCTGGAGTGGCAAATTGGAGAGGTGGGCACCTTTTTAAAAGGGGGAGCAGGAAAGTATGTTTCAACTAAGTTGAAACATAAGTACTCAGTGGTTTTCTGCATGAAGAAACAGAAACACTACTAAAGCCTTTATACTGAGGTCAAAGTCTTCAGGTTAAAGAAAGTCCACTACAGGTGGGAATGAAACTTCTGCCTCAAGGGGAAAAAAGTTTAAGAAGGTCAGGCTGTTATCTCCAAGTAGACTGTTGGAGTTTATGATTGACACGCAGATTGGTGCCACGACTGTTGTGATGCTGGCATGCCAAGGTGATGAGAAAGGCAAAGCTGCTGATTTACCAGTCGGTCTGCATTTCACTCCTTGCTTAAAGCCACGAGCTTTGGGTAGTGACCAGAAAAATTAGAATCCTGATACAAGCTGGTGAGCCAGGCTTCCTCTGGGGTGGCTGGCCTCCTCCTGATGGGCTGTGGAGCTCAGTTAGGTGGAGGAGGCTCAGAGTAGAGTTGCCTCTACATTAATATTAGCCAATTGGCCCAATGAGCCAAATGGGCAGGCCACCTTCTGGGGAGCATCAGAAGGTGGCCTGCCCAAGGAAGTGTTCAGGGCACATCTAGAGGCTCTAAAATATCCATTATTATTGTTAACATAGTAAGTTCCACTTTGGTAATTTTGTTGACCAAAACTGGTAATAACTGATATATGGTAAATAGTAAATGGCTTGCACTTGTATTATGCTTTATCTAGTCCAAGGACCCCAAAGTGCTTTACACTACAATCAGTCATTGACCCATTCACATATATAACACATATATACTCACCAGTTGCTGTTGAAACTATAGGTATATTGTACAGGTTTCAGCTTCAGCAGTGAAGCACCATTGGACTGACTGTATTTTCACATTTAGATATGTTTTCTAAGCTGTATAATAAACAAAGTAAGAATTTTTTTGAAAGTGATAGATGTTATGCAAATTATGCTCTGCTCATTTGTTTACTAATGCTCCCACAGTACATTCAGCACTGTATAAATATAGTCTCTCTCGCTCTTGCACATTTATTTGCCCTTAGAAACAAACCAGAAATGATGACGGAAGAAATAAAGCGTCTATGTGTCTTTTATATGCCTGTTTTTGGTAATAACATCGCAGTAATACATATCTCATGAATGTATACATATTTATTAGACAAAACTGGAAACAAAATGAAAAATGTTGTAGAGCTGCTCTGAGGCGAGGCACAGCTACTGTTTTAGACAAGTTAGATTGAAATACAAACAGACTCTACTTGGGGAAAACAGTGTAAATTGATGTTTTGTTTGGTCTGGACCTAATTGCAAAGATATAAGTCTTCATTTCTCAAACTCAAAAAAAAAAAAAATCAAAAAAAGTAATGATACAATTCCTACTATATATGACAAGGTTGAGGATATAAAGACAAAGAAACTAGTCCATGAAAATAATGACTCAGAAGTTTTTAATGCAGCTTCTACTTATTATATAAATTGTATTTTAAACTGACTGTAATTCTGTTTTGTTTGAATTATCAAAATGAATTGGGCTATACTAATTTTGCAACTTTTTAAAAGAGGCTGATCTGCTTTTTCTTATTTTTCCTCTCAGCATTACGTTTATGCAACAAAGAAGGAAATGACAGCAATGCTCACATCTAGCTTTAAGAAAGGAACTTTACCTCTAAAAATGTATTAGATAGCTTTAAATTAAGGGGGGCCTATAAAATTAACAATTAGGAAAAATAAAGATGTATAAAATATTTCATGCATTTAAAAGAAGTAATTCCCAAAAATATAATGTTTAATCAAATTAAAACACTAGGCTTTTTCCTTAACTTCAGCATCTCAGAACAGAAATGCCATAGGCTCGCTGAATTGACATGTTGTTGAGTTTACATGTATATTTATAGAGGAGTGGGTGGTGGTGACTTGCTGTTTTTCTCCTTTTTTATGAAGAGTGATGGGGACAGAGAAGAGAAAACCCAGAGGGTCCAGTCCCACTGCAGAGACATCGAGGAAGACAAATTTCTAACATTTAGTTTCCCAGATGGTCCATAATAAATGAAACTGCTCTCTTGTATAATAATGTTAATACTCATCCAGATGAAGATGAACCAACTTTTTATCTCCCGCCGCTATGAAAACCCAGGCAATGAACCACTGAAACTTTTATTAATCATTACATGTACATCTACAACTGATTACTTTTTGGAGCTAATCAGTCTAAGAAAACAAAACAAAACAAAAAGCTGCAATAACTTAGCCAGTTTTACAGATATTGAGCTAAAAATGTATGCAGTAGTAGCTAAGAGTCATCCACAACACATAATCTGAGTGCTAACACATTGCTAGAGATCTCTCAGTATTGTTTTGTGGACATTTGACCAAAATGTCTTTAACTCTGTTGCTTTTGAACATGAGATAATCTTAGTTTAAAACTCTGGCATGAAAGGTAGTAGGCGATATGCATTCCCTCAAAGAAAGCTAAGCCAGAAAGAAAGCTTTATTATTTTTGTTTTTTCATTTAGGAACAGTTCATGTTTTTAGTCTGCTCTTCTGCCGTCACGTATGTGAATAATTTCAGCTCTGATACTGGAAATCCCTGATCTCTCCCCGTGTTCTCCCTCTCTGACTCTGCCTCTCCTCTGTTTTGTGTCTTGCAGGTATTTATGAGCAGACATTTCTTATATAACTGCAGCCAACCAGTCCTGGATGTAAAGATAGCCTTTTGTCAGGTGTGTGTTCCTTACAGGTAAAAAAGGTACAGTATTCATTCCCTTCCATTTTTCCTTTCTGTGCTCGGTATATGTTGCTGTTTCTGTGTTGACCAAACGAAACCAAGCTGCAGTGGCTTGTTCTCACAAACATTAACATCCTCTGATTAAATCTGGAATTCAAACAGTGGATGAGAGAGGAGGGACAGCTTTCAGCCTCTTGTAGATACTTAACTATGCAAAATAAGATCATTCTGATCCAGATCCACATTTCTATTAAAGTTCAATATCTCGGTTTGTTTATCTGTAACTGAGACATTTGCTAAAGTGGAGCTTAATTGCCTTCCTCCCACTGAAGTCTGATGGCATAAATGCCAAACTCATTTGGAAACTGTATAATCTATATATTCAGTTTGTGTGTGAGGACTTCCACATGACTTTTAACTGCAGTTACTCAGGAGCTTTGCATGCTATGTTGCATCAAACGTGCATGCGTATCCGGGTGTTTGCGAACCGCTGTACGTACCAGTGGCTGTACAGTACAGTGTAATGTCTCGAAATAATTAGATCAGATGTTTGCATGACCTGTCAGCCACGTTAACTGTGAATACCTTTTGTTGTGTTCGTTTCCTCACTGCTTTGAGGAAGTGCCTCACACTCACACAGCAGCTCTCAGCAGTATGGCTCAGTTTGGTTTGTGAGCTGTGGTGTAATTACAAAGTCTAAAATTAACTTAATTATTATTTGTGTTGTACCACTATTTCCATGTCTGCCCTGCTAAGTAATTAGAGCTTGCATGTGCGCATTTGTAAATTTGTATGGTTTTAGCTGGCTGAAGCGAATAGTGTAACTAACACTATAAAATGGCAATTACAGAGGTCACGTTTTTTGCCAGGAAACAGTGTAAAGTTGCATGTTCTGTCACGCTTGGGTTGCTCCCAGCATCACAGTTAGCTTTTTAACAGACAGAAATGCTAGATTTGCTTAATATTTTTTAAACGGCTCATATTAACCAGTGATAGTGTCACAGAAAAAGCATGAACTCACAGACTGTCATCTGTAAAAAGTAACTATTAGAACTAAAGTATATCAACAATCAGAAAATGAAGGCTCCTACCATTTTGTCCTTGTAAATCTCAGATTTGCTTGAAGTATAGCGGGTTCAGCTCAGATCAGCACCTATTTGCATGCACCTATAAGTTCCTTTAGATCTAGAGCTCAAAAAGAGAAAGAAAACATCACACCACTACTTTCTGCCAGACTGGAATCACTATGTGGCTACCAAATTATACATATTTTTACACACATGGACTGCGACACAACAGGCCAAAACAGATGCATCCCTGCCTCTGTTTCAAAGATATCTGGGAACGATTTGGGGTGGAACTCGTCAGGCACTGGAGTTCAAGATGGCGACTCTCTCTGCTCTCATGAATATAACAAACAGTAATTGATTCCCTCATTTGAAGCCAGTTCCATTTCCATTCGCACAGGCCTGCGCAAAAGCACCTGCAGTTTCCAGGACAAGCTATGACACATTTTGTATGTGAGACACAATTAGAGTAAAAATAAGGGTGGCCATTTCGAAATCCAAGGCAGCCATCTTAAAATCCAAGCTGGTGGACATCTGATGTAGATTTTGACAACACCACCCTGTTCACTGTCACTGAAAAACAGATGTATGATCGCCCTGTCTACCATTTACTGACCTACACAACACAAGTTATGAGTAAATGTCTACATTTGGCAGTCATATTTAAATCCAATATGGTGGTCGTGAGAGGAGGCAGTTTTTGAGGCTCTTTTTATCTGTACCTCCAGGGATCATAGTCTTCACATTAAAACTTTCATGCTTTCTGCATGAACTGAACAATTAGGGGAAAAACTGCTTTAGCTGCTCCACTATAAGAAAATCTTAAGGTTTCAAAATTGTAAAGTTCAAAGGGATGCTAAAAGTAGGACCAGTTACTAGGTAACAAGGTAAGTGGAGAAAATCTTACCTTATATCTTTTCTACTTTAATTGATGACCTAAAAGCTTAAGCATCTTTAAGCCTTTTGAATATTGTCTTCAGGACAGATAAAGCAAGGACATTCTTTTATTATTGTCCTTTTAACAGTAAGAACCCCTCACCAACTGTGACCCATAGGAGCCAACATTTTTATGGCTTTCGATGGGCTAGTTGCCTTTGAGGCTGCATAGCTTGCAGTGATTGATGCAGCTTTAAATCTGTATCATATCAAGCAGTGCTCGAAGATGACAAGAGGCCATCTGTCTGAAAGCTGCAGCTGAACTACGAGTGAACCTTTAAGAAGAAAAATGAACTTCAGCAGAAAAAAGCACAAAGGGAGGGTTGTAAAATAGCTGACTCAATGCCCAGAACTGAACCCCTCTAAAATGTTGTGGGGGGGATCTTAAACAGGCGGCACGTTTTTAGAAAACCTTTAAACATCTTGCAGCTGAAGGGCTTGTGCATGGATGTGGTGTTATTAATGTTATTTCTGCCAAAGAGAGGGCTTCTTGTTGACAAACGAAATGAAATGTAGTAACGTTATTGATCTGTGTCACTTTTATTTGTTGGCATGATTTGAACATTGTTGTTTTTTCATGCATGTAAAGAAATGTCTGTAATTTCTGTGAGATATGCTAATTTTTTAACATGACTGTATACCCAGTGTCCCTGTATATGACTGCAGATTAGCTACTGGAACTTTGAATCTTCTTCCAGGTGTTTTAGTTCTTCTTACAGAAAATTAGGACTCAGATTCACCTTCAGCTCCACTAATGTCACGTCTCTGTTCTGTTGGCCTGATGCAGGGTTTTGGAAAACAAGTGGATGTGTCATATATTGCCAAACATTACAACATGAGCAAAAGCAAAGTGGACAACCAGTTCTACAGTGTGGAAGTGGGAGACTCCACCTTCACAGTTTTAAAACGTTACCAGAATTTAAAGCCCATTGGCTCTGGAGCTCAGGGAATTGTCTGGTAAGTTCTCAGCTGCGCCTCCTTTTTATGTCCCAATTGAAACAGCACCGCACTGTTTTATGTGCCCTTCTGTAATATTTAATGTTTTCATTGTCTCAATTAACCGTGGGCTGTTTGCCTAATTGTTCAGTAGTTTAGTGCCGCAGGCGACGATGAAAGCAGGGGAAGTAGTAGATCCAGAGGAACGTTGCATATAGCTTCCAAAATTATTTCTGGTGATTTGTCCATAGGAAAGTTGTATCATGATTTTATCTCTTAGAAAACTGCTGCATGTTTATTAGACAAGAAGAATTAAAACGTTTAAAAGCACAACTTGCAGTCACTTAACTAAAATTATTATAAAAAAGGAATTTTTTAACTGAAATATATAATGTTTCTTTGGGTTTAAGAGATTCATAAAATTGTCAGTTTTTTCCTTAGTAGCAATATTGATTTTTTGTTTCTTATTGTGCCACAAATGTTGGCAATGTGAGTAAAAACATAAAGAAACGAGGCATATTTTGTAAAACGTTGAGTCTGGTGATGTACATATTGTATGTGGAATACCTTACATATGTATTAGGTTGAAGGGTGTATGCATACGCTAATGCTAAGTTGCCTTGACGTAACCATCTTGCTTTTGTTGGCACATGTGAGGTGTATTTGTGTCGTTCGCGCACATCTGTTTGCTGCTCTTCTTTAATTACCCGTGGCAACGTGTGAATGTCAGTCTCCTGTCGGCAACTAGTCCTGGTCTCACCC
Source organism: Kryptolebias marmoratus (assembly GCF_001649575.2). Classification (NCBI taxonomy): domain Eukaryota; kingdom Metazoa; phylum Chordata; class Actinopteri; order Cyprinodontiformes; family Rivulidae; genus Kryptolebias; species Kryptolebias marmoratus. The sequence goes on from NC_051443.1 coordinate 13,289,738, forward strand.
ATCGTTTTCTGTTGCTCTAGTCTGGCATATCTCAGTCTGGCAATTTGTCTTCTGTTCTTTTTTTTGTCTTCAATTTAAGCACAAACCAAACCCACAGCATCAACTTGCACATCAGTTTCTTCCAGGTTCATGTTTGTGGAATGAATGTCAAGTGGGAAATGTTGGTCCTTTTTAGGTACGCCTCATGCGATCGAACACCACCAGTTCAATGCCGTGTAAATGTTACTGATACAACTCTAAATATTCTCAGACAGCACAATATATACATTTATCTAAAGCAGTGATTCTCAAACGTTTTAGCTATTGACCAACAAAATAAGCAGTGGAAGAGACTTGTAAGCTCAGCTGTAGCATAGACATCTAGGATTTAAAGAAATGGCCCAAATGAGTCAAACAGGACTGACTCTTAAGCGAATTCTGTATTCAGGTTGCAGGAAGCTTGTTTTCATTGTAATTCTCCTCACACCGTCCCTGTCAGAATGCAGAGGAATGACTGCCAAGGCTCCACTTACAGTAACGCCTCTTACAGCTTCTGTCAAACCCCCAAACCTATCTATAAGTCATATTCATGTTAATGCTGTGTCACTGTGCTGATATATGGCATGTTTCTCCATAACACCATCTCGGCTGATTCAAGTTGACACGTTTCTTTTCCGAGCGTCTTATATAGCCTTAAAGCTTCAGTGGCTCTCAACGCCCCTTGCCCTCCACTTACCCTCGTTTAATGTCTTTCCTTTGCTTCCCAGTTTCTCTCCGTGCATCCCGAAGCAAATTTTGTGCGGCTGCAAAGTAGGTTTTGGCAGGCTGTTGCGGAGATTGCGCACATTTGAAGAATATTGTAGAGATAAATGGCAGGGATTGAACCTGCTCTGACACATGTTGCTCGACTTTGCTCCCAGCTGTCATCTGGTGGGAACCCGAAATCACATTAAATCCCACAGACCGATAAAAGATCCCGCTGATCGTAGAGATCAACCATAAAAGCAGCCTCGGTTCGATCTTAACATTAAAATTACAAGATTTTGTCGTGTGTGTTTATGTAAGATGGTAAAGTTGTTTGATCCTAACAGAGTTATAAAGCAAGTCGTCCCAACTGGGGTGACATAATCGCATTTACATAAACATCTGTCTGGCTCTGTTATACATGGACGGCAAACAGACAACATGCACACTAATGTTAGTCAGGAAGGACGTGTTCTGCTTTTCTTATGCAATCAGCAGACTTATTATAGCCTGAGAACATGCTAATGAGGGAAAACTTGTTTCTTTCTGTTAAACACACCAATCTGTGTACATCTCCCTCTGACTCGCCCGCTTCGTCAGGGCGGGCGCCCATAAGCATCTTAAGGACCGATGAAGGCTTAAAAGTAGTTCAGCTGGTCATGACATCATCTTCCACTCAGCTAGAAAAGTGATGAGTTGCTAAAATCACCATTAGGTGAATGCTTTTATGAAGGCTCCAATGGTTCCACAGCCAAGACCCTCCGTGGCGCACGTCCCCCCCACAGAGGCACGAAGAACCGTTCAACAAACACAGGAAGGCTGAATAAACTCCGCTCACACCATCTTGGGGAGAGAATTGACGAAAGAAAGGCGCAGAAAATGATGTGACATCTTTATGCCAGCTCTTTCCCTGCTGCTGTTCTTTGAAAGCAAAACATAAAGTATTGCTCGGAGCTTAAAGGTCCTCAGGGGTCTGGATTGTGTCGAGCCAGCAAGGCACTCACGCTGCACTATCAGTATTAAAAAAAAAAAGAAAAAATGGTTTCAGCTACTTTATGGAAAGAGTTATGACTTACATTCCCTTCTGGATTTTATTGTGTTTATGTGTGTGTAAAATTACAACCTTCATGTTCTTTTGATTCAAATAAGTTCAGAAAAACAATAAACGTTGTGCTTCAGGTCTGCAGTGCGCTCAAAGCGTTATTAAAAAAAGAAATTATGCATCATTTTGTTATTATGCACCTGTGCTAACTTTTCCTACAATGTGTCACTTTGGCTGTTCAGAATGCAGTAGATGGTTTTCTGTTTTAACTTTAGTTATTTTTTTAGTCTGATATAAGTCTTGAAACTGAATGCAGGCTTTAAATAATTTGAAAATGACTGTATTCTGCTTTTGTTTACAATTTAGTAATTTAGGGCTATTATTATGGGCTAGTATTACGGCTACTCAGAAACAAAGAAAAAAATCAGGAGGGAGACTTTGCTTTTGTTTTTGGTTCTTCATTTTGAGATTAAAGTTAAAATACTATGATTAAAGTTAAAATGTGGAGAAAGAAAGTGGAAATAGTGTTTCACGACTAAGCCGGAGGAATGAATCCTCTTTGTGCTTCTGAACCTGACTGTATTTATTCCACTTTTTGTTGTTAGTTCTCGTACTCTAGATGCTGTACTGCAAGGACCACAAAATGATAACACGCAGCATGTTTTAAAAAACAGTTTCAACATGCTGCGCGCTGCCTTCAATACTCCCAAAACAGTGTGACTCACAGAATTTCCTTCAGTCTTTCACAATAAGAGTCTCAGAGATTCACACCCGCTGTTAACCTTAAAATACTTTCAAATCATCTGAAACTTAAAAAACTAGCTTATATTATAATCGCTGCTGTCTGGTAAAACATCCCAAAGCCCTAAGCTGCTAGGAATTTTGAGAAGTTTTTACAGGTTGGGTCCAGCTCCAGAAACAAGTTACAGTGAATGTCATAAAGGAATTTTTTTTTTATTGTGTGAATGTTGATTCGGCATTTAGCTGCTACTTTTTTAGCTTTTAGGTAGCTTGTTGCTGCTTTTAGCTTATACATACCCTTTTGCAACTTCAGCTTTTAGCTTGCCTTTTGGTAGTTTTAGTTAGCTTTTTGCTACATTTCGGTGGCAATTTGCTACTTTTAGCTTTTGGCTGTTTTGCTCATTTTTGCTTTTAACTAGTGCTCTGCTTCTTTTAAATTAAACTCAGTTTAGCTTCTTGCAAATTTCAGTAAAGTCCTTTAGCATTCACACTATGATTTCACAGAAAATCCAGTTTCTTTAGTAAAAACCTCTTTTAAAGTGTAAAATCCCTACAAAACATCTGCTATTGTAGGCCTTTGAGCCAGTGATGGTTTGGTTTTAGATTTCTTTGTTAATCTTAAAATACCAACTTTGTTTCAACTGTTTTGTTTTTCTCAGCGCTTTAGTCTCAACATCTAAACTTTATTCTCAAACTTCCAATGCACACAACAAAAGTAAAATCTTTCTTCTTGGTTTTTCCCTCTGTCTGGTGGCTCTAATGCAAATAAAATTTAAATAAATCTGTCATTCTATCTGTCTGCAGTGGAAGCGCAAAGTTCAAAGCCAAGCTTAGCTTATCATAACACACGATAAGGTTTCACATTAGAAAAACACATAATTGTGATACTGTTGTTGAATTTTGAGATGACAGTATCATTTGCAATAAATTCACATTTTCCTCACTCTTTTTCTGTTTTTTTTGTATGTCATCAGAGTGCTCACAACACTCCCCTTGTGCTCCACGACAATCTAAATCGGTTGTGGTCATGCAGTTTGGGTCTGCGATTTATTGCAATCCTCTGTGATATCCTCACTGATATTGTGTTGACAGTTAATTTTCAACATATTGTGCAGCCCTAATGGAAAACTGTGAGCCACTCTCTGTCTAAAGGTAAATAAATATGCTTATCATCGCGAAGCTTCCTGTGGGAATTTATGCCCCATTTGGTTTCTGCTACTTTATATATAAAAATAGTATGTTTAAGAATATAATCTGCTCTAATTTGATACTTTTACTTTGACTCTGCAAAGCTGTCTTTGTTTTCACTTTTGTGGTCAGTGACATTCACCGTGGATTATCAGAGTCCTTCAGTCACACACACACACACACACACACACACACACACACACACACACACACACACATGCAAAGACAGTCATCCAGCTGTGAATGCTAACAGAATTCTTGATGATTATGTGTGTTTCCTCTCTCTCTCTCTCTCTCTCTCTCTCTTTCTCTCTGCAGTGCGGGCTACGATGCTGTCCTGGACAGAAATGTAGCCATTAAGAAGCTGAGCAGACCCTTCCAGAACCAGACCCACGCCAAGAGGGCCTACCGGGAGCTGGTGCTTATGAAATGTGTCAATCACAAAAATGTAAGTTCCTCTTGAGAGATAACAAAAACAGGAAGGAAAATGTGTCCGCCGTCATGATAAAACAGTTTTCAAACCGTACCTCGGCCCGAGTCTATTTCTGGCTCAGAATAAATCCCTTCGGCAGCCCAACGCAGACCAGCCTCTGCAATGTTGTGACCGTGCTAAATTTTCTGCCTCCAGACGTGTAGCGAACTGGTGAGGGAGTGAAACAGAGAGCCCTTGGAGGGATGAGCGTTATCATCACTGTCACAGTTTGTGCTCTTCTCCCCCTCCCCCCCCCTCCAATCGCCTACATTTATCCCCTCTCTTTTGTTCCATCTCACTTCTTCGGCTCACTCTTTCTCTCCCTTGCCAGCGTCCTTCATAAGGGTCAGCTTGCATCGACTTCATCTCTCGGTCACTCGCAGTCATTTCGCTGATTAACAGCTGTACGTTTGATCCTCTTTCGTGCTCTGCTCTCTTTCAGATAATCAGTTTATTAAATGTCTTCACGCCACAGAAATCATTAGAGGAATTTCAGGATGTGTAAGTATCTTTTTGGTTTCGCAAAGTTTTGAAGTTCACTATTGATAATGACGTGTGCGCAAAAATGATAACGTGTGTTCGTTTGTCTGTGGCTTTGACAAAATAGCTCATGAACCAGGAGAGGGAATTTAATGAAACGCTCAGAAAATGAACTGCTGGATGAACATCTACGGCTGATTAACTTTTACAATAAACCCCATTCAAAATGGCTGCCACAGCTAATCAACCTTAGCAAACACAAAAATGGCTGTAATTCAGTCAGTTTTTCAAATCTTAAGCTAATATTAGGCGTGTTTGTAGCTGAGTGTCACTCCCAACACGCACTCCAAGCATTAATTGATAACTCGAGAGCTGTTTTGAAAACTCTGCAATTAACTGTTGGAGTCAACTGCATCTGTCTGTAAGCAAGATATCTCATAAACCACTTGACAGATTTTAATGAAGCTTTCGGAAAGTAATTATTGGATGTACATCTACAAGTGAATTACTTTAAGAGTAAACCCATTTCATGATCAGGAGTGGAAATTAAAAATTTTGTCCACCAGCCACTGTG
>NC_051443.1:13296107-13352100 GCF_001649575.2 Kryptolebias marmoratus
TATATGTCAGGAGGACAAATAACACCTTTTCTGTTCAAATTGCCAACCCGCCACAGTGGCGTGTGTGTTGATCAAATTCACCCGCCACTTCAAATATTTACCCGCATTTGGCGGGTGGCGGGTGCTAATTTCCACCCCTGTTCATTATGATCGCCACAGCCAGCTAGCTTTAGGAAATCTAAAAATGGCTATAATTCAATCAATTGTAACAGATATTGAGCAAAAACTTGGCGTGGAAGTAGCTAAGAGTCATCCTCAACACATTCTCTGAGTGCTTGCACATTTATTAGGTTTGACCAAAATGGCTACACCTTTGTTTCTGTTTAGCACAAGATGCTTTTAGCTTGGTATGAAGGAAATTCCTTGAAGGAATTTATTTTGTCCCATGCTTTTGTTTAATTTCTGTGTTTTATGCAAGTAGAAAATGACTGTTTCTATTGTTCAAAAAAGGTTAAAAAACAAAAACAACTGGACTTCTATTCATTTTACCATGGCCTGGATGACTGAGAATCTACACCAGCATACTGTTTCTATTGTGCATTTCGTGCCTATAACTCCTTTGCATTTGTGAGATCAAGAAGGCTGGAGTGTAGACAATGAAAGTACTCCAGGTGTAATGTGAAACTGCTGGAGGGATCGTGTTCTCGTACTGCATGATAAATGAGAGCGTGTTCGCTTTTAGAACAGTCTCACCACTGAGATGTTCACGCACCTCGGTGGAGCTTTTCAGTTTTTTTTGTTTTTTTTTTTGCACAGAAAATGTTAGCTGCCGTTCTCGACAGCTAACACATCAAATGCCAAATAACTCATCAGTCACTCGTCTGACATGTCCGCCAACCATCCTTTTCCCAGGTACCTCGTGATGGAGCTTATGGACGCCAACTTGTGCCAGGTGATTCAGATGGAGCTCGACCACGAGCGAATGTCCTACCTGCTCTACCAGATGTTGTGTGGCATCAAACATCTGCACTCAGCCGGCATAATTCACAGGGTAGGGAAGCGAGGCAGCGCGTGCCGCATGTTTACCTGCTGAGTTCTGCTTTGGTTTGTGTGCCTTTAAATCCTCCACAGATTTGAGCTAATCTGTGAAACTTGTAATCATCCTGGTGGCTGTTTTGGCAGCGATGACAGTGAGAGGTCACGCTTTTTTCAGTGCAAACGAAACTCCACTGATTAAGCAGGACATGTGAAACAGATAATGGGATGCAGAGTTTAGAGTATGTTCTTCTGATTCACACTAAAGTGTCTCTCTGGCAGCTCAGCTGAAGCCCATATGGATCCTAAATGAATAAATTGGTTACCCATTTATCCTAAATCTTTGCTAACTGATTATTTATCAGTAATTGATCTTAAAATCTTAAAAAAAAAAAAACTTTCTGCGTGTGTACAAATTTGGTAGTATTCAGCTAGATTCTACACATTTACATGACATAAGTCTAAGCTTAAGATACATTCATGTTCAAAATATTTAATAAATCTGACAGAGATGTATTTGGATATCTTTTTTTTTATTATTCCATAAAAAGGAAAATACTGCCAAGAGTACACATATAAAATGTATTAAATGTTTTAGGAGTAAAATGTTACATAAACCAGGTTAAAAATTATAAATGGAAAACTGCTTTTGAAAAATTCAAGAGTATAATGTTTATAAAAACAGATAAATGAACATGTCTAGTAAAATCTTAAGCAAATATGTATCAGAATGAAGTGAAATATTTGCATTAAGACAAATATAAATCATTGTCAATGAAATTTTCTTTAGATTTGCAAATAAGACTTTATCTGATTTCAAAGTGTGTTAAATAACCAGTAATTAAACAAAAATCTGTGTGAATGTAATGAATTCACTGTATTAAATTTCTACAGTCAAAAAAATAAAGTGAAATTGTTCCAAACAGTGATGTTTTTAGCTGCATTTTCCATTTTTTGTGCTCTTGGTATAGCTGGTGGTTGACTTTTAGGTCTAACTCACTTTAAACTTAGTTTAAATTAACAAGTAGAGAATGAGAGTATAATAACAGTATAAATGTGTATACTGTTTCTGTCGATCATCAACAGACAGTCATTAATGAAGCCTGACAGCAGCTGATTAGATTGCTCATTTAAAAAAGGGTTTGCTTCCTTTCTTTTTCTCTAGGATCTCAAACCAAGCAATATAGTGGTGAAATCTGACTGCACCCTGAAGATCCTGGACTTTGGTCTGGCCAGAACCGCGGGAACCAGTTTCATGATGACCCCGTATGTGGTGACACGGTACTACAGAGCCCCGGAGGTCATCCTGGGTATGGGATACAAAGAGAATGGTGAGAGATACCGATGAATTGCACAATCACATTTGGAGACCTTTCAAATTGATGCTTTACAACATTTTTGAAGCTGTTTTTTTTACCGAGTTGGATTTTAGTAATTGTAACTGCAGCTGAGCAGACTGGAAGAGCCTCTTAAACCTGATTTTTTGTCTTTGTTATGGACATTTACAATCAGAGAAAAAAATAGGCAAAATCACAACCTCATCAGTGACTCTGGTTGAATTGCACTTGATCTAGAGTGAAGTAAAGTGTTGGAGGGTGTGAGTCACTGATTAAAAGCCCACAGAACACGTGACTGGACGCCAGCCTCGCTATGATTCATTAGTCAGAGTCCTCTCAAGAATGAAAGCCTGTGGGCGCCATCACTTTGAGTTTCCTGCAGTCACTCAGTCTAAGGCTCTGCTTTCATTTTTGTTGCTGTTGTTTCTTCAGCTTTCTGCCCGAATGCCTCTTACTAAATATTTTTTTGTCTTATCAAATAATTATTCAGTAGATTAAACTAACCTTTGCTTTCCCTTCTTTTCTTTGCCTTCGCCTCTGCTCCACCTTCACCTCTATGCGTGCAGTGGATATTTGGTCGGTGGGGTGCATTATGGGAGAAATGGTACGCCACAAAATCCTGTTCCCTGGCCGGGACTGTATCCTTGTTAATGCACAGATTGCTTTATTTAGTCATGTGTAACCATACATGTTGCGTCTCATGATAAAGTGAGTTTAAAGCATTTTTTTGGGAGTGCTTGAAAATACCCCATGCTGATTTATCAATAGAGGTGAACATCCACAGTTAAATAGAAACCTTAAAAACAAAAGATTTTAGTATTTGAACAGTTTGTTTTACCTCAGAAGAACAGTCCAAATTCTGTTATGTGGAAAGGTTATGAACAATTAATATCTTACCTGTTGTAGACGGCTTTTTGAACAGTCTCAGTTTGGAGAAATAAGGTTTAATTTTGAGCTAACGCCCAGTCCGAACGAGGGTAAGACCAAAGTGAATTCCTGCCGTCTTAAAACAAAGATAGTAGCTCAGGTAAAAACTCTTTTATAAATCTTTACACCACTGTCAACTTTATTCCTGGAGAAAAACAGTGATATTTCTGCAGGAAGTGATCCAAGCTGCTCTGGAAGTGCTGACTAGTAGTAGCTGCTTACTAGCTTCTGGTGCTATTTGAGCTATTTGAGCAAAGAGTGAGTTTACAGGTCAAAGGTAATGAAGTGTGGAAGAGAAAGTCTTTATCTGGAGAATCTCATGGGTGGTGGTTTGGAAAGAGACTCAGAGCGACAGTACTGTCTCAGTGGGCCACAGCCTGGCCATCCTAGGACCCCCCAATATGGTGGATAAACAGATGTTGGAAAGATGAAAGCAATAAAAAAGGCAAGGAGAACTGGAATAGACTCGATGGAGAGACGGATCTGACTGAATCAGAGGATGTGTACCGGAATCCGGATTGTCCCACAATGTGCACCCTGGGGTATCTTTGCTGAAAATGAGCAGCGTTCTGCCATCCTGAAGAGAACTGAGTTGAATGAAAGAGATGAAAAGAGATAAGAGCTGGTAAAGAGGGATGGGAAAAAAAAAGTGGCAGGGGTGAAGGGTGAGTGGGAGAGATGAGTTAAAGAAGAACGGATGATTTAAAGTGAGGGTGTCAGAATTAAGCTGAAGTCCTTCAAAGAGCTATCTATAACAGGTAAGATAGTCATTATTCATGACCCTCTACAGAACTGCAATACAAAGATCTGGACTACCACTTTAGGTTCAGTCATTTTAAATTTCTTAGTCGTACTCGACTTGCAGGCCTGATGTTAGCTGTATGTTCCAGAGGTGAACTAAACCACTGTCACACTTTACTGGCTTTATAACTTGTTCTTTCAACTTCAACACTCCTTCTAGCAGCGCTGTTCATATAACCCAAGTAACACCAAGAGTTTACTTCTGTCTAATGTACTGTGGCAAAAGAGAAACTAATCTAACAGTAAAATGTGTGCTTTTTGCTTGAAAATGCTGTGTGTGCTCTGGTAGTGTGGAGGTGTGGCTGCATCGCTGAGATGACGTTGGGAATGTGTGAACTTATTCCCTTTGAGACTCTGTTTATAGCAGCTGAGGTGAATCTTTTTGACCGTATAATGACAGCAAAGGCATTTCCTCTCAGCATGCTCGTGTTTCAGAAGAAAGAAATTACCAAAATAAAAGTCTGATGATGAGACATGAATTCATAAAAAATGTTAGGTTGTTCACGCAGAAGTGAGTACCTGTCCAAATAATTCCAGTGGTCATAAGTTTTACATAGACAGTCGTAACAAATACTTTGTAAAAATTCTAATTAAAAATCAGACCAAAACGTCTGGCAACAAAAGTGTGACCTCAAGTACAAAAACCAGTGATCATTAAAACATATCTGTGTACCTAAATGATTTTTTTTATAAGTCTAACCCCATATGTTGAGTTATAAATCAAAAAGCAAAACAAAAACAAGGAAAAATGATTTGTTGCAGATTATTTGGCTAAGTCTAGCTATGTATCCGCATCATAGCGCCAGAGTGAAAAGCACCACCAAAGGAACTAAAAAGAACAACAAAAGGAAACTAGTGTGTGCTTTACAAAAAACAGGGACACAGAGAATAGAAATCCGATTAGAAATCAGTGGGACACACTTAAAGCGGTAATCAGGCTGTAGTACAGCTAATCAGAGCCTCAGTGACCATCCTCTTGTAAAGATGCCATAGACAGAGCACTACTTACAGACTCCGTCGCTGACAAGAGCTCCACACAGGAATTATCAGCGGCTGGTTTCTGTGACAGTTTGGGCAACATGATGAATGATGCATGTGCTTCTATAGACTACAGAGAAAAAAAAAAAATATCAAAATTATCTAAACTAGGGGAATCCTGAAGAATATTGGCAAACTGTTGAGAAGAGAATATGTTTTTTATGCTTTAATGGGTTCCTGTTTGTTTGGCAGGAACCTGAGCAGGACTGCAACATGTACAGTGAAGCACAGAGGTGGGAGTGTGATGATATGGGGTTGCGGAAATGTTGTTTAACACACAAAGAAATACCTCTTATTTTGAGATTTAAGTGAATGCGTTTAGTGGTTCTTCTCAGCTGATGTGAATACAAAAAATCTTGGGGGATGGCGAAAGATGGCAGGGTTTAATTTATCAGTGGAAGGATAACAATAAACGGATTCTGCCTTTTGACCTGTTTTTTGTTTGAGATCATGTCTCAGTGTTAGTCTTATTTGTGTCTAAAGCTACGTATTTTGTGCTAGACGCTTCAGAATGATGAATGCAAGTGCTGAAGTTGAATTAAAGATTTGTTTTTGATGATTTTCTGTTCAGCAGAAACAAACAGGTTTAAAGATAAAACCGACAGAGAACACATTAGGTTGTCATATACTGTGGATATCTCTAAACTTCTGTACATATCCAATTATTGCTGATGAGTAGAACAAGCAAAAAAATCCTCAGGTTTAAACAATCAGTTATAATTTAATGAATTGCCTTGTTATTACTTATTTTTTACCTCTGCCCATAACGTGCTGTAGAGAGAGACTGATCTGTCAGGTAATTTCTTTTCTTTTCTTTCATAATTGGCATTGGCCACTCTTGAGCATACTAATCTGATTAAAAAAAGAAGCAACTGAGTATAGCGAGTTAACTTATCTCCCATTTATCAGTGCACTTCCTGTGAGAGCTGGAGGTGGGGTCTGTCATAGCAAGGAAACAAACACTGACAGAACCTAAAGGACGTTTGCAGGAATCTTATGCTAATCTTATGCTTTACTACCAATCTTTAAAAATCAATTAGAAGGATCGCAGGATCTCTTCCCGACCTGGGGTCTTTCTGGGTGGAGTTTGCATGTTCTCTCTGTGTGCACATGGGTTTACTCCGGGTACTCCGGTTACCTCCCACAGACCAAAAACATGCATGTTAGGTTAACTGGTAAGTCTAAATTGTTCCTCGGTGTGAGTGAGAACCTGAATGGATGTTTGCCTTGTTTTGCACCAGCTCCCTGCAACCCAGAAAGGAGAAGTGGGTAAAAGAAAATGGATGGATGGGTCCTAACCAGTTGTAGCCTTGATGACATCATCACTAGTGGCCCATGTAGTCTTTTAAGCATCACAGATATAAGCATCGGGCTTTGTAATGAGACATAATATTGTTTTTATTTTTATTCTTTTAGAATCTAAGTTTTTCTTACTGATTGGTTCTAAGCTCTATTATTCCTGCGTTTTGACTGTTACACATTCTACTATGAGCACTGATGCAAATTTCTTCCATCAGTTTAGTTTTGTTTTGTTATTCAGCTACATTTTAAATACATGAGTATGTAACTATTATTTTTCATTATTTATACACCAAAAACAAACAAACAATAAATAATCAGCTTCGTAAATCAGCCATAGGTGACTTGATCTCTAAAAAAAATCAACATCGACCATTAAAAAACTAACCAGCCGATCTGTAACCCGCTGCCAGCCCTTTGACAACTAATTAATTTATAATAGTGGTAACAAAATGAAAACAAGATGAAAATGTGCCGTACGTTTGCAGCATACGACAACTGCAGCTGCTTTAACCAATACCAATTAGGTTCCTTGTTCTGCTGCAGCCTTTCAGTGCGCCCACCACAGGATCTGACATTCAACATTGATTAATGACTATCAGCGCACACACTTGGACGACTTCACACGTGGGCGGACAAACGAATCATGCTGGAATGCTAAGGCCGTCTTTCTGGTCTTTGTGGGGAAATTTTTTGACAACAGGAAAAATGACCGTCCTTAACGTTTAAAATGGTGATTTTTAAGCAACTTAGGGGCGTGTAGAAACACCGGGGGGTGCAGGTGTTTGTGGGAATACTCTCCTCTCCAGAGCCCTGAACATGCAGCCTGTGGAAGATTAATGTTCTGCACAACGAGAAAACTCTGCAATGAGCTCAGCAGCATCTCTTACTGGAAAGAAAATCCTATCAGTTAATATCTAGTACTCCATCCCTTCTTATTGTAGATCAATTAACTATGCTCACGCACAATTTTGTTCCTCTTTTGCTCATAGATCAGTGTTAGATCGGTACCTTATTGCTGCTCTTCTTGATTTATTCATGGACATTTGGGCCTGAAGTATTGACCTTGCTGAGGTTGGACTCTGCACCTTCCTTAGTGTTTAACAAATGATGGTATAGAAGCGAAGTCTGTCCACACAAACTGGTAACAACACTGTGGGCTGCAGGATTACAGCTTGGTTGATGGTGGATTAACAGCAGCATGTTAACTATGTAGTTATAATAGTCAGGAATTTGAGAGTTATTGTATATTGTTATGCCACAGCCATAAAAGAAAGCCATTAAGTATGAATATGTTTCCAACTCTGTGAACCCATATAGGTAACTTTTTTAGCTATAAACAATTTATTTTGGGAAGGTGAAGCAATTTTAATCTTACCTTCAGAGGTCAGTGAGCCTGTTTAAGGATATTTTTTATTTCTGCACTGTGAATCATTACATGTGTTATCACATGGAGTTTTAGCCCTTGTCACTTCTTGTTTCTAAAAATAACCTTGTAAAATATTGTCCTGTTTCTAGAAATGTCTTCATCCACATAAAAAAGCCCAAAACGACCCTAAATGTTGTAGTAATTGTGCCAGTCCCGTATGTGCTGCTGTAACACTGCCACAAAATTACTATAAAAACAGGAAACAAGGCATGGAGCATTTGCACAAAGCTTGCACACTGAGTGCAAATATGTAAACAAGAAGAAGAAGAGGACATCCTGAGATCATAGGTTAGCTCAGAGGCGGAGCAATGAAATCCACATTTTTCCACAGGTTGCATTTTGGCTGTCTGGAGAAAAATCCAAGGGTTAGCTTTTCACATCGTTTTTTAACTCTGGTACTTGTTTTTAAGAAACACTTTTTTGGGGCTGCTAAAACGATAAAACAAACTTCTATGTATTCACAAAAATCATTCTTGTATGAACGGCTCCTTAAAGTGAACAAGTTGATCTTTTTGTCTCTGAGTTTCAGTTTTAGTGTGAGTCATGCACAATTTTAGAAAAATTAGTCATAATGGTTTATCAAAATAACTTTTAGATTCTAATTTGCAAAATAACCTATTATAAATGAACCATTAGCTTGTGAAATAAGAGTAGAACTTGAAAAGTAACTCCTGTAAATCACTTTAAAACAGCTTCAGTTATAATTATTGAGCGATAATTTATTAGGCTCAATTATATTGTTTTCCCCGAGGTTCACTGTTGAGTCATTTGATTCTCATGACAGTTGTGAAAATAGTTCACTTTAAACTTATATTTCCATCATAGCCTTGAACGTGACAACAAATGTGTGTGTGCGTGTGTGTGTGTGTGAGACCCAGTGGACATGTGGTCAGTCGGCTGCATCTTTGGAGAGGTGATAAGAGGAAAAGTGCTGTTCCCTGGGACTGACCGTATCCTTCAACCCTTTGCTGTCAGGATTCGTAAATATTCTAAAATGAGCAGCTCGGCGTCAGACAGACACGGGAGACCAAGATAATAGGAAGTGAGTTTATTTTACAGTGAATCGGGAGCAGGAATAATTACAGGAACCAGGAAGCAGAGGACGTGGTAAGTATTTCCTTGGTGAGGAAGGCAGGTAAGTATTATATCCACAGGTGGGAGGCCTTACTGTGCGAAGGATGATCCATGGCACGGAGGTGAGTCCAAAGGTAGGTATTTTCCAGTAACAGGTTGGCAGATTCTCCAGGAGGCAGTAGGTAAGTATCCCTCACGAGGCAGGCAGACAGGCACAGGCAAACAGATAGGTAACTTATCTCCGAGGCAGGTGTCCACAGCAGACCAGACTGGGTCCACGCAGGTTAGGTAGTCCTAGGTAGGTAGAAGCACGAAAAAATACAAAAAGCTCAGAAAGGGTTCACTAAAAAGCTCGTAATTCACAAGAGGCTTAGCACATTACCACAGAGGCAAAACAATGCTCCAGCGCTGGTCTGGTTCCCACCACGGCCTTAAGTACCAGCTGCCTTCTGATGAGCCTGATCTGCCACAGGTGTAGAGGGAGTGACGAGGAGCTGCCAATCAGCCGTCGAGATGGCCCACCAGGAAGTACCAAAAATACTAAACCTCCAGAATCACCACATTTGCAACCTCCTCACGCTTGTGTCGCATGCTGGGTGGATGGGTGGGGTGGAGGGCGGAGGCTCTGTGTGGATCTCAGCCAAACTCAAATGGAGGCAGGGAAAAGGTGGAAGTGTGAAACGTTTCAGCAAAATGAAGAAGCAGAGGCGTCTCTGGTGGCTTTGGGTGCAAATTGCCTCATCTGGCACCATGTTGGAGAACGTTTAGAGGGGAGGGGGTTGTTTGCTGTGTGTGAAGGGGGGAAAAAGGAAAATATTTGATGTCGGATGGGAAAGTGAAATGCAATCAAGCATGCTCCACAAGCGCTCACACAGTCAAGACTCTGTTTGCTCTAATAAATCGTTATGGAGGTTCATAATCAGGTCTGTTCAATATACTGCTTTTGCGACAAGCCTCTGGATTACCGACCAAAAGACTTTCCTCCCCCATGAATATCGTAACACAAACATAAAACCAGTAGCTTTCTGTGATGGCGGTGGACTCCACAGGTTCCCCTTCCAGGCGTGTTTCTCTGAACCTTGACCTGCCGCTCCAGACATTGACCAGTGGAACAAGGTGATCGAGCAGCTGGGCACACCCTCGCCAGAGTTCATGAAGAAGCTCCAGCCCACAGTGAGGAACTATGTGGAGAACCGACCAAAGTACGCAGGCCTCACCTTCCCCAAGCTCTTCCCCGACTGCCTTTTCCCTGCTGACTCCGAGCACAACAAACTCAAAGGTGAGACGCTGTTTCTTCATTATTTTAACTCATTTATCTGTAAAATGCCTAAAAGACCCATTTTAATGCACTCACTTCTAGACACTTTTGTGCTTTTTAGTTATGTAGTGAATTATGTCCTAAAAAGGAGAAAAAGCTTAACATATAAATCATATAAATAACCAAGCTGCTTTCGTTCCTCAAATTATGGGTAACTACAAAAATGCTGAAGCTAAATGTGTACAAAAAACTAATTTATTGCTAAAGTTGGATTTAATCATGTGTCCTGTAAGAGAAATGAGGTGTTTTGTCACATTATGCATGACTGAGCAATGAGAAATGCTGTTAGTATAAAATGTAATACACACCTGAAATATTCCTGCAAGTATTACAGAAACCTTGTATTTTTTTCTCCATTTTCACTGAAAAGCAATTTATTTCTCACTAATGTGTAAGTCAGATGTTTTTATTTTCTGAAGGCATGCGAACAAGTCTTACTAATGATGATTCTGTCCAATCAAATCCCACCACAAAGGGTGTATCAGCTACATTCACAGAAATTGCACATTAACTACCTTTTCTTTCCTCCCTTCCCAACTAACGTGTCTTATGTCTTGTGCTGTGATTAAATGTTGGTAAAGGAGATTTTGTCTAAATATGTGTTTGTTTTATTGATTGAGACGTTGCCATAAAATGCTTATAAGGAGAAAAGAAGACCTGAAGGAAAGTGTTCATGTTTTGCTTGAAGATATTCCTAAATGAGTGAAAATCTTACAGCAGATTTCCACACTTTTCTGCTGCACTTTTACTTGGACTCCTTATTTCTTTACTTTGAATCAAAGGATAAATTGTTAGAAGGTAAAATTGCATGGTTAAGTTTCGAATTAACCTAAAATACTAGGTTTAGACATTTAAAGTCCCGTGGTTTGGGTTGGGAAAAACAAAAGCCACAGTTATGCCTGTATCTCGCTGGGCTGCAACTGTTGGTGACGAATTGTGAAAAAAAAGTTCACGATGGAGTTTCCAAAATGTCTCAAAATGTTTGTGACAGTTTTAAATGTCCTCGGCTTCTTGCAAAGCCTTGCTCTGGTGCCTCTGGAGTTTAGAACGTGTTTGCAGATTTTGCAAATTCCCTCACAAAACGGTCACAGAGTTGCCGTAGTCATCCGGAACCCCGCCGGATCCATTCTCAGTTTAGTTTCCGTGAGTCAGAAAGTGCAGGAAAAGCGGGACACCTGTGGGAGGGGGCAATGATCTGCGAAACCAAACTGTGACTGACTGAAGGCAAAATAAATAAATTTTAATTTTGAATTAAGACATGATAAAGACACTTGGTGACTAAATTGCATCAAACGAATTGCACATTATTTGCAGGACTGTCGCCTGAATGATAAAACTTTTTTTTAGCAATTACAAATAGAAGCAAGTATGTTGTGAACACCAATTCAGTGTGATTCCAAATGAAAACTGCAATTTTGTGCCTCCAGCTAGTCTGCATTCGTCACAGTCCAGTAAGACACAGGATTTACAGAATTTATTATTTCTGTTACGTATTTGTTGCCCCACACAAAACAGTAAAGGTACATTAAAGTCTGACAGTAATATTGAAGTGTTTCAGAAATCTGTGCAGTGATTGTTAAACTTTACCTCAGCATGCTTCAGCTTTTTTGAAAGTTATTGCGGGCTTTAAAAAGTTTTAAAAAGTCACATTGTCCTCATTGATTGTTTTTGCTAATCATTTTTTTTTTACATTCTGTAAAATATTCCAACTTTCTAAGCAGGGTTTTGATATGCAGAAAAAGCTGAGTTGTGTTTTCTTCTTCACATTTTATACCGTCTGTCTCCGATGAACTCCCAGTCTGAGAGCTGATTTCAGCCTCCTTCAGCACATCGTCTCGTTCTGCTCTCTCAGCTGGGAAATGAAGAAGAAGAGAATATATTTTAACACTGTTTTGTTACCGTCTCCCTGCATCAAAGCTCTAGACTTTCAAATCCCCACGAATCCGTTTTGTATTCGGGTTGCGCTCTGCTGGAGTGACGGCGGTTAAAGGGAACGCACCCAGAGAGGCAGAGTGGGAAGGCGTAAGAGCGAGCTGAGGCGCTTCTCTTTGGTTCAGGCAGGAACTGAGTCAGACATGAGGGAATTTGGTTATTTTGAACTCACCAGACAGGGAATGAGGAGGATGGTGGAAGTTTATAGAGCTGCTGTGTTTTTGTCATTCACAAAACCCAGAAATAAAGGTCGCACTCATTTAATTTACATTTCTCTGTTCAAAACTGAGTTTCTTTTGTTCCCAGCTGCTGTAGGGTCATTATGGTGAAGGTCAGTGTGAGTAAAGGAGGAGACGGGACGGGTTTCCAACTTAAACCAAAAACAAAACAAAAAGAAAAGCAGCAAGATGAAGTTTTCCCACTGCTGTGCTAATTAAAGGACCACGATATGAGTCAAACAGGAGAATAGGAGCTTTAAGCGACCCATTAAGACACTTAATAAGTGGCAATTATCATGAACAGAAACAGAAGTGTGTCCAAAATAGAATCTAAATTCTCTCTGTAACTATGTGAAAGTTCTTCAGTATTACTAAATGACTTACTGTTGGTGGTGTTTTGTAAATCCGCAGCACATTTGGTCAGTTTCGTGTAATGCATCATGCTGTTTTCTCCCCGACGTCCAGCCTGCAGCCCTCAGTAATGATCGCAGCGCCCCACACAAACACAGAGCAGCTGTGGAGCGTGTTGCAATAATTACATAATTTCCTCGCTGCAGTTATCCAAGCAGACGTCAGTCATTTTGAATCATCGCAGCAAGGTTTTTCATTCAACTTTAGAACAACACCAAGATAAAAACTAGTGATGCTTTTTAATTTGTTCTGTTTTTTTTTTTTTAATGAACCACTGCAGAGGTTTTTCTCAAATTATTTTACTTTTGATATTTAATTTATATTTATTTTGTATCATAGATTTAAATTTCATAACTATTCATCACACGATCACGGTGGAGTTTATTTTTAAAGAGTTCAGATCTTTTAAAGTGGGGAACATTTAATATCTTACATTTCGTATCAGTTTTTGTGTACGCTATTTTCCAAACCTTTACATTGCTGCCAAATGCACTTTATATGGTTATTTGCATAGAGCCTAATGATTATTTGAGGCACAGATAACAACAATGAAGCACTTCCTGTAAGAATCCCATAATATTTCTGCCAGAATAATTGTGTAATGTGAAACTGATGGCAGTGTGGAGGGTAATAAAGTAGCGACTGCGTTGAAGTTGTTTAAGGATAAACTTTTGGCTCCACTCAAACTAGCTGTTAGTTCGTCATTTTGGTCAGAATTGAACTGGATTTGTTGAAAGATCTATCTATAACAAGTAAGATAATAATTGTTCATAACCTTTCCACAGAACCCCACTTCAAAAGATCTGAACTATGCCTTTAAGCCTTTTTTTAAGCCTCGTAGTCTTATGTCTGAATCATCGTTACTGACCAAGTGCTAGCCTAAAAAAATAAACAACAGATGCAACTTGGAGGAGGTATTTTTTTGTTTTGTTTTTTAAAAGAGCCAATCAAAGCGTATAAAAATTGTATAATTACATAAGTTAACAGCCTTTCTACCCTTGTTTGGAAAATTTATATCATTATAAAACTAAGATCACTGTGAAATACTGATTAAATTAAATAAGCAGCTATTTTCAGTTTTTCACTCCCCTACTTTAGTTACTTTCAGTTTCACATGTCAGTGGTGTTAGATGAAATTCTCTTTTCTCTGCGTAATCCGCTGGATGTTGTTGCTTTGTGTCTTTCAAACCACAGCAAGCCAGGCCAGAGACCTGCTGTCTAAGATGTTGATCATTGATCCTGCTAAACGGATATCAGTGGACGAGGCGCTGCAGCACCCCTACATCAACGTGTGGTACGATCCAGCTGAGGTGGAGGCGGTGAGTTGGCGGAGCTTGGAGCTCAGTCCTGTCCTTCTTGGTTTAACTCGTCAGAACTCAGTTTTACTTTGTACTTAAAGAGGATGACTAACATATGACAGATGCATGTTACTAATTTATTAATGATAAATGCCATTAAAATGTTAGGTGACTACTGAATAGAAGTTGCTTTTTTAAAATATATATAAATACATTAATAAAGGGTGCTTGCACAGATTTTCAAGATTGCATATAAACCCTCTTAATAAATGATATAGGGAAGTTTACGTTGATAAATTCATGTCCAA
Organism: Kryptolebias marmoratus; assembly: GCF_001649575.2. NCBI lineage: Eukaryota > Metazoa > Chordata > Actinopteri > Cyprinodontiformes > Rivulidae > Kryptolebias > Kryptolebias marmoratus. Next base: position 13,310,473 of record NC_051443.1, read on the forward strand.
AATAGAACGGCTCACTTTCCTGACATCTGTCCTTCTGAGGCCGACCTGTAATGGTGCCTGATTGTTATATCAGTGAGATTGCAGTGAAAGAGCTGGGAGGATTATGGTGTTAGAGTCTGACCCAGGACGGTGATAAGAAGCATTGACCGGATGCCAGATAGCGTATCTGTGTCCCGGTCAATGAAATGGTATCCTTAGCAAGTCAACACTCCAGAAATGTTCTCATCTTATCATTAGTCAGCTGTTTAAACCTGACTGGAAAGGTCTGATGTGGTACATGTTAATAAAGCATTTAATTTTAAAAAAATCATTATTTTATCGAACTGAAAGTAAATGGCATACATACGGCTTCTCCTTTTTTATTTATCTTTCAAAACATCTTTAAACTCCACATGTAATGACTTTTATGGTACTGCTGATACAGTACTGCATGCTGCAAAGCACAATATAATTTGATATGATGCGATACAAAACAATTTAATTCATTAAAATGTGGTACAATACAATAAGATACAATACAATAAAACATGGTACAATATATTACAATACAATACAATAAAATATGATATATTGCAATAACATACAATATACAATACGATACATTATGATACGATTCAACACATTACAATAAAATACAATGTGATGTTATATGATACATTATAATATGGCACAAAAAATATACTTTGTTGTCTCTGGGGGATTATTGTTTTGGACTCTCTGCTATCTCAATACTTCCCTTTACAAAAGATCAATAAATTCATAGACTGTTAAAAAAAACTAATACAACAAAATGCATCATCTGTTTAATAAAATTATATTCAAAACTCTTTACTTTCATTTTTGCTTTCTCCTTTTGGCTATGTTTTTTCCCCCTTTTTAATATCCATCTGTGTGAAATATGTCTGGAGGAGACAAAATTACAGTTGTCACAAAAGATTCAAAGGTTGTTGAATCTCATTATTTCTAATCATGTTTCAGGAGCAAAAAGTGCTTTAGGAAGGAAGCATCACTAAGAAATGTGAAGCAGTATTCATAGGAAATTACAAATTATTTTACCATAATATTCTGAAGCAGGGTCAAACTTAATCATTCAAATGTTGCACTGGAAATGTATTTTTAAAGGACATCGTGTCTCATTATATCATGGCATTTGCGATGATCTGAGCAGTTATTAAAATGTGGTGTGCTCTCTCTCTCTCTCTCTCTCTGTCTCTGTCTTTGCCCTTTAGCCTCCACCTCAGATCTACGACAAGCAGCTGGATGAACGAGAACACTCTATTGATGAGTGGAAAGGTAAGGAAAAGGTTTATCCGGATAGAAACTAAAACCACATAACAACAGGAAATCGTAATAAACATTTCAGCTAGTTGTATTATAATAACCTGCTTATTCTATGTGATGCAATGGATAGTTTAACAATCTATCAGTCAGATTTGATACTTCTTTTGCTGTTGTTTTACATTTAAAATTCTGTTTATTCTGTTAAAATCATGTTTTATGTACTGGTTATGAAATGTTTAGCTTTTGCCTCTTTGAGTGCTTTACTGACTACTCTCCCCACTCGTTTGCTCTGCCAGAATTAATCTATAAAGAGGTGATGAACTTTGAGGAGAGAACGAAGAATGGCGTTGTGAAGGGACAACCTTCACCTTCAGGTACTCTCAGTGCATAAGCCTAATCGCTCTGTAAGTGAATTTACTACAACCTTACTGGAGTTATCCCCTTTGTAAATAGAGAATACCATCGTGCTGTCGGCCATGTGTCTCTGTCTCTTGCATCTCGAGTTTGGTGTTGTTCAGTTCAAAGTGTTGTTTTGGTGCATTTGTTAAAAGAAATGATGAAAACTGAATCTGCTACTGCTAACACTGCTTCCTGGCGCAGACTATGTGATGACAAATGTCGTGTATGTCTGTGTGTCTGCGTGGAACATGTCATAACTTAAGGTTTGGGTTCTGTGGCTCCCAGGAATGTCAGCCTCAAGCTGCAGCTGGCATTTTCTAAATTACATAAAGAAAGTGCTGTTCTTATTATTCACCACAGGGTGGCAGTAAAGAGTCATATTAAAACAAACCTGTCAGAGTTCAAGTTGACTTTGATTAAAAAAAAGAAAAAAGAAAAATGCCTTTTTGTTTGGAATAGCAGCATCTGCTGGTCAGAAGAGATAAGTAACATTCAACTAAAACAATGAACTTTATTCTGACAAACCGAGTGAAAACATTTTCCCGCAGAGAGCATTAGCTTCCTTTTTAAACTAGCCTTTAAACTCTGATTAGTGTTTTATAAAGTCAAACAGCATTTAAACTGTCATGAAATAATGAAAACAAACAAAACTCATTGATTAACTTTACCTCAATAAGTAAGCACCTTTGTTAGTTTTGCACTTCTTCTAATACCTATTCGGTCAGTCTCTTGCTTGAACCTCCATTTTCTTTCCTACATCCACTTGTAATTAAAGAGATGGGCTGGTCTGTAGGGTCTGCTGAGCATTTCAGATGCACTGCAGGAGCTGCAGACAGCAGTATTTCACAGCAGCAGAGAAGCAGATAGTAAGCATGATGTATGCATCAGATTCTCTCTGTGTTTTTCCTCTATATTTTACACTTTAAATAGAGATTTGGGGTTATGCTTTGTGAATTAGAGTTAGAATTGTGACTGAAACTAACCATTAGTTTGAGCATTTTTAAGACTGAGCTCAAGCTGTTCTTGCAGTTTATTTTTCTGTCTACTTCTTTCTAAATCTGCAGGAGTTAATGCCAGCTGCTGATCCTGCTTTGTTCTCAGTTATTTATTTATTTTTTTTTATTTTCTTCAGTCAAATGAAAAGTCAGCTGCGCCTACTTTAAGCTGTTGCTTCATACGGGGCAAGCTCAAACTTCACAAATCCGCTTAAATCTGTGTATTTGGGTTGTTTACTACAACCACTCTGCTCCAGCCATTCTGCCTGGCAAAGGAGAAAAATATTTTTTACAGGTGTGAGGAAACTGTGAACTTATGTATTCATGTATCATGTTATGATAACTTCAACTATTATTTCTAAACATATACAATAATTTCTTTAGGATTCAATGAAGAAAAGATGAGAAAGATGTGAAATCACACAGCTTTACCTGAACATGTCTCTACTACAGGAAGCTACGGTAACTCTACTGGGACAAACAGGTCAGCAACTACTCTGCTGACTCTCCTACGTGTCACAATGTGGAACATCTAAAATTTGATTTTACCTCCCATCACTACTCTTCAAATGATCTGTTTGAAGAGTTTAGTTGATTAGTCTGGTTAAAATCAAGACCAAAGTGAAATCCTGGCATCTTAAAACAAAGTTTAGCTTAAAAATATGGATTCATGCAAAGCCTTTTTTTAATAAACCTATACATTGGTGTCAGTTTTGCATTATGCTGTTATTCTAACAAAAGTGCTACAGCTAGCTGCTGCAGTAGAAAATAACCACGTAGTTCAGATGACCCACTATGAAACTGCCACTTCGGTTTTAGCTGCACTCAGACTAGCCTTCAGCTCATCAATCCACTCAGAATTAAAGTATTTTTCCAAACCTATGTCGTTCAAAGCGTTACCTACAACAGGTAAGATATTACTCGCTCACAACCTTCAGACAGAACTGTCCCTTTAAGCGTTCTTGGATCCCTGTAGTTGCGGAATCATCCTTAATGACAAAGTGTTGCCTCGCAGATTAAAATAATCTTTGATGAGGTCTCAGGGCGTTTACTGCTGACTGCTTCTGACTGTCAGTTTGCAAATTAAGGCAAAGTCACAATGCATCAATTTTGGACTTCATGTTCCTGCGGTGCTTTTAGTTTATCAAATAAAGACCACTTTTTATTTTTATCTCACGCGTCTCCAACATGTAACATTTTGAGCTTTGAGGTTGCCAGGTTTTAACGAGCTGAAGCAGCAATTATCAGCTTCCTGCTGACGTAACGCCTCACACGTCCAAGAGTCGAACCCCCCGGCCAACAAACCTTCACTCTGACAAGCACAGAAAAGAAGGTTTTCTGAATGTTTTTGTTTTGATTCGCCTGGCACCGCGCCCTGCAGGCTACAGACTGTGGACAAGTCCTTCAGGGCTGATAAACCCAGAATAACCGGTAAAACACGAGAAGAGAAGGTGACAGGAGCTTTAAAACAAGTCAGTTCCAAACAAGATCAATACCAGAAAAGTGAAATATTATTTAAATAGCTTCCATACCAACCAACTCACTTATGCCAGTATAACCAAGTGGAGCTCTTATAAAGATATGAATCAATACAAATGTATGTGTCTACAACAGAAAGGAACCTATTGATTTAATTTGAAGCGATCACAACAGCTCCAGCGTACAGACTGCTGAATCTCTGCAGCCTTTAATGATTTTCCTGAGGAACTCACTGGACCCAAATCTCTGTCACCCTGTACTCCTCATATGCTGCATTTGCTGTATTTGTCCCTCAGCCACCGTAATATTGTTCCCATCTCAGTCCCAGTAAATTAAAACATCCTCATTCAGCATTTCATCTCACCGTGCCTTCTGTGTGTGCTTGCCAAACCCACTGTTTGAATTCTTCCAATGTGTTTGCTCTCTGCTGCTGCCGCCGCCGCCGCCCTTCTCCGTTTTAACCCCTCCGCTGCTGTTGATTCCCGTAGCACAGGTGCAGCCGTGAACAGCAGCGAGAGCCTCCCTCCCTCCTCCTCCATCAACGACATCTCCTCCATGTCCACCGACCAGACCCTGGCCTCAGACACCGACAGCAGCCTGGAGACCTCTGCGGGACCCCTGGGGTGTTGCAGGTGACTATCCGCCTGCCTGCGCAACCCCATGTTCTTCCGACGGTGAAGAACCCAACGGATACAACCATCAAAATTTGAAAAAAAAAAAAGAAAAAAAAAAAGAACTAAAATAAATAAATACATGATTACAAAAAGATGAATATATTCTGAACGAAAACACAAGCTATGGAAACAGAATTTGAAAAATGATGAAACCTACAGCCTGTGCATTGTCACTCAAAAGCAGCAGTGGTATTTAAACCGAAGTAAATGAGCTGAGATACTGTATATGTTAACGATCATAGTTGCTTTGCTGCAAATCTTGTATATGGCATCCAAACAAAAACGACCAAGTGCTTAGACTTGCATCTCCTGTAAAGTGCATTTTGGCTGGCTTCTGGTTTCCTGAAAGCATTTACGGTTGAACATTGTGGCAAGGTGGGCTGCCATTGTGCTCACCACTCCTGCTAAAAACAAGCTTTCCCTGGTTCTGTATTTAATGGCATTGCTTCTTTTCTTTTTTTTCCCCTTTTTTTTTTTTGAACACTCCCACCCCTACAATCCACAATCTCGAATGTAAGGTTGCCTGACGTGTGTTTTATTTTTAAATGTGGTAAAATTTTTAGGGACGTGTAGTCGCTCTCACCTACAGCTCTGTGTAAATACTGTAATTCTGTACAGCTGAAGGGCAGCCAGAGTGGGACTGATGGCCAGTACACTGGGAGTTTTTGTGCTTTTTATTTCTTTCCTAACGAGCGCACACCTTGCCACATCACTTCTGTCCACCTCGGTTGCTCCCACCTATTGCTGTAGTCGTGCATGATTAGATTTAAACAACGCTAATCTCACTGTATGCTAAAAAAAAAAAAGAGTCTCTATAAGGACCTTTGTTTATGTATAATGTAAACTAACTCCACTGCAGACACAAAGGGTTGAAAAGACGAAAGATTTATAATCAGGCTTGAATTCAGGGCTTCAAGGGTGAGTTCGCTCAGAAATAAATCGATCAGATCGTGCTCAGAGTTCGAAATGAGTAACCTCCCAAAACAGTCCCTCCAGCCCCCCATGGGCTGACCCGCAGCCCTGCATTATCATTGCATTAAACCTTTGCAGTCAGAGGAGGGTAAGCCCTTTCACTGTGGTGACTTCTCCTTTTTATTTGACTCTTTAAAAACCTTTAAACAAGAGAAAAGTGATACAGTAAGGAGGTCAGAGGCGAGGCAAGGGAGTGTTAACTTTGTAGCAGTGACTTTTCTGGGTAAGAAAACTGGTGCATCTTGTCATCAACACAATCATTTATCCTAATAAATCAACTGGACAGAGCTCATCTGTCCGTTATGCTGACTGCTTGACTTTCTCAGCAGTTCACTTATTTATTTATACCGATGGGTGGAATCTGAATACGGCAAGTGCCTTTTGGAATGAAGCACTGCAGATGCAGAAAATTTGTTGGTTTTTTTTGCTCTCTGCGTTAAAACGATCCAGTATTTTGGACTTTTTGCATCGCAGGTCTGTGCAGATGCAGGACATAGTTTCTCTCAGTGCATCATTCACTTTTTTGTTTGTTACTTTAGATCCCTTCTAGCACAAATTTCTGCCAACATATTATTATGAATTGGAAAACGTGAATATGTTTGTTACAGTGGTTGTGGGGGATGTTGAGGCAAATTAAACAGGTGTCAAAATAACTTCAGAAATGTTTGCTAATAGCATATGTAGCCTCAACTGTTGCAAAAAGATAAATACTGTAGTCATAAATTGACAAAAATATTGGTTGTTGAGGCTGTTTTAAATGTTTTATTTGCAATGTTCGGACGAGTCTCTGTGACTTTTGTTTTCCATGCCGAAGGTTTGGAAACCACTGGTTCAGGTGAAATTATAAGAGACAATATTCAGATCTTTATAACTTCACTTTGTGGGCCAGTTTTAAGCTTTAGCTTCTGGGCTTTTCAAAGTAACTTACAAGAATGTAAATCTCCCCTCAAAACAACAACAACAACAAAAAAAGATGCCTCTGGGATTTCCTCTGATCAATATTGATCTAAAAACATTCATTGAATTTTAGCATAAATTCAGTGGCTCCAAATAAGTATGACGATCAGTCCTAAAACGTAATGATTTCTAACTGTGGGATCAGAAAAAAGTAAAACTAGTTTAGTCATTTCTGTCTAAAGTTTTCAACATAATTTCTTCTAATTAGACAATAAAAAGCTGGATTTCAAATACAGTAGGAAGCACATAAGTTACTAACAATTGAAAAATCTAACTATTATTTTGATTATTTGGATTTATTTTTAAAAGTTTACCAAGACTTATTTTTACCTGTGCTTTATGCATCATCAGCTGTAAGCTGCATTAGTATGAATAAACCAAGCCAATGATTTTTTAAATATATTTTCCAAATTTACAGATGCTTACAGATTATGAAACACATGGACATCTGTGTGGTTTCAGTTTAGGACAATACAGCTCAAATCCAGTCTTCTCTATAAATATCAATACATTCTGCAATGCTCAGGCGTCCACTGGTTTATAATAAAAGTTTAAAACCCCATGACATGATGGTGAGGAGCTGTAAAGACAGACAGACTGCCTAACTTCAGTGGAGCTCTGCACTTTGCATGAACATAATACTCCCCAAATCCTAAACTCCAGAAAGCGACACTGTTAACACTCTTCCAGCCTGCAGCGTGTTCACAGAAAAGGAAACCGAACCGCACCTTTTTTTCCGAGGCTGGCGTCTCCAGGATAAGCGACGGCGAGCTCGGCTCTCTGTTCAGGGTCTGGCCAGGGCAATCCTTTCAAAAACAGGGTGCAACTTTGAAAATTCTTTGTGTTCTAAAAAGAAAAGTTCAATGAAATTTCTCAGTTGAACTTGACTCCTATATATATGTATATGTATATACATATATATGTATATTTACATATATATGTATATACATAATCCACAAATATACACAAGTAGTGTTGCAGTTTTTCTACAGGGGCGTTTTGAACCATGTAACCACACTCTTCCTGGTAACTTAGTAGAACTATTGATGCGTCTTAATGTATTTCTTTCCCCCCACTTTTCTGAATGTGAACTGTTGATCTTTTTTATAAGACATCCCTCCAGACAATTCTCTTGTGATAAACGGTGCTTTCGGGTCCCGGTAAAAGCGTCTGAAGGACAGAGGAGTGTAGTAACACACAAACGGCTGCTTCGTCAGCTCTGAATGTAGACGCTGAACCGGCGTTCGGCATTAAAACTGTCTGCTTGAAGATGTGACCTGACATCTGGAGGATTTGAGTTCGGACTTCTTGTGCGACTGCTTTGAGGATGGTGATGGGAAACTAGCGCAGCTGTGTGTTTGGGCATCGCTCACGTGTTGACGTTCAGTCACATCAACTGCCAGGCGAGGAAAAACTGTCAGTCTCGGTTCCAATATTTGTCTCAAAGGTCTTGAAGCATCGCCGTGGGAAGGGGTTTTATGCAGAGGGGTGCTGTGCGAACATGTAAAGCGAGAAAAGCTGTACTACCCCAAACAGGAAGTTAATTTCTCCCCCATTAATAAGTCATTACCATAAAATATAATTGGATTATCAACTAACATAACACTAGTGAATACATGTTTCTTAAATTTATTTATTTACTCATTCATGCCCCCGTGTTTTTTTTTTTATTTTCGGGTTATTTCTTGTCATTCACAAGGGCATGCTGTAGCACCCCGTGCACCCCCAGTTCCACCACGGCCTTGTTAAAGCTTGTATATTCAGAACTAATGAAGTTCGTGTCTCTCCGACGGATGTTCACTTGTAATCTGAAGATGACCGACTCGTCATTTTAGCCATAATATTACTGCAAATACAAAAAAAAATAAAATTAAATGAAAAAATTAAAAAAGGAAAGTAGTTGTCACACTTTAGGATGCTGTATGTCTTGTACTTTAAAATCATTGGACTCATTACTAGTGATTCCCACCTTACTGATTTTTCACTTTTTTTCTCAGAAATCCATTGTAAATACTAACAATCCAACAATGCAATAAACCTTTTATTGCACTCAGACAGGGAGGCAAGCTTCTGCAAGGGTCGGGTGATGCTACGATGTTTAGAGTCTTAACTGTGCAAACCTACAACGATTGAAACCCTGTATAGCTCATCTGAATCAGGTGATGTTGTTCTCCGGTTCTTTTCTGACTCCTCTCTCGTTTCTTTTACTCCGTGCTGTTTTAACGAATTACCCTTTTGACATTGTCAGGTTGAAAAACAAAAAGAAACTATCTGTTTCACGCTGATCTTAAAGCTTCAGACTATAGCGTTTCAAGTAAAGAAAAAGAAAAAAAACATCAAAATAAACGCAAATGAAAAAAAAAAAAATACTGAAAGCTGTTGCTGTAAACACAACATTTTAAAGGAACTGTGTATGTACAAATAGTATATGTATGTGATTGAAAATAAACAAAATTTGATCTTGGACTATTATGGGCCTTTTTTTCTTTTATTTTGAGTGTTTTATTTGCCTGCAGGTGTATTATTTAGCACCTTTTTTGTACACTTTCAAACCAGTTCAAACCCAGTTTTGGACACTTATAGTTTTGCAAAACCTACAGTCTAAAAGTTGTTATTCATGAACCATTTCTCTGGCAGAAGGAGTTAAAAGGAGTTTAAAATGTAGCTTGAACTGATGGTGCAAAGTTAAGTAGAATAAAAGTAAAGACAGTCTTTTTAGTTTGTTGAGCAAGCCTTTCTAAAAGTATTAAAAAAAAACATTAAATGTTCTCTTCCATTGTGAAGCTATAAGGCAGGTATTTTTGCAACATTTATTTGGCAATTAAAATATTTTTTCCAACACAAAAAGCTGCCTAAAAGCCTCAGTTAAACCTGTCAGTTTCTTTATCGGCTTACAATCAAATTTCCTTCAATACAATAAAATAAAACAACTCGTTGAATGTAAATAAAATTGTGGGTTGTTTTCAAATCAAGATGAACCAGTTTCATTGTTTTATTTAATATATCTGAGCTTGATCAACATAATTTTTTAAAGTTGATTCAAATGTTCTATATTTTTATATTATTATCTTACCAGGTTTATTCTGTTAGGGGCGTCAAAATAATTTTTTATTGATAATGTAAGATTTTATTTTAAAAAAATAATATTATACGAGTTTGACATTTCAGTATAACAAAAATCTTGTACCAACAAATTCTTGGTGTTATTTGTGTCAGCCCTGTTGGATGAATGAAAACATATTTATTGAGACATTGATGACACAAAAAAGATCAATTTAATCCTTCAACATCTAACTCAAAATAAGTTTAACCACCCCACTTAACCAAGAAGGTCAGTCCTAACCCATGCAGGGTATATGACTATGAAACAATATGAATTCCTTTATAAGCAAGAAATCATTATAGTTAGGTGGAAAATTACTCAATGTCTTTTTATTCTCTTTCACCAGATCTCTTTATTAAATTGATACATTTACATCCAACCAATAAAGACTAATCATTTAACAAACTTTGCGAACATGTGTCTTGGTTGTGTTTTTGAGTGTAATCTCTAAAATTCTGTTCAGAGATGAGTTTTATCATCCCTCACAGAAAAGCTTGTGTCTGAGAGTCACAAGTAAGATATTCTGTCAGATAAAAAGAGCAGAGAATGCCTCACAAACCACCACGTTTTAGGAACTTTTAGGGATTTTGAGCAAAGCAAAAGAATTTAAGTTTGTGGAAGTAGCGTGGTGACGCACCGAGGTGCAGTCATCTCTGCTCAGGTGGTACAGGTGACTGAAAACAGGTTGTATGATGTGGAAGAACCAAAATATATACTGAAAAACAAACTCAAATCAGTAAAAAGCATCTTATGATGAATGGAATTCAACTGTGACAGCATCAGCTACCGAGCCTTGAACTAAATGAGATTTTATTGGGATTCCTCATGAAAAGCAATAGATTTCTTTTTTATATTTCAATAAGCCTGTCTTCCTGAAATATTTTACAATTTAATGAAAAGTTAACAGTGAATTATTACTTTCATGATGTTTTTTCCCCAATTATCCTAACCATAAACTGACAAATGAGTTTTGAATTTCTTAGTTTGATTTCTTGGCTCTAATAAGTCTTCAGTACGATTCACTGCTTACTTTAAAATACCCTTAAAAGACACCTCCACAAAAAGAACAACAGACTCATGAGTAGATTCATCTTTATTCTTTTATGTTCCTTTGAATCTGAAGTTTCATGTCTTGAAGACATTTTAATATCCGCCTCGCCGTCGGCTCATAATCGGCTCTTTTGTGAGGAGTTCACAGAGAGAAGTGACACTGACAGCTCCGGTAAGCCTATTATTTCGTGGTGACGGGTACAAAGTGAGAAGCGCGGGCTCCCCTCCGTTCTTTGGTTGTCCAGGCACTTTCACCTCCATCGATGGACACACTCCAGATGTCCTTCACTGACCAGCAGCAGGTTTTCTATCGGATCCGGTCTTCACTGAAGTGGAGCGGCAGCTCTGCCAACAGAAACCTCTTCTGACTCACGTGTGTCTCACTGTGTGCAGACGTTTGGTTCAAGGCTACATAAATACATTTCATTAATACAACATTCAAATACTGGACACCAACCTTGTTGACTCATGCACCTTCATGCACTCATCACTTGCTACTGAATCTTACAGCCGGACAATTTATTCTCAGTGACAAAACAGACAGTTTGGCTCTTTAGAAGTGGAAAGATTATGAACAGTTAATATCTTACCTGTTGTAGATAGCTCTTTGATGCTCCACAGTTTGGAGAAAAGAGCTATTTACAAAAGTAATATTAATTCTTCATAACCTTTCAACAGAATCCCATTTAAAAAGATCTGAACAATTGTTTTAATAAATGTTTTCACATTTTAGCTAGGTTTGAATGAAAACCTGTTGGGGTTGGGGGCTAATCTTTCAGAATAGTTAGCTTCTCAGTTGTTCGGACAGTTAACTGTAATTCCCCACAAGCAATAATAACATTTTGTGGCAAGTTTCTTCCAACGTGTGAATTCAATCCTTGCTCCTAATCTGTGAAATATGCCAATTGCACAAGGCTTAAAGCAGATTTTTTTAAAAAGCTACAAAAACGTCAGTCAATCCCAACTTAATCTGTGCCATATCCATCTGAATATTTGTCAAAACCACAGTGCAGACTAACAAGTAGTGTCTTCAATAATCTATAAAATATTTACAGAACAGATTCCGCTCTTTTTTTTTTTGGTCATGAATAAATGTAACAGCACAGAGGCAGAGGCAAATCTACAGCATACTCTCCAAATTTAAAACACGTAGACAGCACATTCAGTACCAACTTGCAGAGGCTGGACAGACACATAAGTACAAGAAAAAAAAAGAGTCTTAATATAAAATATCACATTGATAACTTTTAAATATCATTAACATTTAAGTTTTAGTTTCATTTCTTTTTACAAACATGTGACTGCCTGCATTGTTTCCCTCTATATACATACAGAATGACACTGGACATGAATGTTACGTTCTGGGTTCAAAAGAGTTAAATCTGTGTGGAGTTTGGCATGTTTTTCCATTCTTTCACATTTTGCCTTTCCTTTCATCTTTCACGCCCAAGAAGTAAAACATAGTACCGAATATCATCACGAACCATGGTGAAGTGTTCCTCTATTCTACGTCCCAGCACAAGTGAGCACCAAACTGGTTTCAGAGAAGGCTAAAGAGTCTCCATGAGGTTTTTAAATAATGATATATACACATAATGTCAGTCTAACATCACTCCAGGTGATGCTACATTTATACAGGTGACCTTTATTAGCTGTACACCTCCAATTTCTTAAATTAACGTGCCGTTGTTTTTGCAATGTCATTTCCCCGACTCCTTCAATCAGCAGCAACTTCCTGTTTCCTCTCCCATCAGCAATGACAACATATTGTACACGAACTTGAGTTCTCCACCTTCCTTTTACTGGATCCAGATGGTGTTGTTGCGGTCCGTTCGGCGGGGGTCGGCGGCCGGGGTGTTGCCGGTTGCGGTGAGGTCGCTGAACGTGGAGAAAAACTGCTCCATCTCCGTCTGCAGCATCTGGTTCCGCCGCTCGGCGTCGTCCTTGGCGCGCTCGGCGTTGCGTAGCTTGATTTCCACCATGGTGTACTTCTTCCTCTCCTGGTCCAGCTCCTCGTGGAGGTTCACCATCTCCGTCTCCAGCTCCAGGTTACGCTGCTCCAAGCTGCAAAGGAGGAGAAGAGATAATAGGGTGTGGCTGTTTATCAACAGGCCATGTAAAAGCATGAAACAAAGTGATAACAATAACTTCTTTTAATATTTTATTATGCCCTCAACACAGGTTTAGAGGTACACTCATTTTAACCTGATTTAACTGGGACTTATAGGATTATAAATTTAATCAGAACTACCAAAATTCAAAGCAGGAGACCCGAAAATAGTCCAAACATCCCTGCCCAACATCTGACTTCTGGTCAGAATAGACATAATTGAAATTTTCTTTGAATGGTTCAGACATTTTACAGAAAGTTATACAGGAGATCCAAATGGAAAACATTTTTTTTTAGTTAATTAGAAGAATAAATGCTTTCAAGGTATTTTAGAAAATAAATATCATGCAGGAAAATGAATGAGCCTGGTGTATGCCAACTCTATGGAGAGATAATGTTTGCATTATATATATTAAGGTGTTGAACTGAATGTTGAACTGTAGACATAAAAATAACTTGCCAGGTATTTTCTCTCTCTTATCAGAGAATACAGCTTTTAAAGAAATGTCATCCCTACCTTTTGATCCTGGCCTCGTACTCAGACTTCTGTTTGTGCATCTCCTGTTTAAGACTGGCCACTAGACTGTGCAGGGCACTGTGGCTGCCGGGTCCGTTACCGACAGTGAAACCCTCGCTGGTCTCGCTGCTGCTGGTGCCTCGACTGCTCCCCCCAGCTCCATCTCCACCTCCCTCCCTGTTGCTGTTCCTGCCATTCCCCTCTCCTCCACCACCGCCGCTCCGGAGAGGTTCGCTGTCCTGCGCCGGTCCGTCCAAGTCCTCGTAGTGACCGCCGTAAAAGTCCTGCTCGGGGCAGGTGGTGGTGGAGGAGCGGCAGGAAGTGGAGTTGTCGGGGAGGGAGATTTCACAGGACGATGTGGACCAAGTGGCGCTGTCCACACTCTGCTTGTCCTCACAGCTGGTGTTCAGACACGTGCTGGTGATCTGATGCTGCAGGTTCTGGTGGTTTAACTGCACATTGTCGTACGTAGACAGACGATTCTGACTGGCGATTTGATCCCCTTTGGAGCAGTCACGCACTTTGTTGTTCTCTCGGAGTGTGACGCAGCCGTTTTGGACCCAGAGACCGTTACGATTGTTCAGACTTCCTGTGATCCCATCAGGCCCTGAAATACCGACGCGCAAGACGCCAGTCCCATTCCCTGCAGGACTGCCTCCGCTCGTCACCCCACTGGTGCCCATTTTTGTGCCCGAGCATTTTAGCGTCCCACTACGACGAACTGGTAAATTCCCGCCTCCCATCATGGTCTGACTCTTATCTAGAGTGGGATCTGACGAGGGGGAGGAGCTGAAGGAGCCGTTTGTAACGATCCCACTGCCTTTGCTGAAAGCCGGGTTCTTCTTTATGGTCAGGGGTGGACTACGGGTCATGTCAAAGTGTCCTGGGCCAACATTTCGAGGGCTCGCTGATCGCGGGGAGCCCCTGTTGTCGACTTGTTGGCGGTTCGAATGAGACTCAGGTGCTTCCCAAACACACTTCTGGACCACCTGCGTGTTGTTATTCTTGGCGTTCTGCGACACTGCCGTGATGGGTGAGGTAGTTGTGGTGGCTTGTCTCTTTGGTAGCTCGATGTTGTTGTTGTTGGCAAGCTCGAGCGATGTCGGCTCGTCTTCGTCTCTCGGGAAAAGAACATCGTGGCGACCAATCAGAACAGCCATGAGCTGCTGGACCAGAACAGTTCCTGAGAAAATGAAACCAAACATCATCGTGGGCACAGACCTACAACAGAATATAAACACGTGACGGACACGCTCAAACACTGACCTTCCATAATTGTTACTGGATCCTCGATCTTTGGCCTCAAGATATTTGGCCCAAAAACTGTGGCCAAGTTCTGGACACTCATTTTATTCACTCCTGAATAAGACTGGACTTCATCAAGAAATCTATGACAAAAAAAAAAAGAAACATATACCTTTCACTGTTAATCACTTGTCACAATTTGAATTTCATCCAATTTAACGATTAGCCAGTACCTGCAGATGTACTTGAGGAGGTTGAAGTTCACTGGAGGTAGACTTTCCACAAGCCTTTTCAATTCCTTCATACCCTGCAGACAGAAGATGATTTTCAGGCAATTTGCTGCGACAGATCTTTTGAAGCAGCGTTCCTAATATTTTACTTGCTCTTTAAACAACATCAGTTTAGAATAAAATAGTTTAATTCTGACCAGACTGATGAGCTAACGGCTAGTCCGACTGAGACCAAGACCAAAGTGGATGCAGCCGTCTTTAAACAACATCAGTCTCAAAAATATGGCAACTAGCTGTAGCACTTGGGGGGACTTCCTGCTTTAGTATCAGAATATTTCTGCTGGAATAATTCAAAATTGACAGCAATGCAATGAGTTATAAAATAGTGTTTACATGAACTGCTATGATGTTTCCACTTTTACTAATTCTGCAATTTCACACATTCAAATTATAAAAAAGTTACAGAACTTTGAAAAAATTTGAGACATAAACTAAAAAATATGAAAAATGGGCAACAACTCAGTGGCCTAATCAGATATTTCCTTTCTTTATTATGTTATAAAATGCTTATAAAGGACCGAGGCTTTCATCTGTACAGAATGTGAAAGAATTTGAAAACAGGAAATTACACAAAAGCCCAAACATGTGGCTTCTCAAAGTCTAATTAACACAAAAATGCTTTTGGACACTGCAGAATAACTTAGCCTCTGCTATTGGCCATGCCTCATGCTGCCACAGAGATCCTATTTATGCCAGAAATCAAGACAGACACAACAAAATCTTGGTGTGAGGAAATATCAGGGCAGAGTCCACATTTTACGCCCCAGAACAGGATTTATTCAGTGCTAACAGGCAACCTGAAGCAAGCAGATGTTTAGGCATAGGGATAAAGTCTGTGACAGGCGAAATGTGATGGTTTCCTATTTCTTACCATTTCATCATCTTTGCTCAGGAGTTTGGCGCAGGCCAGGAACTCTTCATACTTCTGGAAAGGGATGACGGGCTCGGGCAGTTCTCTGAGGTACAGCTTCAGAAGAGAGGCTACGGTGTGCACGTCTGTGTTACTGATGACAGAGGTGAGACACTAATAAGACCGGAGCAGGACGGACATTTTGATTTACAAAGGATGACACGGGAGTACCGGACAGAACTGAACTGTGGTGTAGGAGCAGGGTAAAACAAGGAAAAGATTAATCTATTTTTCACCTCAATCTGTCTCTGTTTGGTGCAAACGACAAAAAGCAACAGCTCAAACTGAACATGTTCCCTTAAAGGAGTGATCTTGTCTCACAGTTTGAGCTTTTTCTTTTGACTAAAATGTTACAAATCAGTGTGTCAAAGGCCATAGCAATGAATCGCTGGTTCAGCTCGACCAGGTCAGGCCTCTAGTCTATTATTCCTCAGCTCTTTCCTGTCTGTCTACCCTGACACTGTTTCACTGAGGGTTGTTTGCAGTTCGCTCACCGGATGTAGCCTACTTGGATAAGCCCTCTGATTGTCCGGTCATTTCGAGCGGTATTTTCATCCTCTTCCACTTCCTACACGTTAGAGTTTTTACAATACCTCTCGCTATGAATGGGAAAAACAAACACATTCCAAGCTGCAAAGTACAGGGCTGGTATATTCCATCACTTGCTCTCTGTCAACTTGAGTTAGGGGTACATTTGAATATGGACATTGAGATATGCAAAACAGGCTTTTAAGGGCTCTGTAATCTTAGTTTCTCTAATGAGATGCATCTGGAGTCAGTTCAGAGGTGCAGATCTCAGTAGTCAGCAATCTGAACGTAAGACCTTGTGGTTCAAAACCACTTAGGAAATTTAATCACGTTTTTCCCTTACCAATCAAAAGATGGTTTCTCTCCACAGTCGAAGGCGTCCTGCAGCTCTTTGACCAGGTTGGCCTGTCCTGGCAGCCTGAACAGACCCTCTTCTTGAAGACCCCACTGCCGAATAAAGTCTGCACACTGCTCCACCAGCATGGGGGCGAGCTTGTTCCCAAAGCGGCGCTCGTACCGGACCGTCTCCTCCAACTTCTGACCAAAGATCCCTGAGACGAATGACAAGATGTTTAATGATCGGGATTAATGTAAATCAGCTTGAAGCAGTTATGGTTTTTACCCCTGCACTGAGAGCTGTTTGTCCAAAAACCATCCAACGGTATATGTAGAAACAAATACAATGTCCCAGCATACCACAAATAAATATATAGAAACAATAAAAACGAGTATTTCTTAAAGGAAATCATACCACCTGCTGCGTTGTATGCCAATGTTATTAACAAAAGTCATGTGTGATCTGTTTGCACTTGAAGTATGTGTTGGGGATAACTCAAAATCTGTAAAGTTGGAAGAGTTGTAGGCATTTTTGTGATGGCTAGGGTGGATTAGCTGTGGCAGGCATCTTTAATCTGGTCAAAGCCAAAAGTTCATCAGTTGTAGATCTGCATCCAATGATTACTTTTTAAAAGTTTTATTAAAATCCGTTCAGGGGTGCATGAGATATTTTTCTAACAGACAGACCAATGAACACACATACACATACAAACACACCCAAAATAACCCATGTGTGCCTGATCTCAGGAGGTAGTTCAAGCTTGACCCAAAAAAGCTCTATCCTACAATCCTTCAGATTCAAAGGATCCACATCCAATATTCTTACTTTTAGTTGTTGAGCTATCAGAGCAGGTGGGTTTAATGTTGCAATTGATTACTGTATAATTTGGCTCTCAGTTTAATTTTTAGCTGTTTGAAAACTATAAAAAGCCAAGAATTAACACTTAAAGGAACAGAGAGTGCAGTCAAATCAATCAGTTTCAAAAGATCTGTGATGTTATTGTCCAGCCAGGCCGAGCATGAAACATGAACACCTGCACAGGCCGAGCCTGAAAATCAGATCTATAACTTCCTGCTCAGCGACACCTCTCTCCTTTTTGTCTGAGCGTGATTTGCTGCTGTCTCATGCGGACGCAGCACATGAGGGGATTAGGCGGCCTTCCAGTGAGATCTGGACCTGCATATTTTTCCGGTCTCGGATACAGAGAGCAGCTGCTCGCACACATTTACGCACGAGGTACGACAAGGCACTGTGATTAGATTAGACTAATCTTATCAGAGCCTTTGTGCACTTGACACTAGGAGCAACAGCTTACAAATGTAAGCATGGAAACTATGACTGAAAGACATATTTCCCTCCAGAGTTTCAATACTCGAGACTAAATGTTCAAAGCATTAATGTTATTAGATGAAAAATGATAGTTTTAGAATCATATTATGATATGGTGTCATACTCACCCCTTTTGAAAATGACAACTAATAAGCTTGTGGAAGAGATGCCTGTTAATTAATTTGCAATAAGACAACACACCAGAGGTGGAGAATTTATAGCGCATGCATAGTAGGATTTTCTACAAACTGCACTTAAATCAGAGAATGAAAACAGAGCTGGAATAAAAAAGACGTTATTTTGAAAACCATGATCATTTCAGTCTCTCTTTAAAACAGAGCAACCTGGACGAAAAGCTGAAATCTCAAAATTTATCCACAGCAACTTTAACCGTAATCCAAGCAAAAAAGTAAATCCCTAAAAAAAACATTTTGAAACAGTCTATTTTCCAAGAATTTGATAAAGCCCGGTAAATTAAAGATAAGCTAAGCTCAGTCAATCATGTTCTCATGTATCGACAAAAAAAGACAGATGAGATGAGAGAACGTCTTCAGACGTTCTGGTCATGAGTATAGGAATCTCACATGTAACAGTGTGTGCCGACCATTTTATGCAGTGTGTGTGTGTGTGTGTGTGTGTGTGTGTGTGTGTGTGTGTGTGTGTGTATGTTTGCTGCTCCCACTGGACCAAATGTACAAAAAAAACAACCCTCTTGTTCTAAAGTATGACTACTCTACATGTTCTACAAGCACTCAGCCGTTTCCATCAATACTGTCAGACTCTGGCAGCTTCAGACACCTGCTGCACAAGCAGCAACACTGCACTTTAACAAGAAAACCAGGAGTCTAATTATCTAATTATCCCCATCCTTTTTACACATAAACACCTTTATTCTTTAAGGTTTTATGTGCAAATATAAATGACTAAACTAAAGCACATCAGTAATAAATGTTTAACATATGGTTATTATATAATTCCATGCTACAAGTTGCAACTTGATTTGATTAAAGTGGATTAAATAATGTTTTATAAAGCTT
This sequence comes from Kryptolebias marmoratus, assembly GCF_001649575.2. Taxonomy (NCBI): domain Eukaryota; kingdom Metazoa; phylum Chordata; class Actinopteri; order Cyprinodontiformes; family Rivulidae; genus Kryptolebias; species Kryptolebias marmoratus. Next base: position 13,329,686 of record NC_051443.1, read on the forward strand.
TCTACTTTTGTACATGTTATATATTAAAGTATTAGCATTTGTCGATTAGGCAAATTCATAAAAAGACTAAAGCCCTGCTGGCATCACATCCACAGTTATCACTTTTGAATATTATAAATCAATAGTACTACTCATTTTTTTCAATATTTTTTAGCCAATTGAATATTAACATGATCTTATGACTCGGTTACTATCATCAGAGAAAAGAATATTTAGATCAAATCAGTTTTTAATTTAAGTTAAGTATGTCTAATCTTCTATATCCTATTATTGTGTTAATTTTATTATATAATGTAATTGATGTATTGGTTTTTTTTTTTTTACTTAATTACAATACATAAACCTTCCTTAACTATGGATAAATAACTGGTAATTACCATGAAATAAATCCCCGAGGATCCAGATGGAGAAGCCACAAGTACACATTTTCTTAGCTCACACTCGCTCTTCGGGTCGGCCGGTACTTAATGCAACATCACAGAAAGAGTCCAGCTTCAGCATCACTTTGTTTTGGGCGCTCCCTCTCTGTCTGGCACTCAGTGAACTGAATTTTTCATGACATTTCAGCAGTCTTAATCAGCCTATCAGGGCTCAGTTAGTCACTGTCGCTACTGCAAAATGTGTTGCAGGGTGCTCTTTGTGCGAATATGTGTGTGTGTGTGTGTGTGTGTGTGTGGCAGGGGAAGCCCAGCTCAGCTCCAACATGGAGCCACCTTTCCTGTGGCATCTTTGACAAATGGCTCGTCCTTTTGAAGAGCAGTCAACTGTAATAGACGTCAAACTCCCCGCAATGAAAACAGAGGGGGCCAACTCTGCCTCATCTATTCTGTTTGTCAATGAAAGCTGCCTGAACTGCCCGTCTGGTTGCGAGAGCTGCACCCGTGGCCTGCTCATACACAATGTAGGCCAATGTGCGCCAGGACAGTCAATAACAAGCCATGGCAGCGCAGCGGGGGACTCGGTAATCAGTGCACCGATTCTGATAAAGTCAGGAACCTCTTCATAAGAACAATTACAGCCTCATCATGATCCACGTTGTGCTTTTTTGGTTACTTATGGTTTATTTAACGTGTATGTTTTATTTAAACCTTTGTCTCTAGAGTGAAAGGGCAGAATAGCAAGCAGACATAAAAAATGTTTTACAGATACAATACACACTACATTTTTATATCTAGTACTCACAACCTGCAGGATGTTGCAGGATGCCAACATGGCTGCTTTTCCTGTTGTAAAAAAGATTTGAATAAAAACATATTGACTGGAGATTTGAACTAGATTGTCTTGATGTTCTTTTTGGTTGGTAGAATCCACTTGTTGTTACAACAACGGACCTTCCTTGTTTGCTCAAACTTGGCTGCGCTCATGGATCAATAAAAATGATCAAAAACAAACTCAGGAAAGAAGAAAATCCCCACTTATTGTGAATAAACCCACATTTTGTTTCATTATGCTGATCAGGGATAACACAGAGACTCTTCTAGGCAAACGATTACAAAATTCTTTTGCTCAATCAAAAAAAAAAGTAACCGTAGAAAATGCGGCTGAATAAAGGCACAGCGATTTTCACCGACTGCTGGCTACTTTTGAACCCCCCCTGTAATTCAACCACTCAGTCTTGTATATTAAATAAATATAAACACCACTTAATTTACTCACACATACCTTATACCCGTCACTTGAATCTAGGGTTATCAGGCGTACAAAAACAATGGCTGCTTTTATACTAACCTCCACCGAAAGGTGCCCAGATGACCCTCCGTATCGTCTTCACCCAATCCTCCATGTCATTCTGGGAGCTGGCCATAAGTAGGTAGGTCTCATGGTTGTTGGTCATCCGCTCTCTATCTCCCCCTGCTCAATTAAAACAACAAACAAACAAAAAAAAAGAAAGAAAGAAGTACAAATGATCAGTAAATCATTCTTATTGTTGTTATAACTGTAGTTTAAAGCAGCTAGAAGTTGTCTTTGGTAAAATGCCAACACTACTGCAGGGAATCATTTACCGTCATCTGCTGATGTCAAATGATTTATATGACTGAACAAATAAAGACAATTGAAATCAGCACTTTCAAAACTAATCTCTCTATATATAGGCTATCTTGCAGAGTACCCCAGATTATAGATCAACTAAATCAAATATGCTTTTGGAGAAAAAATACAAAAGAATATGAGCCTATTATTATATTTAAATAACCATTATAAAGGGATAACCTATCTAAATTATATTAAATACAAAAAAGTACTACTGTGTGGCAAACAATACAGTAATTTAAAACAAAAATCTGATCCAAAACTTCAACATACCCAAAGGTTTTTATTTCAGTGGATTAGCATCAGAAGCTAAAAAAAAAAATCTGCACTGGATTATAATTAACTTCCAAACTATTTCTCATTCGTTTCAGACTCAAGCTGAGACCACTTCATGAGTTGATTTAAGACCAGAATTTAAATGGGGGATCCTGGACAAATTATTCTGTCCTCCTGGTACCCAACACAGATTTTAATGACTTTGGATTTAACTGCTGTGTCTCAACAGAAATCATCAGTTTGGTCAAAACCCACACTCCACTAGGCCACTGTGACAAAAAACAATTGACTATGTCAATGCTGCATGGTACGATCCATCAAAAGGCTCTTCATCCTGACTGAACTGTGGGTAATGGACTGTTCCCCAGCTCTCTGCTGTCATGTAATATCAGACAGACCAGAGAAGAAGGTATGGATCTGTTTCATATGACAGATCTGGCTCCAGCAGCTCCATCTCCACAGAGCCACGTCTGCTTTAACAAGACGACAAACAAACAAACACGGGCCCCATGGCATTTCACGGATGCACCAGGTCTACGAGCAAATAAAGTACAGTACATATGTTATGTCCCATTGCCAGCTAAATTATGTATGCCTCAACCATGTGGGAACATGGCCAGTTGATTGTACCTCAGGATGAAGTCTGTGTTACTCATAAAAACTTTAGACATGAACATAACATGACAGGACAGTGAACACATCTGATTATTCTAAAAAAAATTAGGTCTATGAACTTTTGTTGGAAAGAATAATCTGTTTATAACAGTTTTGGTCACTGTAGTAATCAAATAAAACCGCAAGAGTCAACAATTTCTCCAGTACTAATACATAATATAGTATGGTATTATTAGGTTCTTACCAGGTATACACCTGGAACTACGACCACCGTACCGTTCTGAGTATGTACCTAGAACTTACCAGATATGTACCTGGGACATATTGAGTATGTACCTGGCACTTATTACTGGTACTTACAGGGTATGTACCTGGTATTTATCCGGTACCTATCTTGTAGTTACTGGGCAATTACTAGGTATTTACCCTGTAAGTACTGTATTATGTACTGATACAGTCCTTTTCTCCCTGCCACATTTGGACATTAGTTGATACCATCATGACCAACTCCATTATCATCAAATGAAACGTTACATTAAGCCAAATAAAATTTTTCTCATGAATATTTGCGCTATTCAAATCTGAACTTTTGGGATCAGCCAAGAAAAATTAATCCATTGTGAGCTCTGATTATTCAACCAGGATCTGACAGATTAAAGAATCAGTACCAAAAAGTCCAGTTTACAGGTAGCTCTGACAGAAAAATGCAGTTTTTACTCTTTAAGCACACAACCATTAATTTAATGAAACTGGTGCATTACATTGAGAACAGTCATCTACTCTCCAGTAATTAGTCGCTACCCTGTCCTCAGTAATGACACCATGTATAAAACAGGCACTGTAAACTTCACCAGACGCCAGACAAACAAAAAGCCTTCATGAAAACAGAAGACGCGTCTGAATTAAACAAACAAGATTGGACCGCGTTCATTCATGAAAATATATACAAACAAAAGGCAGCCTCAGCCTTTCCCATTTCGTGAAGCAGCGACGAACAGCAGCGTTTTTTGCTGACACCATGAGCCCATTATTAACCCCACAATAAGGACCGCTTCCTCCCACTGACCGGACCGGTGTCTGAGCCGCTCACTTGTTGGGTCCCCAGCAGCACATGGGAAGGGCTTCAGCTGCTCCGAAGCTCCGCAACACTTTCTGTGTCCGACCCGGCAGTCCTGCTTGCAGCTGGAATCCAACACGAACTCATCCGCCTCACAAACTCCGCTCGGATACCGATGAATTTATGCGGTTTAGTCAGGAGAGGAAACGAGAACGGATCGATGTGTGTGTGTGTGTTGGTGAGCCCAGTCCGTGTGAGGCTGGTGGCCAGGGCCGTGCTGAGCTTTTTACTGGGTCAACCCAGGAATTCCAGCCATATATTTGAAAAGGTAAATCCCCAAGCTTCACAAAGGGATTTCCCAACAGCCAGCAGTGAAAAATGGTCAATTTCAAAGGAAATTAAAAGGATTAGAATAAAAAAGGTTTATTTCTGAAGACACACTTGTTAGAATGCTATGCTAAAAAGCTAAATGTCCTAAAACAGTATAGTTTTTTAGAATTTTTTTTGCATTAGTCAGACAGTTATCTATTTCGTTCTGCAAACAAGCACACCCTTATTGTTCTACCTTTTTGTGTGTTTTTTTTTAAACTAGAAAAAGGTCACAGTGTTCACGATGTTATCCAGATTACATTTAGATAATAGTTGTAGCAGCTATAAAACTTTCTGTACTAATTTAAAGACCTAAACTTATCTTTTTTTACAATCTTACAGAATGTTAGGTGTTCATCTGCAGTTGAAAGTGTGCCGTAGTATATGAAAAATTACTGGGGGTTTGAAGGCCACAGTATCTAAACTCTTTTCATCAGCCAACTTCATCAAGGACAGCAAGCATTCTGTCTCACAGTTTTAGGATTAGAAAAAAAAAAATCGCTTTTGTTCAGTTGATGTCCAAGCTACTTGTCGTAGGGACTTCGACTAGCTTAATATGACACTCAAGGTATGGGAGTCGCTCTGATATGTATTGCTTATTATTAGCATTACACTCAGACCAATCAGTTTGGGATTCTGGGGCCAAGGAAGTTTTTAAACCAGCTGTCTCTGGCCTGTGAGCCACGTGTTTAATAGGACCTAATGCCTGTCTTCTTCATCGTCTGCACTGGCAAACTCCACTGGCATTTCTTAAGCAGAGGAAGATGAAAGATCCCGTGCAAGCATTAGAATGGTGATGTATTTTCTTTTCACCACGCTCAACAATAATAGAAATGCAGCTCTCACCAAGGCAAAACTGAGCAGCTGGCTTGCAGCATGCGTGCCTCTGACTAAATCTCTCAATCTTCTGCAGCTCATTTATCTGCGGTCTTGCTTGTTTAGCCACATAAATGTTTTGTCAGAAAGTTTTTCTCCGTGTTGATCACAGGAAAGTCAAAAGGTTTTACGTCACAACGACAACGGCACAAGAACGTGGCACAGAACAAAAAGCTACAACCGAATTAACAGGAAGGTGATTGGTTATGGCCTTTTTATAATCAATATGTTACGTTCTGTTGTCATTAAAAAAAATGTATTCAGATCCACTTTTCAAGGAAATTGCACAAATATTAACATTTCTCACACACTTCATTCTTCTTTCTGTCAGTGCATTCTGGTCTTGTTATATATTTGGTTAAGATACCGTAAAGCAAACAAACTTTGTTTCCCCTGACTTCTGAGGATCAGCTATTTCCCACATAAGCCTAATTATCTACAGTGGCCATGTTTGTCACATAAAAGTTTCTCGCTTCCCCCCCTGCCAGCATTGTTTATAGTAATTGTCATGCAAAGTCATTGTGCTTGTGCGCCTGCGAGCTTCTGGGACCACATTTAAAATCAATCAGTCCTGAGCATTACTTGCACGAACAGACAGCATTTCCTTTTGAAAACCGTGGAGCTGTTAAACAAGCGTGGAACAGGATTATATGGCATACTGCGGACATCACAGCACACTCCCGTTCCTGCTGCCGTTTCCTGTTGATGCTTGACATAAACTTCACAAACTGTGGTGAAGCTGTTTGAATGTATTTACTTTCCACCATACAACTCTCAGGCTGCCTGTGGTGTAACTCACACTGTGGCCTTAAAAAAAAACATGTAGGCATCATTTACATAAATGAGACAAATCCTAGCAGGGGTCCACCAGCTGAAACCGTTGAGGATCTTTACGCAAAGGACAGCTGTACCTGAAAAGACAACCGCTCATTACCCCTTTTGCTTTGCTTTAACATACATGTCCGAGGGTTTATTCAGGATTTAAATGTCAGCTTTATTCAGAATTACATTTCAGAGGCCAGTTTGCATTAAAGATATGGAGATTAGGATAAAGAAAGCTCAATAAAAAGAGAAAAGGAGATAAAGCTACTGTACATTCCTTTGAAATGCAGTTCTACTGATGAGATTCTCTGCAAGGTCAAAACATAATAAACCATCAGGTAACGTCTGCTTTTTCCACAGACATTAATCAACAACATGATCATCGCTTCAGCATTATCAGAGCTAAGCATGATCAAAATGGTTAAATTTGATGTTATATTGGCAGCAAACACATCCGATGACCCCTCACAGACTACCTGGCATCGCCACTGAATAATCTCTCCCATGCCATGTCATAATCACCGACAACTGGTCATTCCAGTTGTGACCCCCGGCTTAAATAAATGGCCAGCTGCAGACTAGACTTTAACTAATGACCCAAAACAGGTGGGAAGCAACAAAGGATCCCACTGTGCTGTAATTGCCCAAACATACCTGGAGCCCTTATACACTTCACTCCGCCGTGTCTCTTTGAAAGACATGTAAGCCACACAGAGTGCCCTCATTCCTGAGCATCGCGCTTCGTAATACGGAACGGACAGTTTAGTTTTGTGCAAATAAACAACGTTAATCTCTGAACACTTTCGAGTCCCGCAAACTGTCTGCAGTTACAAAAACTTCCCCATCTGGGATTCTTCCACTTTGGAAGTTCTAGCTCAGTACTTTTAAAATGACTGTGTTATAATCATTTTTGTGTTTACTGGTACTGATTAGCTGTGGAGGCCAATTTGAACTGGGTTGTCTCCAAAAGTCAAGCAGTTGTAAATGAGCATCCAGTGATTATTTTCTGAGAGTTTCATTAAAATCCATTCTGTGGTTCAGGCGATCTTTTGCTAACAGACAGACAAATGAACACACACAGACACAGATAGTTACATGATTGCCTGCCTTTCATAGTAACCAGCAAAATGTCAGCATTCACAACATTTAACAGCAAACAGGATGTGGTCATTTTAACACATAATTTTAGCTTTTAACTCGAAAATGATCAGATGACAACTGACAACCTTACGTAAAGAGCCACATACCTACTCACCTGCTTATACTAAAACTAAAGTAGGTGTCAAAGGGTTAATATGTCCTAAATATTGTGTACTCATTCAGAAGACTTCATGCAAAAATGTTAAACTCTTCCAGACTTGGACTTTGTTGCTCGCCAAGTGGAGGAAACAGCTGCTGCTGGTGCAGAAAACAATGCAGACACAGTAAGAACCTTGTTGAAATGACTAAATATGTGTCATAATTCTCCCAGTGTGTGCACGAGTGTGCGGAGGGAGATAAAATGAGTACAAAGCGTCTGTTCTCTCTCTCTGCTTCTCCCTCTCTGCTTCTCCCTCTCTCAGGTCTGTAAGACTTGTCTGGTTTGCTGCAAGCAGAGGCAAGTTGAGATTCAATAATGTGTCTAATGATAGTCTTCTCAGAAGTCCACGCATCATAAATACCTCCAACATAACAGGAAGTCGCTCACTGAGCAGCAGCTACACAGCAAAAGGTCTGTCCATTCATATGGAAACATGACAAATATCAAAAAGACCCTCACTGATCTGTTTCAATGATGGAACCACAATCATCATCTCATTTATTACTTTGCAACCGTGCACTTTTCAGAGTTTGCTGCTGTTACCTTGGTGTGAAGACAGTAAACCAGATAATCCATACTGTGGTAAGCTATGAATCGCCTGATGAACCACCTCCATGTTTCTGCTGCGCTCTGAATCCAGAGAAGAAGCCCTTCTGAGCGGGGTTACAGAGCCCCGGCTGCCTGGGTTAACTTGAGGACGGGAGTTCCTAAGTGTGGAAGCTGGCCGGGCTCAGAGTGAGTGAGTGAGCGCAGCTGAGAGGGTGTGAAAGAGAAAGGCAAGGGGGGGAGGGAGGTGAGGTTTGAAAAAAGGGGGCTGGGGAGTATACACACACACACACACACACACACACACACACACGTAGGGACTGTATGGGAACAATAGGCAGATCTCTCTGAAGGTTTAGAAGCACCACAGTTTGACTCAGGGCATGACCCTATAAGCAAACATGGGACCTCCCGTTTACACTGCAGGGCTTTGTTAACATCTGCAACTGTCACGAGCGTAAAAATGTCACCACAATGTTATATAAATATATTATATTTACATGTTTAATCGCTTTAAAAACTTTTCACTGCCTTGTAATATCTGGTTTTGTTCTTTGATTTGTTTCACAGATCTTAAAGAGTTTCTGTTAAACTGTGAAGTTTCTGCAATGTCTGTTAAACAATTTAGTGAAAGTGTTCTTCTGTTAGTCAATTAGCAAATGTTTTATGAATTAGTAATTAGTAAATCAAACAGTTAAATTCTTAAAAAAAATTATTTACTCTTGTATTATAAAACTAAAAATTAATAATGTCTTCATTATCTGAATGGAACTGAATTGTCAAGGTTAAAACAAGGAAAGCAGAAGTTAAGAATTAGCTTAACAGTAGCTGAAAGCTAAAACAATTAAAGCAGTTTTGGTAATTGTTCATGTTTTCAGCCGTTCCTGACAATGAAGTGAAAATTTATGCTTTTTTGTTTTTGTTCAAAAGAAATGATTGAAATATCTACAGAAAAGCTTTTGTAAAGAGTAAAAGTGACATAAGTCACTATTTTTTTACCATTTGCAGTTATTACAATGTTAAGTTTAGGGTTTTATTCAAAGCTAACAGAAGAAATACATACAGTATCTATGGAAACAGGAGGTCAGTTCATTACTTCAGTCTTTCAATTGTTTTTTCAAGTGTTTTTGGGTTAGAAATGTGCAGATTTGTAGTTATAATGAATAGTGCACAGCTAGATTAGAGGGACAGTTCAGATTTGTTGAGTTGGTTTTTGTTGAGTAGTTATGAGCAGTCAGTATCTTACCTGCAGGAGACAGCACCCAAACGGATTTCATCATCATCATCAACAACTTAATTTATATAGCGCTTTAATACCAGCCACAGCTGGAACAAAGTGCTGAACAATTTGAAAAATCAAAGAAAAATTCTCACGAAGAAGTCAAGCTAATGGCTAACCTGAGTGACTTTCTGCATCGTCATTGTCAGTGCAATTAGATGCCAAAGTGACACATTGTAAAAAAGTTTACAACAAAACATTAATTGAACTGCTATAAAATCATTGATCTGAGCTGATCTTTTTAGATGAAGGAAATTTGTTTTTGAATATCGTTCCTTCATTATTCTATAAACTGTGATCACTCTGTATGCTATCTGCTGCAGGTACAATACTGATTACTCATAACTTCTTCACACAGATTTGATGACTTTTACTTATATTGTCCAGTATTAAAATATTAAACAAGTAGCAGAAAGAAGTTTTGTTACTGTTCATGTTTTTGTGACCACAAAGTCAAACTATCTGCTTGTTGCAATGGCTGAAAATGTTCAATATCAAAATCATTACACAAAATGTTAAAACTTCTTATTCAATAAATCTGCACGTTCAAGCCTGTGATGCTGCACAGCCTCCAGGTGCGTTGACCCTCCCTCTGCAGCTTCATCTTCCCATGTATCTGTAATGGGTGTCCCATTTCACTTGACCCCCCGGTAAGGTATATCGATGACTAAATGTCCTCCTGGTGTCATGGTGGTCTTTACCTGTCAATGGACATAATCTCAAGACAGACACCACAACATTAGCCTCCACCTGACTCCCCAAAGACATTATCTGGTGGAGAACACAGACTCCATAGAGTTACGATGGGTATCCATTTCCATCTGATGCTGAATGAGAAACAAAGTGAATAGCACTGAGGGACTGAGGGTCAAAGAGGACAAAGATTGTTTAGCTCTTCTATTTACAGGCACCCCTTAGGGGAGTGAGTGGGTAATCATGGCATCAAAAAATGGAATATAATGTTCACACAAGCTCAAGATTTTACGTATAATGTTCTGCTGAAGGGGTTACGCGATACCTCAACTACTTGAGGCCACAAGATTAAATATAACAATATCCAAAAATGTTCTCGTGAAAAGCAGCGGGTTGACTGAAGAGTTCTCACAAATTGTTGGGATGAGCGCCGAAACGTCGGGTCAGTCCGTTCAGTGAAGTCACGCGGCTGTCAAAAAGCCAAGAGTCTCTGTTCTGACTTGATGCCAACTAAATAAAGAGCTATGTCTGTGTGTCCTGCCAGGGCTGCTGTAAATATAACATTATGTAAGGGGAATCAATTTCCACTTTACAAAAAGGAACCACGACTCAGACTGGAGTTCAAGCCAACAGCTTGTAACACAAGTTGGCATGGAAATCAGAAGGACTGTTGACTGTACAGAGGTATAATTCAAATCAGTTGTACGGTCACCTGCAACTTTTAGAAAGCACTTAGCAGCCTTGTTGCAAGTTTTATTACAATAAAGCTGTCACGAGATGAGGTTAAGAAATTAACAGCAAGACTCTTCTGAGGAGGCAACCGGATGAAGAACAGAGTAATTAATTTAAGCAAAAAAAAGGCTTTTCTGAAGCAGTGATTTCAAAACTAAAGGAACAAACCTGAGAAAAGCCCTCAGCCATGGAAGAAGCATGTGTGAGGAAAAAGAGAATCTGACTTTATGTGAGGGAAAAGCACAAATTTGATCGATAATCAGAACTGAACCCAGGTGTGAAATGAAATATTTCATGAAGGAATGTATATTACAGACTGGCTTGGTTGTCAAAATCTAAAGCAAATATCTCATGTGATCTGTCAGAGCTCAGAGTATGTGTTGGACATGACCCTCAGCTACTACCTCACCAGGTTTTAGCTCAATATCTGTAAAAACGACTGAGTTATAGCCATTTTTGTGTTTGATTAGCTGTGGTAGCCATCTTGATTCGGGTTGACTCTAAAGTTAATCAGTTGTAGATGCAGAAATCGTTTCTGTGGGTCATGAGATATTTTGCTAACAGACACATGAATAAAGACTATTACAATATCGCCTGCGTTTTATGGTGGTGGGTAAGACCAAAAGCAATAACTAAAACTAAACAAAATTAATAAAGAACAAAGAGCAACAATGAGGAATTTAAGAACCAACTACTGAGTGAATATAAAGCACTAGCCTGACTAAATCAACAACCAATAAATAAAACAAAAACAGAAAAATTCCTTGCCACAGCCCTCTTGAATCTTTAGAGACAACTACAATAAAATCATTTTTGATGTGCTGGTTATAATTAATGTTTTACAATTTTTAAGTGTTTTTTTTTTTCTAAAACTAGAAACCAATTTCAGATCTGTTTCAGGACAGTAAATTTATATTATATGGTGTAAAATGAACTCGTCATGACCTGTAAAACAGCTGACGAGAAATAATATGTTTTAAAACACAAAGCAAAAAAAAATACAACTATTATTAATGACATTTATAGAAATTCACAGCCACTGAAAGGAACATGCAGTATTTTTGGACAGCTTATTCATTCTTGTGGTGATGAGGAGTAAACACGACACAGATTAGACTAAATTCAAGCAACAATCTGAGTTGTTTTTTTTAAATTCCCAGAACAACTGGACCCTTTAAAGCTCTGACGTCTTCGGTAACTACTGACTCGGGAAATAACATCCTAATAAAACGTTTGGAGTGTTGAGTTTTGGTGACGACTGACAGCTGTTGTCACTTCAACAATGCGCGCAGAGCTGGGGGGCAGAAGCATTACATCAGAGACAGACGAGACAAAAGGAGCCTCTGGAAAGCTGCAAAACAAAAAGATCAACAGGAAACCTTTCAGTCGCTCCACAGAGGAGCTCCCTGAAGATAACCCTGCACTTTTAGTCTGATATCGCCACAAAATTAGAAGGAAAAGAAAAAGCATGTTTGGTCTCAAACCAACAGTTTCTGAACAGTTATACTGGCTACATTAGAAATGTTTGAATCTTTATGCTGTGTTCAGGGTGTTTGAAAAATGTGTGTATTCTCATAGTGATGAACTCCTATATCACTTTGACAAATCACCAGTGCGTCATGAACGCATTGCAGTGAGTGTAAATCTGTATCGAGCGCATACCAGGAATTTATTGCTGTGCAGCTTGAAAATTTAAAGCAAATAATTTCCTAAGATTCTGGTCTGATATCTAAAAATAAAAACTTTGTTGCTATATCACAAGATGTCACTTTCAGTGCATGTGTTAGAGATGGCTCTGAGCTATCACCACATCAAATTTGAGCTTATTATGTGTAAAATTGAGTAGGTTAAAGCCATTTTTGTGTTGGCTACTATTGGTGGCCATTTTGAATGGGACTGACTCCAAAAGATGATCAGCTGTAGATGGACATCCAACGATTTCTTTCTGAAAGTTTCAGTAAAATACATCCACTTGTTCATGAGATATTTTGTTAACAGACAAACAGGGTTTACTCTCACATTTAATACTTCAGATTTAAGCAAAACTTTTGTGCAATAAGTTGCACTTTTGTTATGTGTTGTGACTGATTCTTAACTACGACCACACCAAATTTTAGCACAATGTCTGTAAAATTGCCTGAATTATAGCCATTTTTGCATTTTCTATGGTGAGTTGGCTGCGGTGGCCATTTAAAACTAGATTGGCCCTCATAGTTGATTAGTTGTAGCTGTAGACCCAGTGATTACTTTCTGCAAGTTTCATTAAAATCTGTCCACTGTTTCAAGAAGATATTTTAGTAATAGACAAAAACAGGCAAAAACATTATTTCCTCTCTTTGCCTTTCGACTGTGAGCAATAAATAAAAGATCATATGAATAAAACTTTTTTTCTTTTGGTGGTTTGAAAGAGAAAGACAGACTGAAAGTATCTATAACATACTTTCTGCATATCATTTTTTAAATACGACAATTTACTTCCTGATTGCTCTGATACACAATACATAAAAACAGAGCTCATCAATCATCCTTCTATGTGAAAAAGGGAGTGAACCTTTTTTTCCCCATTCACACCAGAGAATAGAACTTGACAAAGTACTGGTTGCCTCACCTAATAATACCTTCTGATATCACCTTTCAGCACTTATGAGGGCTTCAGGGCAGACGCACACCTGCACTCCTCGCAGTCTGAATTGGTGGGCTGCGTCAGCCTGGCCTTTGGGAAGGTCTTTGAACCTCTCAGACGGGGTTTTAGGAACCTGGCTTCTAGTCTGTTCTGACTAATGGAGGCTCTGCTTCACGCTGACATTTTCCCACCGCCTGAACAGACAGAGGTAGCTTCTTTTAAGGCTTGCAAGCCTAAACTGATGCACCCCTTATCAGCGTTTTCATTTTCTTGGTCGCTTCATAAAGTCTGCGCTGTCATAGGGGAACATTATTTTGATTAAAAGCGGAGATAAATCAGACTGGCATTTGTCTGTCATCACCAACTTTATGAGGCTTTCACCACTTAGGTTATTTTCATATGGCGTCTGGTGAGGTAGAGCACAAAATGTAGTGTTTGGGAATGTGCTTCTACAGCCAAAGTGTCCAAACTTAGAGGCAAACAGTCTAAAACCACCTTTTCATATTTGCTATTTGGGCAGCCTAGAATGTCCAGCAAGATAAGTATGATTTTTATTTTTATTTTTTTGTCTGAGAAAAGTGGACAAAATGCTGCAGTGCAGTGCGAGAGCAGTGTGTGCAAGAGTGATCAAAGAAAGTGACTGCTGGTGATGCAGTGGAAACAGAAATGCTGATGGTGAGCTCGTGCTCGAGTGCATGTTGTTTAGTCGTTTCCTGAGGGTCTAACAAGAGTCTTGAAGCTAAAATAAAGCCTTTAAGTAACGCATGCTCACACTGCTGTAGTGAATTATCTCAGAGACATGTTTTGTTTGAACGCTGCAGAGCTATGTTCACACGGGACACCTTAAACGATCAGGAACAATTTGTTTTGAAGCGTTTCTGCGGCGGCTGGTAACCCATGAACTATATGTGGCACATGTCCTGCTGAGATGTGCTCTCACAGCATGAAACGTGAGAGGGAGGGAAGCGGGAACGGTCCATCTAAAGTGTCTTGTTAAAGAACATTATGCAAAATATATGGCAGGGAAATTGTTATGTTTTCCTTTGTAGGACGTCAAGGACAGCAGAAGAGGCTCTTTAATGACTGTTTTTTTTGTGCTCCATGTGTTTGAGGATATACCCACAAATGATGCCCGGGTGGAAAGAAATGTACAGGTCAGCAGAAAAACACTGTTAGCATAGATGATAACTGCAGGTGAAACCATGGAGACATGCCCCTTGACACCTTCCTTGTTGGTCCCACTCCCTCATCCACACGCAATCATAGACAACCTTTCAACACAGTTGTATCAGCCTCCATCTTGTCTGTTGAGCAGTGAGTAGCTTAGTGGGTTAAGTGCATAGCTAACTTAAAGCAAAGAATATAAAAAAAAACAAAACAACTTTTTCACCTTTATCATAAAACTAAGACAGAATGTGGATGGTCTTTGCAGGGTCTTCAGGTAAGTCTTATAAACAAAGTGGACTAATGGAGCGTGGAGAGTTTGGAGCGTGAACAAAACTACAATAGCGAGGTTGTGGAGTTATATCAGTACGGTGGCAGCAGATCAGGGTCCTGGGTGGAGCGTGGGGGAGCATGGAGGCAGTGAATCGACAAAATGAAGCCTGCTTGTTCGAAGGGAGGTCATGGAAACAACCTAATGCAGACAGAAGCACATTTAGTAATTCTGGAGCCCAAGGCGAAGCTGGCATTAGGGCCCTCCACCCATTTTTTCAACCATTATTTTTCTAAGGTCTTGTAGAGTTTCAGGAACTTACAGATGATTATTTTTTAGTGCTACATGTAAGTCTTACCTGCCAAGTTTTGCTACCTCAAAGACTCTTTCTGACCATTTGTTTTGGGTACTTTTTTTCTGCACAGCACCTGTTACCAGCAGCAACAGGTAGCTTATATTAATTAGTATCAGCAGCACAAACATAAGTGCTTTTGCAATGCTTCAACACGTTTTCCAGCACAAATAGAAAAATAAAATCTGCTGTAAGCTCGTTGGGTATTTTACGAGGCCTAAGGCAACTGCCAGCTCCGAAAGTCAATGTGACACATGTGATGGTCGCCTTGTGCTGGTGTGGTGTGGTTTATTCCTGAGTGTAGCTGCATCCTGATGCAGGCTGAGAGAGTCATGCTAGAGCCAACGTAAGGACCGTGGTGAGGGCACAGAAGGGAGTCTTAGGGACGAGGAAAACATCAAGGAAAACCCAATTTAGCAATTAGCATCACTGGAACTGTTCTACACTGAAGGACGTTTTTCCAAATATGCTGCCTTCCAACCAATTTCTAACAGGTTGTAGAGAGAACAGAGGGTCATCATCCCTTGTGAAGGGGACTTTAAATAGACAAATGTTAACACTTACAAACAAGAACTTCCTCTACTGATATACTTCAGTTAAATCTTGACAGCAGCTACAGTGACCTGACAGCTTTCAGTTTGATTTCTATTTATTTATGTTATTAAGACAGGGTGAACAGACAGTTGATGTGGAAAACATATTCTATAATAAACAACTAATTATATATATATATATATATATATATATATATATATATATAAACAGTCAATTGAGGGGGTTTGAAGGGTTTTCTTCTTTCAAAGAAAATTCAAAATGTTCCTCCTTCCTCTCCCTACTTTCCTCATCTTCATCAACAACTCTCACAGTCTCACTTCTGCTCCAACATTCTGTCTAATGGAGAATTATTTCTGCCTGTTGTTCCCTCCCATCTGTTGCTTCACTTTTTTTTTTTTTTTTGCTTTTTTTTCTGCATGAGAACATCTCTACTAGGATGGATTTACCGGCAGGCTGGAAGATATGAATTCAGCAGTCTGTCTTGTTATCTACCTCTAGCAGCCAAGCAAAGTGAAATTCGATCCAGCCGTGAGAATGCTCAGTTAGAGAGCACAATTTTTCTTCCTCTGGCAACATTTCTTGAAGCTACAGTACATTTCTAGAACAACCACTCTCAGGGACGTCGAGGTGCACAGATCTGTGAATATTTTCAATAATGTCCGTTAGAGGTGTTAAGCTGTAAAAAGAACCATTACAGAAGTTAAACATTGTATTTAGGCTTTCTTTTCTTAACAACATATATACTTACTGTGTGCTTTGAAATGTGACTTTTATTAAAATTAAGAAACCGTGAAGTGGCACCTCTTTCTGACAATTTGAATGGTTTTAATATCAGTGTTTAAATTCAATTCACCTACTTATTTAGAAAAAAAAGCTTCCATAGTGTGTTGTTCAGTGAAGCTTATAATGAAACCTCTCTTTTGATGTTTTAACTTGAATAAATCCCGTTATCAAAGACTCACTGTATTAGTCAGTCAACACATCTGCAGATGATTAAAAGGACACAAACTAAAATTAGCAGAAATATTGCAAAGGGTAGTTTAAATTAAAGGCCCAGCATTCCTTGAAGGAATATTTATCACACTCCGCCTTTCATGCCAGAGTTTCAGACTAAGATCATCTTATGTTGAAAAATGATGGAGCTGCAGCCATTTTTGGTCAAACCTTGAAAAGAACATTATGCACGCACATTCTCGTACAATATTGCAAAATGTCAGGGTCAGAGCATCATTTCAACTACTACCAGATCAAATTTCTTGCTCAGTATTTGTTAAAATGACTAAGTTGTAGCTATTTACACGTTGGCTAATGCCAGTTAACTGTGGTGGCCATCTTGACTCCAAAAGTCAATCATTTATAGATGCACATTTAACAACTACGTTTCATTAAAATACATCAAGTGTTTCATGAGATATTTTAATAAAGCAGACACACACGCAGGCAAAAACATGATCCACTTTTGCAATTCTGTAGCAGGTGATAAAAAGACATTTGCTCTTTGCAAACACAGTACATTGCATCTTATCTGATCTGCAAGAATCCTGATGTCTAATTAAGCAGTCTGAGAAATCTTAGTTGCAACTGAAGTGTAAAAGAAAAGGCAAAGCAAATCGAATGTCAGCCATCCTACTGCAGCAGTCCAAACCAGATATAAATGTGTTTAGCATTCTGTGTAGCTGTGCAGAAAGACAGACCTGGGTTAGAGTTAAGATCCATGGGGAGCATGGAAAGATGTGCCCCCTTCTCAGTTTAGAGCCGAGGGAGCAAAAGCTACAGAGTCGCTACTGACCGCCGGCCCCCAGTCGCCACTTCTTCATCTGTTCCCGCTCACAGCTCTATCTCCTCCTGTTTCTGCTGAAACACACCCCACTGCGCCTCATGCTTCTCCTCCACCTCATCTAACTCCTTTTTTCCTTTTTTTTTTGCCTACAATTTCATTTTGTTAAGTCAAAAGCAGGTCATAGTGACAAGTCGATCAGCAGCAGAGGCAAGGTCAGGCTGAGGCTATAGTCTGCCTGTCTGTGCCTTGGGAAGCAACCCCCCACCCCACCCTCCTAAAACTTCTGTCAAAGGAGCTGAAAGAGCAGAGAAAGCATATTTCGGAAAACCGTGCAGGACAGAGAGCGGCGAGTGAAGCCGAAGGCAAGATGGTGTGTCTGCTCTTTTCTGAAGGAAGTGAGACGAGTGGGAGCTGGTGGTGGAGGGAGGATCATAAATCAGGGAGCCCTCCCCAAAGTGGGACCTGTAAATCTGGTGGACGAAGAGTGGGCACTCAGCCAAATGACTCATCTGCAGTGCTCTATAAATACTGCCGTGCAGGGTCGGCAAGGCGATCGCTACCGTTGGCCAAGAACCCCCGAGACACTGGGCTTTCTGTCTCTGAAAGAAAAGGCCTTTAATGATCTCTTTTCTTAAACTTCATATCTGAACCTCACCTATCTATTAGAGCACATCAATTAGCCTGGACAAGCGCTGCCGTACCTGTTGGGTTTATTTCAGAGAGAAAAAAATCACACCCGGTTGGGGTTAATCTAAATATTTATCTAGAGGGGAAAAATCTGTTTACATACCACCAGTCTGGACATCCAAATCAAGAGACAAACATACTGCTAACCAGAATCTCCTCAGTGGAGGCCCAAATGTGCTCCTTTGTGAAACATGGCCAACCTGATACACGTCGGGGGTCAGAGGTCACAGTAGGGGGCTGATAGTGGAGATTGGAATGCGACGTGTCAAATGCCGATCCCCTCAATAAGGCTGTTATGAAAGCGTCTGGGCTTCCCGTCCTGCTTCTCCGTCTCCGTGCATTTCCTCTGGAGGATGTCACCGCAGCCGACTCGCACACAGGAATAATGACGCACCGACACTAAACAGGAGGAGGAAGGAGGTCTGGGATACTCAGAGAATGAGCTGGATATTCCAAACATCTCCAGCATACAGAGAAGGTATGCAGCTCCGCGTTTGTGTCTTTTGTCACTTTCCTTTTTAAAACAACAGTTAAACATTGCAGACACACAATAGCTCAGGATTCAAGAGTGTTTAACTACAAGGTTATGGTTTATTTCATTTTATTATCATGCCATTTGTTGCTTTCATTTATTTTTTGCATTACAAGCTCCTAACTTAACTTCTTTAATTACACTTTTGTCTGGAACTGATGGTGGATAAAAAACTTTCATCCTCCACTTGTGATGTTACTGAAGTGGCCCTTTTCTGTTTTGATTAATCATGACTTTATGAAAACACCTGTCTTTGTCATCCCTCTGAACAGTCTGAGTGATTAACTGAGCTCCCGAGAAGTTTCCATCAGTAAAATACAGTCAGAGAGATATACAGTGTGTCAGTCATTGGTGAAACTACAGACAAAATATAAATGACTGAAAAGCCTTCAGAAAATAAACCAAACTGATCATCCCTGTTCTACATTAACTAATATAACTGACTGCAAGTTCAACACTAACATTGTTATTTAACATCATTAAATATGCAGATATTTGTCCCGTGGTTGCACGAAGACAATTAATAAGGTGGTGGGGTGTGTCTGTGTGTGTGTGTGTGTGTGTGTGGGGGGGGGGGGGGTATTAACACTAAAGAAAGAGATTTTAAAAAAAAGGACCTTTTTTGCTCAAATTACATTGTTTGAACTTTCAAAGCACAAGAATAAAAGTAGCTTACTCTTGTCAGATTTCTGCACAATTTTATTTAACTTAGAATTTAAATAAACTAAATTTATGAAGAGATTAGATTCTCCATCAATAACTGGTTCAGTTCAAGCCAAATGGTCAAATGATTTGAGCTGAAGTTATTGGTTGTGTAAACTCACGGATATTATAAAAATGAGCAAAAGGTCAGAATGGAAATCAATAAATAATGTGTTGACTCAACATTATCTTTCAGAATGTCTGCAGCATGAGGGACAATCTCAGCAAACTCAAGTAGACCACCACATCTTCTCCACTTTATCAATTAACATTTCATTTTACAATAATTTGCCCAACTTAGTTTTATAGAGCACATGTAAAGGACACTAATGAATCTGAATTAGGCAAGATTAATGTAACAAACAGTTGTGGTTTATGAGGGAAGTGTGGCTAAACTATTTTTTGCTGTAACAGAGAGATGAGTGGCAGTGGGTTAAGTTTTAGTGTCTTCACTAACTTGTCTAAAGTGAGATCCTGCAGTCAGAGTCAAAGTGCCAACCTAGGAATAGAAAAGGATATTAAATCCATTCTTAATGCTAGGCTAACCACCTGACTATGCATTTACAGTTAAGAGCTCCAACATTATTTGTATCCGACTTTGGGTAAGGTAATGAATCACAAATTTCAAGACTGAGCCAGGCTTCAAGCTGCAAAAAGTCATTCGGAGCAGATTTTGTGTTGATTTAAAAAGGAGTTTCTTTTCTCTAATCAGTTACTGCCTCCTAACCTATCAGGGCGTGATAACAGGAAGAAGTCAATATATTACACAGATCCTCCTAAGTGTTCTTGAACTAAACCCCCTCCAGACATTCTGCCCTTTAATGAGGCGTTTTTGAAAATCCCCCACAACGAAGCTTTTCCTATCAGAGAGACCAAAGCAGCCAACCTGATCATTACAAAGATTTGAACAACCTGCTCTGAGTCAATGATGACTAACAGCTCGCAGCTCTGACAGCCTAAACTCCAGCAGCACCTGCTGGGGGAACCCTCAAAAAAATCTGGTTGTTGTCTTTTTGCTATAATCATCGAGGCCACGTGAAATAAAGGAAATATTAGGAAGTTAGTACACTTTGAACAAAAATTGGAGCTAAAAAATACAAGCAAAAATAAAAAAAGGCAGTACTTTCACTTTGAAAATCTATATTTTAGTCATTAAGTCCATTTGGCATTTAGATGACTTCTTTACAGCACCTCATCATCAAATGGAAAACCAAAAAGGACCCAAATGCAGGAAGGAGGCGACTCTAAGACCATCCATCCATCCATCCATCCATCCATCCATCCATTTTCTTTACCCGCTTCTCCATTCCGGGTCACGGGGAGCTGGTGCCTATCCCCATCAGTCACTGTGTGAGAGGCGACTCTAAGACCAAACATTTTTAATTATTCACTGGAGCGAAGGTGCTGACAAAACACCCCCCAAAAAAGATCCAACAAAGCTACTCAAAAACCACAAAACAAAAACAAAAAATTTAAACCAGATCAGACAGGTGGAGTCAGGGAGGATGGAGGACGACCATCCAGTCACTGAACTAAACTAACGAGACCCAGGTGAAAACAATGAAGACAATCAAGGACAGACCAGCAGGGGAAGTGAAAAGAGACTTAACAAAGACTTCCAAAATAAAACAGGAAGTACGGCAAAACTAACTACCAAGCTTAACAAAATCCCATATTAACCTAGAAACACAATAACTTCAATATTCAAAATAAAAATCCTGCAAAGTAAGACAAATCATTGGAAAAGCTGATTTAAAAAGACTTGAAGTGTATCAAGTCTGTAATTAGTGGCTCAATCGACCTTTGTAACAATAATCTCTTTATTTTATAAAGCCAAATCACAGGTTTTAAAGCAAGGCTGGCTGATGTTGACTCAGTTGAGTTTGTCTTTATGGGTTTATGTAACAGAGTTAACAGATGGTCTGACAAATCATTGTGTTTAGTCCCAAACAGGACAATTTATGGGCCCCTGTTAAAGACGAACAAAAGTAGAATGAGCACACAGCATATTTGAAAGCAACAAAAATTGTGGTATGACACTGATGCGTGATGCAATAGTGAGCTCCTATACAGTCATAGATTTAAAATATGACAGGAGCAGCAACATGAGTTGGGATGCTCACAAGCCAGAGCTGAGAAATGTCAGCAGCCACAGTGAGCCAGGTCGCCCCCCCGCAGGAGGCCGTATGCTGCCGTGTGACAGACGGCAGGTTAATGACTGTACATGCACACTAGGAATGCAGGAAAATAAATCCTGTGAACACAAAAATACTCAGTCATACGACCACACATATCTAGAAAACCATAGAGAAAGAGGTTCAGTTTCTGACCTTTTAGATAATGTCAGTTCATGAGGAGAATTCCTAAAGGGGAAGAGGAGACTAAAAACGTCCCACAGGCTCACAGGAAACGAATCAGTGGTGGGGGGTGCGATTAAAGACAGCACATGCAAACCAAATCTTTGTTCCTCAGGGTTCAATATTTTGCTTAAAATCCCGCTGGATTTCTAAAGCAGATGAAACACGGACTCGTTTATGTGCTGTGCCTTCGATTTATTTCATCAGACTTGTGTGGGGCCTCACAAATGTTCAGGATATGATGAGTGAAGACAAAAAAAAAGGCTTTTTAATGCATGATGGAGCTCTTTGTGATAAATGCTGTTCAGTAGGTGTGTTTGCCAAGTTGCCCTTCAGATGAAATGTGCTGAATTTATGATGCTGCCCTCCTATCTTTTACCTTGAGGTGTTCCTCTTTTTAAACCTACAAAAGACATTGTGTTGGAAAGTATAAAGGGAGTGTGTTTAATTAGGCAAATTGAGCCTGCTGAATTATAACTATGTTTTGAGATTATTTTGAACACGATTTCAAGTCTCCCAGATAGAAAACTCAGAATTAAACTATGCATATTATTTTGCACTGCAGCAGAATAAATGTGCAGATCAGCAAACTGTCAGTGTGTGTGTGTGTGTGTTTATCAGCTGCCCCACTTTAAATCACGTCTCGAATTATAACTGCACACCCGGTAAACGTGAGCACACCACACGACTCAAACATTCAACACTCTATAAACACTATTTTTACTACGTGCACGGGTCACAGCTACATAAACAGGAAATGATAAAAAAAAAAAAAAAAAATGTGCCTGTAGCTGCA
>NC_051443.1:13352240-13392948 GCF_001649575.2 Kryptolebias marmoratus
TGTGTGTGTGTGTGTGTGTGTGGGTGTGTGGGTGGGTGGGTGGGGGCTAACATTTACACATGCACATTAAGTGCCAGCAGCTGAATTTGTCCATAACTCATGTGACATAAGAGGCCTTTTTAAAACCCACCTCTGTATATTCTTACAGTAACACGTCAGCGTGACGGATTGTTTTCTCTGCTACTCAACGGGGGCTTCTTTAACGTGAAATGTCGGTGTCTGTGGGGAAATATTCTCTCTATCAGGGAAGGAGCTGAGTGATGACTCCAAGAATTAAAGGCCTCCCGTGCTGGTTTGATTAATTTAAATACTTCTGTCCATCATTTAATCATTAGCCTTTAGGTCTACATGTCAGCTTAGCGAGCCTATAAATTACCCCGTCCTTTATAAACAGCACCCTTATCTGTGGTTACAAAATTGCACGTCTGTCTTCAGCCTCAAATAGTCATGTGTAGTATTAGCCTGACATTCAGTCATTACTAGCTAATGTTTCTTTTAAATGAGAAGACTGGCATACAGGTTTAGTGATCTGGGTGAGGCATGTCGCAGACAGGCCACATAAACCTGTATTTTATTTTGTCAGTAATCATAGAAATAAGGATAACAATGATATTGGCTTTTTTTTCCTCAGTCTTCTGGGACTTTGCCTGGCTCACAACCTCATTGTGCAAGATATGCTCTTTAATGACAAGTAAATGCAGAAAACTGCAATTCTGCGCATGAATTAAAAAGTAGCGTTCATCAAGGAATGCATATCAGCAGCTGCCCTGCATGCCAACGTTTAAAACAAATATGTCACCCAATCAGATACCACACACAGTATGTGTTGGGGATGAGTCTCAGCTACTACCATATCAAAACTTTTGCTCACAGTTTGTAAAAATTACTGAGGTAAAAGCAATTTTGTGTTTGCCAGTGTTGATTAGTTGTGGCGGCCATCTTAAATTGGATCCTCTCTAAAGGTTAATCATCTGTAGATGTACATCCAGTACATGACTTTCTGAGAGTTGTATTAAAATTCATCCAGTGGTTCATGGGATATGTTGCTAACAGACAAACAGCCAAACAAGCACAGATACACACAGACAGACACAGGCAATTACATGATCACTCACCTTTTATTGCATTAGGTGATTAAAAAGTCACAAGACAGAGACATGATTGTTTTTCTTTATTAAACTATTGTGCACCTAAAGTTAATAACATGATCTAATAATGTTGCAAAAACAATAACAAACTAATTCTGTTGATTTAGGAAGAAGAATACAAATTGTAGAGCAAATTCTAAACATGGAAATTAGAACATGGAACATGTATTTTCAAAATCAAACGACAATAGGCTGTTTGTTTCAGTAAATAATTTACAAAAGCAGAAGAAGTGCTAAAATATACATTTTCTTGTGCTGCGAACGAATGGTGTTGTTATACCTAACAATACCACATGGGGGCAGTCTAATCTTTCTATAGATTGAGGCTCTGGCTTCCAGCCTCTGCACAGCTCACACTCAAAATGAGGAAATGCCTACACAATATTTCAAGTCACACTCTTGAGCCAAGCAAAGTTTTCGATGCTGAAACAAGAGGAAATGCTTCTGCTCTTAAAATAAACCCTGAGTAAACACAGCCTAGGCTCAAGGTCATGATACGACCCACAGGGTTCTCTGAAAAAAAAAAAAAAAAAAAGATGATGGCAATGAGCTGGGAAATATCGTCCTACTTCAACAGATGTGTCTGACCAGATACTTCAAGCAGAGAAAAGGAGAGACAAAACGAGCCGGAGACAAGACCTGAGGCAAAGAGAGAAGCCAAAGCCCAGCTTTTATTGAAGCTCGGGGCATGCAGACTGTTTCTCCATCAAAAAACACAGCAGGGAGGGTTTTCTTCTGTTGACTCTTCAAATAAAAAAAAATAAAAAAAATCTTCATTAATCCCAGTTGGTTGCTGGAAAGTCACATTCAGCAACAGGCTTTTTATTCAGCTTAGGTTGGGAAAACGGATGAAAAGTCTTTGCCTTTTGGTCTGGATTTATAATTAGTTGCTGCCAGGTTCTGTTGGCTCTCTGCTCTGTTCAGAGCTCACTGCATGAAGCCATATTAAGATGATTCCTGACATTCTTCGGAGGATTAGGCAGCAGATAAAACTGTACTGTGAACCCGAGAAAGGCAGGAAGTTCTGATAAGTGTTTCATATAAATGAGAAATGGAAAAAAAAGCTTTCCCCCTAACATTTCTTCTTGTCTATGAGGGATTCTAGGAGGATATGATGAGGAAATATACTGTAAGTCTATAGAAGGCTATCTGAAGTCATACAACCTATACATTTTAATTTTTTTAAGTGAACAACTGGACAGATTTTATTGAAACTTGCAGAAGGTAATCATTGACTATAACTCAGTTGGTTTCCCCTGAGAGTTATTAACAACATATCCCCTGAGAGGTGACATTTCACAATATTGCATGTGATTGTGCATAACATAATAAGGTTTGACCAAAACTGGGCGATATGCATTGTCCCATGAAATGCTAGGCCTTTAATTTTAGGAGTAATTGTTAAAGCCAGAAGCAGAGCCTCTGTGACTTTGAGATCAATGCATTCTTTGTGCTTGCACGTGCTGCAACAAGTTGGTGTCAGTGGAAAACAAAGTCTGGGTTTAGCCGAGCAAAACAAAAGCCTCACAGCGCCTGTACCTGGGCTTCAGCTGAAAATAAAGCCACGAGCACGATTCCAGTCTAAATATTGTTTGCTCTGCGGTGAGCTTGGTCTCTTGCTGCAGCAGGCTTGGCACACATCAACCAGATGTGGAGCGACAAAGAAGAAGAGAGGGGAACAGAAACCGCATCAGAGAGCTCTCAGCGCAGGTGAATAAAAGTTGCCAAAAAACTTTTCTCCTTTCTTTCTTTCTTTTTTTTTTTTATAACATTCTCAGTTTTTTTTTCCAAGGCACAGAGAGCGAGTGAGTAAAACTTTCCTTTGCGGCTGAGAACACAGAGTTGACTTTCAGCCTCAGAGCATGATGCTGCTTCGAAATCCCCCCACCAGCAACCAGCAGATACCCAGCTCATGTTTAAAGCTCATCACCACCACAACAAGACAATGGACATCTCTGTATGACTGTAACCTTCTCCAGCAGCACCCTCCCCTCTTTTTTTGCTTCCCGTCTGTCTGCCTGCCAGCGCGTTCTGACTGCAGAGCCACATTTAGAGCAGTGGAATAAATGTGTTGTGTTTTCCTTTCCTTTGCTCTTCATGAGTCTCTTAGACTTCTTTATTAGCTGCCTCATAACAAGCCATGTTCTTGTTTTTGGGCGCAGAGGATGATGCTGTCTGAAGCAAACAGCCCAGTCGTGTTTGAAGGAATGCTGAATACCCTCTGCACGTCTGAATTTTTAACTTAATGAACACAGAAAACATGTCATATTTACATGAGAGCACACCTTTTGACAAGGAGAAATCCTAACAGCCACTGAGCTCACATGGAGTTAAATACAGGCCTGTTTATAGATGCACGATTCCCAATAAAGCTTCTGTTGGAAATATAAACTATGACAGATTATTTATGGTAGCTGCTTCAGAAATAGTGTTGAAGTCATGCTTTAATATTCATAAACCCCAGGACTTTTTGCAGCTTCCTGAAGCCCCTAGTCGCTTCTTAGAGATGAGACCAGCTAGTGACTCCAAATTGTGAGAAAATAGGCAAAGTTTCTCATTAAACTCTGAGCAGATTTTTGGAATATTGCAACTGTCACTCGGGAATCTTGTGCAAAAGTGGTGTGACAGTGATGTGTAAGGTCTGAAGAATCTGAACGGCATGGATCAATCTTTCTTCGAGCATTTGCCTAACAAAGTATTTGAAGGGAACTACGCTAATACGTTTAATGCTGATACCTCTGAAATCAGAAAGGTAACACAGGTCTGCAAACTCAGATAGCGTTTCAGTTTGTTGTGGGAGGGAATAAAAGCTTCGGAGGTGAAATCCGAGCTTTGTAACCCTGCACGGTTTTAATTTAAAAATAATGTTTGTAGCATTTTGACAGAAATGGACAGACCTCAAACAGCATGCTGGTGTAATACAGCCATTAAATAATCAATAAATGTAGCATGTGCAATGCAGATTCACAAAATATTCTGTATTTTACTGATAGATAAAGTACCTGTTTTAGGTTGTAAACTTAAAAGGAAAAACATATCCATATTTCATAATGCACATAAAAAGCAATAAAAAGTATAAATTACAGTTTGCAGCCCATACACCTTCTCATAAAAATATAATTATATTTTTTCTCCAAGAAATGTACGTGCACACTTGTGCAAACTTCTAGAAAAGGGAGGTATTAAGACTAAAAGAGGGCAAAAAAGTAAATTATTTGTGCTCTAATTATATTCTTACAGTGGGACACATTTTGTAAAGGGCCATAACTAATTCTTTACTATACACATTTCTCAGCACTAATAATGTTTGTCCCAGATGTCTCTGATCCACTGTAACTTCAGATCATTTGCCACGTTCAAGCCTTTCTGTAAATATTTGCAGCTGTAGGTTCGTTTCTGCTCTTGCAAGGGCTCGGTTAGTTTTAAGAATTTGTTGTCTGTATATAATTAGAATACACGTGTTATCACCGACATTTTTTCAGAAGAAGCCTACACGGAATGCAAAGCACCCTAAGACATCTAATATGTCATGTTCTGACCCGTGTTTGCTCCACTGTTGGTGCATTAAAGTGAAAAACAGCTCTTTACCAACAGTTTTATTGTTTAACACAATCGGTTCCTCCATCTGAGAACTAAAAACTGACATAAACTCTTCTGCAGGGAACTACGAACCCTCGTCGAATGTGGAAACTTAGATAAAGTGGGGGATGTCATCAGCAGTCATGCACGACAACACGACCTCTACGGCTGAAACAACACTGTACCAATTTTTAAAAGCCAATCTGAACCACACCTGCAGACTTTATCTGTCAGTTCTGGCCACCTTCCTGCGTCAGCTAACTTTAGCTCAGCCTTAAGTGACTTTTTACGAACAAATGTTGGGATGGCCGCTGCTGCCTGGCTGCCTGTGTCCGGAGAACGTCTTGATGCTCGTGTTTTATCTGAGAGTTGGTTACACGGGAGGGAAACGATGGGCACAGTGTTTTGCAGCCCTTCAGCAGAATTTTCCACTCCATGTCTGTTCCTTCAGCGAGCATGAGTGTTTCAAACATCTTCTCGTTAACTTAGATTCTTTGCATTACACTGAAAAGAAAATCCCCTCTTTTTTTCTGCGGTGTACTATTTTCCATCTAGAGTCCATACGGATGCGTGAGGCTTGTGTGGTTATTGACTTGAATTTGTTTGTGTTTGACATTACTTACTGGATTACTTTGTTCACAAAGGTTGACAAAGTAATCCACAGCTCCATTGTCTTCTTCTTTTCTAATAAAACTTAGGAAACAATTGCCTTGATGTACTTTTCACTATTTGTTGGTTTTCAAGAGCTTCTTGAGAGTTGAAGCCTGTCTACAGCAAAAATATACTCCAATGTAAATTAATGTACATGTTAAAATATAATGAGCATTTTTATACTTTGAATTAAATAAATCCTCTGTCAAACACTCCAAATATACAATATAAACCTCTTAATGCAACGCAAAAGCAAGGCTCATATGCACACTCTAAAAGGTTAAACAAATCAACTGGTGATTTATTATTTTTTTGATGTTTTTGTTCCATTCGCTGCACATTGCCGTCACCATTCGTTTTCCATTAAGACCAAGAGACCAAAAGAATTAAAGTGCTTTAAATCTTACCTGGAATGACCTCAAAAAGAAATTTCCCTCCTTCATCGCCGCTGGTTGGATGCTCTGTAACTTTGTTTCCAGGTAAAAAAATGACTCCCTGTGAAGAATAAAAAAAACGACAACAACAACATTTATTAGGAACGCTCGTTTCTGTGAGTTAATTAAAGACATTTATTTAACGGCAGACTCTGAAGGCTTATTATTAAATTACTGCTGGTGGCCCCTCAGCAACCATTTGTTTCAATGTCTTTTATAGAAGGTGCATAAAACATGGAGTGTAACAACAGTCCTCCTGGGCCCAGCGGCTTTCAGCTTTATGAAACAAATGGGCTTAAAACGGACATATTTAAAGATTTTTTAATTGTCATAATGGGTTTTGATCCTCTGGGGTGTTTGAGGATAAATTGATTACAGATGTGGCGGTGTGACAACATGATCGAGGGTTACATCTCTCTCCCTCAGCTCTGTCCAAAATGATTCATAACACAGTTTCAACAAAAGGAACATTAACATATTTGTCAAAGAAAACAGCTCAGAACAAATCTTGTATCCAAAGAATAGATGACACCGCAACTGTTAGACAAAGGAAGATGACACCATTTTTCCCTCTAAACTTTATTAGTCATTAAAAGTGTGAGGGACATTTTAAAAGTGAATTTTATTTCAGCTGCTAATTAATGCTCAGAGTATGGGATTGGGATGACTCTCAGCTACCACCACACCAACTTTGAGCTTAATATTTGCACATCTGACTGAGTTGTAGCAATTTTTAAGTTTGCCACAGTTGATTACCTGTGGCAGCCATCTAGAATTGTTTTAGAGGTACATCCACTGAGTACTTTCTGAGCAATTCATTGAAATCTGTCCACTGGTTTATGACATATTTTGCTAACACACACAGGCAGTTGCACAATCACCCCCCTTTCGGGACAACAAGCGACAAAAAACATGGAGTTTATTATGTTAACAGAGTTTTAAAATGACATACAAACTGCATCATGTTTTCTTTTTTTACATGAAAAATTAATTACTTCTATAACCTGAGCTGCATGTTTCCTCAGTTCCTTGTGAGTTATTTTTGCTTGACTTGAACGTCTCAGACAACGGATAAAAACAATGAAATTTAATGCACCCGATCAGCTTCAGACAGCATCAATAAATGAATCCTAGAAGAGGCCTTTCTGAAACTCCTCACTGGTTCGGCTGCAACTAAACATGGACAACTTTGCTTCACTCCCTTATCCTTTAGGGCCAGACAAACCTGAAGTTTTATTACTTTAAAGGGGAAAAGTTGGAAAGTAGAAAGAAAACATATATGATGCAAAGGGTTTGTTTATTTCTTTTAACCAGATGGGTGTTTTTTTCATATTGGTTCATTTCAACAAAAAAGGCATTTAGTCAGGAACTTGTATGCAATTTAAATATGTAATGTCATGTCAAATTCCCTCAAGGCATTGTCTTCTCCAGTCAGTGAAATTTTAGCATTTTCCATCACATTTCAAGAGCCTGACGGTAAATCATTTAGATCTCCAGCTGCAGTTTTCCAGTCTCTTATCAGGCTGGGCCCTGGGGACTTGTGATGGCAATTTTCCTCTATTTCAGACAAAAACAACCAATCAAAACATGATGAACAGCAGAAACAAGCATGTGTTGCTTTGTGAAAACATACAAGTCTTCTTTTCTTGCTTTTCAGAAGAAACTGCAGAAAATATTCTGCACCACTCATACAGTATGATTTGTTATCATTCCAAGTTAGAATGAAGTCATCGCATGCTGTAGGTTGATCCTATCATCTTGATTAAACTGTTTAGAAATGATTATACAGTTTAGTAGTCCTAAAAGATTATCCCTAACCTATTATTACAGAATGAGCGGAGATTTAGGTTTATTATTGACTTGTAGCTCGGATCAACATCTGACAGCCATTATACTGACCTCTAACTGGGTTAATGGTAATGCGGCCAAGATGTGCTCGGGTGACAACTTCAGTACTGAGGACTTAAACACATTAAAAAGATCTGAGAGGGAGTCAGTTTCCTCTTTAATGAGCCATAACTGTGACAACCAGGAAGTGGAAACCCTACCTGAGGCCCCAGATGAAGTGCTTTAAAGGCTGCTGTGAAGACGGGACAGAAGTGGAGGAGTGAAGAGGGAGCGAGAGCTCATTTGATGTGGTTGTCAGTAAGAGAATCTGCTTTGCTTCAACGTCCCGGGATTAAATGAAGCCGGTTTTCATTCAGTGCAGGGCTTTTCATTGTGCGCAATCGGATTGACGCGAGGGAAGCAGGAGGTATGGTGTTCGCGTGAGAGGCGGATTTTATGAACTTTTGTGTGACTGTTCTGAGAAAAAGAAAAGGAGAAACGGCTCTGCGTAGTCTCGCCATACCATTAAAGCACAACACCACAGATCCTCCTCCTCTCTGTTTCAAAACCACAGTCACACTTTCCATACGTCCTCCCCCGGTGGCCTGTTGTTTGCTGCAGACAAACCAAATCACAGGCAGAGTAATATTTACCAAGCAGAATGAGAGCATCATCCTGGTCCAACCCAGCACTATAAAAAAAAAACCTCCTATTTTTGACTTTCTTTTCCTTTTTTTTCCAACTTTTACGAGTTGCTAAGTAGGATGAGGTCATTTGGGGAATCTGTGTAACAACACAAACCCAATTATCTTTTATATTCAAACCAAAAAAAAACCCCAAAACAACAAAAACTACCCAAACAGAAGTCACAGGAGGATCAGAGAAATCTGTCGCAGAAAAAGCGACAGCAGGAGGCTCAGGCTTGTGAGCAGCTCGGCTCATCAGGAGACTGCCACTGGCAGTATGCTCCACATGAAATCAGATTTAATGTTTCTTTTTTGTGTGCGAACGCAAGCAGATACTCACTGTGGCTCATTTCTTTTACAGACATATTCACAAGTTGGTCTGACTCAACGCAGCACCAATTAAATCCACATGTGACCTTACTGGTGACAAACTCAACTTTGTAATTCTGTTGTTTTTTTTTGTTTTTTTTCTGCTGCTTGTCCTCTTTGCTTTAGTAAGTGTTTGCTTTTAGATGAGCTTTCTCAGTAAATATTAGGCTTTTCTTCTACGAGACACATTTGCAGACTATTTGTATTGTCCTCACATTACAGTATTTTGTTTTTTCTAGTCCTGTTCTCTCAGTCAGTTTGACTAAATAAAGAAGGAAAAGCCGCTGACCCATAAGTAGCTTCCTGTGTAGTTAGTTACCATCAGTCCCTTCTCTTTCACAAACGGTTGCAGTTTTTTGGTAAACTTTTTTCCATGTGTCTTAACATTCTCACCATTGGTGTTTTTGCATCAACTCAAGCTATAATTGGTGCAGCGAAAACAAGGATTTAGTGGCTTTTAGGTGCATTTGGTGTCTCAACATAAGCCAACACGAGGGAGGACGAAGCTGTGGTAAATGATACAGTAAGTCAAAGAAAGTACATTTGTTTTCATTACCACAGTTTAGCTTCTGAGACAGGATTGTTTCATCTCTTAGTTATGATATAGTTCAACTTTTTTTTTTATCTTAAAATACATCTTTAGCATCATTAACTCAAAAAGCAAGAAATCTGACATCAGAAGTTGCTGATATTAAAATACAGGCATGATTACACAATACTAAGGTTAATGATCTTTGGATTTTTTAAATTATTATTATTATTTATTAAAAACTATAGGATTTTGGTCAAATGAAATTGAAATTAATAAATGTTTCTTTGCTTTGCCTGAGTGGAAATATCTCTAAAATCATGCAAAGGCTTTCCATTATATTTTTATGATTTTTATCGCATTCTGCTGTTAAAGGTGGGTGATCTCTCTGTTTTTTTTTTGTTTGTCTGTTAGCAAAATGTCTCATCAATCACTGGACAAATGTTAATGAATCTCTCTGAAAGTAATCATTAAATATACATTTACAACAACTGATTAACTCAGTTGATTAAATATTTGACGTGGCAGTAGCTGAGACTCATCCCCAACACATACTCTGAGAGCTTAAATAAATATTTTTATTTAAAATTCTGGCGAGCAAAGCAGCCGGTGACACGCTCGTGTCATTTTATTCTTTTCAGACCTTTGCCAGCTTTTAGAAAATATCAGACATTTTCCAGACTAAATTCTCCACTGTATTCGCTTTAAAGTTTTGGGTTTTTTTTCTCGTCAGTCTGCTCAGAGGTGCAGAGCAGCTATAGAACTGCGAGCTTTCAGAAATTTGAAGATGAAAACAAAATTCTGCTTCCAAGAGAACACAGGGAGTGAGTCAAAAAATAAAAATAGACACAATGTCAAAACAGCATGCTGAAAGAGGAAAAACTGCAGCCATGGGTAATAACTCAAAAAATAAACACATGATATAGCAATACAGTATAATCAAGATAGAGAAATACTTCTGTAGTTGTAAAAAACTGGTGATGACTGTGTCTGGTTTGACAGAAAAAGCAAACAGAAAAAGTCATAATAAGAACATTACGTTCAAAGAAAGCCTCGGTTTATTGGATGAATATTTGGCTTGTTGATAAAAATGTTGAAAACAGGAAAACTGAGGAATTTATTATGATGAAAAAAAATTGATTCCAAACTGAGAACAGATAAATGCTCACCGTGAAGTCAATTTACCCCAAGCATGTGGCGTAACAGGACATTTAAAGGCTCATTAAGCCTGAGCTCATTGATCAGCTGTCTTTTTTCCTCCTATAATTACTGTTCTCCAGCCTCAGTGACCTTTAATCAAACTCAGCAGGGAACATGTTGCTCAGGACTTTTTCCTTTCACAACTTTACTATGCGAGTGTTTATCTGTCTGTCGGAATCTCAATCTTCTCTTGTAGCTGCTGTTTTCACTAGTCTTTGAAGTTTTCTAGCTGAAAAAGTCCCCCCATGGCGCTCTTATGTTAAACCAAGGTCTGCTTTGGTTAAAAGACCAGATAAATCACATTTTTAAGCTTTAATCAAGGCCGACCAGTCCAAATTTAATAAAAGCAAAGCAGTGCTGCAGTGTGTCTCTTTGACATGCACAATAAATTCATTACAACCCCCCCTGCACAGCACGTCAAGGGCAAAATTTATAGGAAAGACTTCTGTGATTTCTGGGCAAGTCGCTGAAAAAGAAAAAAAAAACACAAGGTGCTGTCACTTTCTTATAGGAATACCTCTCATTGCAGGTGCAGCCGCCTGGTGAGGAGACAGTGTTGAAAAAAAGCAGCACATCGAGCCTCCTATAGGAAAATGTCTCTACAGGCACAAGGTGGGAGGTTTTAAAGCACAGAAACAAGAGTCAAAACTGAGCAGGGTAATGAAGGATAATAAATTGGTCAGTTTTATTCTGCAAAACAACAGAGGCACAGCAATTATTGCAACCCCTTCTAAAACAAAAGGACTCGGTCTGAAGGGCACCTAGATTACTTGATTTGTAGAAAGAATCCAGACTTGAGAGGGTTACCTGTGTTAGAAAATTGACAAAGAATAGAAAAAGGAGAGCAAATAAATGTTCCCTCTGCTGTGCACGATGTTCCTGAAAATCTTTACCTAATGTCATTAAACGCGTAATGCTTTCATGTACTCCTAATAAAGTCAAAGTGCTCCCTTGCTTTATGGATTTGCGTTTAAAAACCTAAAAGAATGCCATCGCTTTGAGAGGACACAGTGGATCAAACTGCATACTGATGGGGGAAAAGTCATTCCTCTTGACTTGTGGTGCAAGAGCAAGAAATAAATGTATATATAGGATGTAAAACTGCATGTCAAGATGTGAGTTTCTCTGATTGGTGTCGTATTTTCAGGTCCAGTGTTTCTGCTTTCCAATCAAAGCAAAATCAGCTGCAGGAGACATTTTGCACGAAGGCAGAAGGGAATATGTTTGACTATCAACTATTTTACAGTGAAATAAGTTTGCAATGCTAATCCATCTGCATTTTATTATAAACATATTGCACCAGCCGTAGAATAAAAAAGGGGGATTTGCACAGTCGCTATGATGGTTTTTTGATTGCTTTAACACCTGCTAATAATCTTTAACCATTAAAATATAAATGACTTCACAAGTTCTCCTTGGATACACTGAGTGAAGCAGGTTTCCATAGAAATATATGGGTCTTTAGTGTCGTTTTATTCAGCCTGATGTAACACAAGCTATACCGAGAAACAATATGATCAAAGATACATTTTTACACGCAATACATCGGAATAAAGTGACAAAATTACAATTGTAAAAAACCGAGCAAACCAGTTTTGTTGGAAAAAGGCCAGTGAGCTGAATGATTACAGTCTACACTCTGTGCTGCTCCTACTGGTCCTGTTTATCACCTCATAAAGGAAAGCCATAAACTAAATGAAAAACATAAACTGAAATGTTTGCACCCGTGGAATACAGAAATATACAGTAAATCTTTCTAACACAAGCGTGTTAGAAATCAATACAGCACTTTTATATATGTGTATCTGTCAGATTTTATCTTGGGGAGAAAATTTCAATGTTTCTGTCCACTTCACACTGGATGACAAGCCTGTGACACTTTACACGACCTATAAGAACGTGGCTGGATCATGGCAAATCTCTTTTTAATCGTGATGCTTCTAACAACTAAAACTTGCAGGATAGTGGGTCACAAGGACCAAGATTGGATACCACTGCATTAGAAGATCACACCATGCTAGCACAATGCTGCATCTGCAATAGGTTGCTCACGATTGTAGCCTAGCCAGGAGGCCAGAGTTGCCAGAACTGCTTTAAAATGTCAACAACCAAGCCACAGGGGAGTGCATGAGCCCCATATCATGGATCCACTGCCACTGCTGCCACCCTCACACTCCATCCAGGACTCACTGCCTCCATTATGATAAATACCTCCACCTGGCAACAGAACCCTTCATGATCATGATGTCCACTGCGTTCTTAAGTCCTTGAAGACCTCGCTTAGACAGTGCAAGGACCATCCACATTCTGGCTGATATTTTATGTTAAAACAACACGAGGTGGAGTCTAGGCTATATTGTCCACTCTTCTGAGTGTTAAATTAAAGCTTTCAGAGTGTAATTTTTCTGCTAAAAAATGACAAATGTGTGCAGTAGATGACTAGCACAGCAAATCTGCCTAAGAGAATGTTTCAGTGTGAGTTACCACTTATAAGAGCATATAAACACTTGTTATTTTACGTCTGGTGAGTTTACTGTGGGAGATATCAATGGACAGTTTGTTCGCGGATGGTTTGTCAAGGAGGGATCTATTTAGGATTTATAGCTTTAATCAGAAGTTGTATTCCAGCCTGTCAGAACAAACTCAATTTGGAGTTTTTATATTGGGTGACATTTTGTATCATAAAGCCATAATATTTGTGTCTCTAACCAGTTTATGGCTGTTTTAAATTAAACCACTTTTTCACTTGGGTCACTGGACTCATTTCTGACAGTTTTTTTCAGAACAGCAAAGCCCAACTTTTAATCAAAACAGATCTCCCACTGTATATTATAGATTCCATATATAAATCTACATATCCATTTCTGCATATTCATGTTCAACTCAGATTGTGGTAAAAAACTTAATGCACAATTCAAAAATCACCCATTTGTTCAATGTTGTTGTAAGAACAAAATAAACAACAGAAAAAATACTTGAATAAGGAAGACTTACAACCATAGCCTGTTTATACTTTAGCTATTGGACATACTGTAAGAGTTACAAAACAGAACCTGCAGAAACTTGTTGTGAGTGACTTGTCACCCCAACAATGTAGAGTTTATTAAAGAGGCAGTCACAGCACAAGAATCCACAAAAATAGTCATTATATTTAGTGTTTATGGAGTACCGAGAGGCAGAAATCTCTCCTGGTGATATCAAAATTCCTGACACTCTACGGTGGATTTAGTCCAATAAAGGATTACTTTTGCCTAAAAATAAGTGTCCAACCAAATAAATAATTTTAGCAATATAAAAGGATGCACTTCTGGAGATGCTTTGGCATGAATAGAGTATCTGTGACCAGACTGTGCTAATATTGATGAGTACAAGAGGACATTTAGGTAAAGTTTGCCCTCATGTTCATATTTTTAGATACTTTTAACAAAACCTAACCGGATTGTCTGAACGTCATGTCCATCACTGAGACTTCGACGCCTTCAAACTGTTTGAATCTCTTTGTGACAAAGCCATAAAATAGTGGAACTGTTTTCTATTTCGGTCAGTGCCGAAAGTGACAACAGAGTCATTGTTTGCCACCAAATTTAAAAAAAAAAAAAAGAAGATGACCCACTCTTGCACAATTAATAATTACAGAGTTGCAGTGGCATTTTATTTACCCTTGTTAAATGCCAAGGTCAAACCGTTTCCATCTCATGCAGGGAAAACAAGAGACCTTTTAATGCATCTTTGTGCTGCTGAATTATTGATTTGGTATAATTTCCAATAAAACCAGCTACTTTTCATTTTGCCTGACGCCCCTTCATGCTATGAATATTAATTAATTAACTAACCCAGACGTTTTGTGGTCTGAATCGTAATATCCTTATACAATTTTAATATGCCTTTCATTTCTTATTCCATTAAATTGTTTCAATGTATTCCTTCCCAGTCTCTTATTCAGTCATAACGTTACCCGTCTAACTTCACTGGCATACAGAGCTGACGCTTAGAGGTTTAAATTACAATAATCATATCATTTCAGCCACTTCATGAATGCTATCTTTGTTTACGGCTCGGGCAGATGAAATCTGAATGCCTGAGTGTGCGTGTCTCACGACGTCAGTGTGGACATGCGTGCTTGTGCGTGCATATGTCTCCGTGGATGAGTGAAGGCAGGCAGATGGCATGTTGACGCTCTAAGCCTGCACGGGCTCTAACCTACGCAGGCTCCTCGGTGACCTTTCACCTCCATCTGACTCCCATTCCTCGGATTCCTCACGTTGCTCAGAGAGGTTTGGCCAAACTGTGAAGGACCAGGACATGGCCGCTTTTTATTGGCAAACAGGGACACATTTTCTCTAATCAGTGTGTCCACAAATAGCAAAACTCCGTCAACCGGTGATCTTTTGTCTAATTTGTCCACCTTTCCGTACAAAGGAAAAGGTGAAATAAGCTGAATTTTTTCCACATTTCTTGACTCATTATCTTGCGTAACTTAAGTGAATACAATTTTGGTTATATATAGTCAGCTGCATTCCTTGAGAGAAAGCAAACTGACAGGTGGTTCTGCGGTTCAGGAGATATTTTGCTAACAGACAGACAGGCAGATGCAGAAAACTCCATTTTAGAAACAAAAGCCATGGCATGAGCAAGTGCAATATATTGCTAAGTATAACATTTTTGTGTTATCAGCTGTTTTGTTTTTTTGTATTTTGTAGAAATTGTGGGTTTTTTTTCCATTTTAAGTTTCCCTGTGCAGAAGCATAAAAACTTCCAAGTTATTCAAACATCTGCTACAAAGCACAGTAGGTATTTTGTAATTTGTAGAAATTTTAGCCCAATCCTTATTTTGTGTACGGCATTTTCAAGCTTTTTAAATAACACAATACAGCTTTAAAATATTGTACATGAATATTAGCTGTGATTCTGACTTCATACTGTTTTCCCCCCAACTATGTGTGAAGGGTTAGAAAACACAAAACGTCTCGTGTGACTGTTTTTGAGTGTGATTTCACAGGCAGCAGAAAGACCAGATGTTCTTCCTCTCTCAGAGGAGAAAGCAGAACAGAAACTTCACAGTATTAGTGTGAATTAATTAATAGCTGATGTAGATATGCCTTCACACCTCTGCGTCACAGAGCTTTTTGGGATGTGACACGAAAATGAAGAAATCTTGTTTGGTGCATTTATGTGCCTGTGCACGTTCTCTGTGCATGATTTTGTCCCGGTGTGGATCAGTTAGAGCAGGGGTGAGCAACATTTACATCCAGGGCCTTATTGACTTTGGTAGCGTAACCATAAGGCCACATAAAATGGGGAAAATATTCCTTAAGGTGTCTTTGTTGGAAGAAACTTTCTTTTAGAGTGTTGTAACATAGGTAACAGAGACACCCTTTTCATTTATCAGCTGTACTGCCTTTGCACTGAAAGGTTAAAAAAGAAACAAAACAGCTAAAGTCATTTTTTCTCTTTTGTGGAAACATTCATTTCATGTGGAAATGTGTGATTTCCACATGTAAAAACATGCAACAATAAAGGCCTAGCATCCTTAAAAGAATGCATTTCACCCGCCGCCTTTAATGCCAGAGTTTTAGACTAAGATACTCTCATGTTTAGAAATGCTGGATCTAACCTTGAAAATAATGTTACATGAGATGTGTCATATATCTATAACCACATCAAACTTTAGCTCAATATCTGTAAAACTGACTGAGTCAAAGCCATTTTCACTTGGCTGTGGCAGCCATCTTGAATTGGGTTGGCTCCAAAAGTTAATTAGTTGTAGATGTAAATCTAGTGATTCTACAAATTTCATTGTAATCCATTCAGTGGCTCATGCCATATTTTGGTAATAGACACACAAACACATGCACACACACACACAGACGTGGACAAAAACATTATCGTCCACCTTTGCCTCTTGCTGGCAGGCAATAATAACATGACATATGGGAAACACATGATTTGCACATTTTTCTAGTGGGATTTTGGAACTTTTTCAAAAAGTTAATTTGGTCACATGATTTTCCTCTTGATCACAGGTGAAAAATGTGGTAACTTAATGTATTTTTTATTTTAGATGTTAAATTTACACTGCTTTCAATCTCCCCAAGTTTCATTAATAAAATACTTGTTTTTATTGATTTATTTCAGTGGTTCTATTTAATTCTGAGGACAGTGCAGGTAGGAACATTTTCAGCCGATGCTCAGACTCTTTGTCCTACTTCTGTTCTTCCTTTGGAGATGTTAAAAACTTCAGCTAGTGGTCTTGAACTTCTCGCAGTTCCTCGCAGCTCGCAGCTGAAGGTCAGGGAAATTTAAGGACTTTGAAAGCTCACCTGTGCCCAACCTAGTTTTATGGAAAATTCCTATTATCTGTGAAAAATGGTAGCTTTAGGGGCCTATTGTGGGTTTGGGTGAGAACCGGGGCAAGGAAGAAAAGTTGCAGCAAGTAAAGAAGTGGAGTGCTCCTCTGGTGGATGTGGTGCAGATGCATCAATGGCTATCAGACGTAGATAAAAATAAATTTCAAGATTCAAGGCACGAGGCTTGTTACATCACCAAGAACAAATGCAAAAGAGCTGGAGCTCCTAATTTAGGGCCACCCTGCTTTTTAAATGCACTGCTTCTGAGCAAGAACTCCTCATAAAGAGCAGTGAAGAATAACTCCTCTCCCTCTGCCTGGCCAGTGGCCCACCTTCAGGTGCAGCTTAAACACAAAACTTATTTTTAAAGCTGTAAATGCAAAAGGGCAAGCCACTACAATAGATATGTAACTGGTAAGAAAGATGAGGATGAACAAAACTAGAAACAATAATGTCAGTGAAAGCTTAAAATCTTTGGACTGCACAAAACATTTTCAGATTTCTGTGAGTTTTGCTTCCAGAGTATGTCT
This sequence comes from Kryptolebias marmoratus, assembly GCF_001649575.2. Classification (NCBI taxonomy): domain Eukaryota; kingdom Metazoa; phylum Chordata; class Actinopteri; order Cyprinodontiformes; family Rivulidae; genus Kryptolebias; species Kryptolebias marmoratus. The sequence continues at coordinate 13,369,541 of NC_051443.1, forward strand.
GTCTGTTTTCGTCTCCAGTTTTTGGTTCAGATGTTTAGGAAAGAGGGGCTGCCTGGTTACAGTAACGTTAGAGATGGCCTTATTATCTGCGTTACTCATTCCCTCGCCCCCTCCTCCTGTCAAGAAAAGCTTTGTGTTTGCATCGATGAAAACAAATCCTTTTCTCTGACTTGTGCTCAACCAGTCAAAACAGTCTGACTCATCTAAATCTGATCTTTGAATCATTTTTATCTCACTTTTCCTTATGTAAGATGCACCTGCAGGAATTAATGGTGGCCCTGAGCGCTCAGAGCTTGACGAAACACAAACATAAACCTTCACCAGTTTGATAAGCCTGCAGCATTTAGAAAAAAACGAAAAGAAAACACAACAAACTAGAATAAATTACATTTTCAGCCACACTGCGGTGTGAATGCTGACTGCTGAATGGATTTGCTAAAATATGTTGAAAAAGCTAAAACTGAATTGTTGAAGTTAAAATGATCAGAACAAAAGCTGAAACAACCAGAACACGAGCTAAATCCAGCAGAATGCCAAAAAGCTCAAATAACCAAGCACTAACTAAAATGAGCAGAACAGTAGCAAACAGCTAAAAGCAGCCAAACAATACCTAGAAGCTGAAACCAGCAAAACGGTAGCTAAAATCAGTAAAACAGAAATTAAAATCTAAATGAAGCAAGACAGTAGCTAAAAGCTAAGAAGAGCATAAAAAGACAAAAAAGAGCAAATGTGCTGTAGCAGATTTTAAAGAGAACAATGTTTTTGAAGGAAGTGAAGAGATCCCAATGAATTTCAAAGAGGAATTGTTTTGTGATCAAAGTTAAATAATTAAAAAAGTAAAAAAGCTACAAATACTAAAAGTCATAGCACACTGTTTCTGAATGAGCTGAACGTTTTGATAGATGAGTGATTAGTAGACTGATTGCAAAGAGAAAAATAAAAACACAAGGAACAAACTACAAACAGGAAAACAATTGCATGAATGTTAAATCAGCCTTCTCACAAATAAGAATTGAAATAAATCTGCAGTGACACAGAATGCAACTGAGTAATTTCTAAGTTTTCTAAACATTCCCACTGATATCACACGGGTACAATTGAAACAAAAATGTACCACGAGTCATGTGGTGATAAGAAATTAGGAACCACTTGTCATGTTTTTGAAATTCTAGCTTTGTTTAGGAATGGAAAAATCTAAACCTCTGTCAACATTTAATGGTTTTCCTCCCACTGTGCTTAAAGCAAACCTTTACACCTCTGTTAGTTTCAGACTACACAGTTACTCTAGCAGAAAAATGATAAAATTACTGTCTTAGGCGCCCCAGGTTTCACAGGAAGTGCTACAGCACCCAGAGAGTAAAATATACACATCCATCTTGTCGAGATACTTTTAAATGTGCTGAGAGGAGATGAAATGGATCATTGTTGTCCAGTTATTTTGTCTTTGTAGCAGGTAAAGCAAAAATCTAATTGGCAATTATTCTTAAAGCTAATTTACTTTGTGTAACCTTTCTTAAGATACCCCTGATTGGTGTTTTGTGACCCGCAGTGGGTTCCCGACCCCCAGCTTTAGGAACCACTGCTCTGGACGGCAGTGAGTATTCAGACTTTCAGTGAACCAGCAGCCTCACCAGAGCTTTGGACTCCTCTTCATCTTTGAAGTAGCAGAGCTGATCCCCTCGCAGCACAAACCAGCGACTGTGCCAAGTCTTGACGAACCCCCCTTGCTTCCTGAGCCACCCGCACCTAATGACATCTGACCTTTGAACCTCAGTGCCGGACTGACCTCCGCCGCGCTGAGGACTGCTGTGGGACACACAATGGTCGTCCATTACAGCAACTCCAATCTGCAAACAAAAACAGCATTTTAACCAGATTTGACAAAAAAAAAAAAAAAGAAGCAGGAAGTTCTGTGAATAACACCTTTTAAAGAGAAGCGATTTTCACTTTTTTATTGCTTTTCTTTTGCATGTGAATGAACATTTTTTAAAATAATGTTCCTTAAGTTTGCATTTAGACAGATTTTGCAAGAAACCAAAAAGAGATTTGGAGCTGTGGGATGAAGAATTCATCAACTGGATAATAAGTATACAAATCAAACCTTTTCTTTTTCCCTGTCACCCACCTACATACTGCCAGATCTCTTCTGTGTTTCATTTTTACTCTGTGCTTTCAATTCCTAAAACTTGTTATGTTTTTAATCTAAAAGACCTTTTTTTTCATCCAGTAGACGCAAACTGTTCTGAATTTTGTGGCATCCATCTATAGAAAATTAAATCTACTAAATTCTTGATTTTTATTGCCCACTGCAAACATGAAAGGCGAAAGACTGAAAGGTGAGCCATCACGTAAATGCCTGTCTTTGTGTGTGTGTTCATTTGCTGTCTGTTAGCAAACTATTTCACAAACCAGCGGATGGATTTCGATGAAACTCTCTGAAAGTAATCACTGGATGCACTTTTACAACTGATTAACATTTCGAGTGAGCCCAGTATAAGATGGCTGCCACATCTAATAGACCTTAATAAACACAAAAATGACTGTAACTCACTCAGTTTTACAGATATTGAGCTAAAATAAGCCCTACTGCACAATGTACAATACCAAAAAAAAAAACAGAAATACCAAACATGAGCAGTGACTCTCATGTAATGTGTCACCATAGTAACACTGAAAGAGGAGAAAAAGCTGCCATAGATGGACAAGAGTGAGATCTAACATGCGACCATCGTGTTAAAAGCTCTATTATATATATTTTTTCAACTGAAACAGAAATTTAGCACCCCAAACTTAAATCAAACCGATTAGCAAATTAAAAAAACGTAAAATGAAAGAGAAATAAAGTAAGTCAGTCAGAACTCTTCCAGATGTCAGCCTTTCAAACTTAGTCAGTTTTCGCTCAAAGTTTCAGTATGAATACAGAAAGAACTCTCCATCGGCCATGTAAAAAGTGATGTCAGATGAGTACACAGTACAATGAAACGTGATACCAAGACGTTTTGAAATCCAAAGTTGGAAGTGAAAATGTGTCATTAAATTTAGGTTGGATGTTCTGGTTTTGTTCCTCTGTTACTGTCTATCTGGTTCCATATCAATCAACACCAAAAAGAGTCCAGCACACGCTTGGAGCAGGATTCCTGCTCGCAAACAGTCCTCTGCGTCCAATAAAACGTCCCACACATCTTGTTTCCATACCAACACGTGCGTACCCCTGCATCCCTCAGTGACATGTGCCGAGACAGCTGCTGTCAGCTTCGAGCGGTGCCGTGCTGTCCGTGGCTCTGGTGCTGCTTGGTTTGGTGGATGTCCAAGCAGCCCACAGGTCCAGATGAGGACCAGATGCAGCTCAGTGAAGTTCTAAGGTAGCGGTGGAGCAAGTGCAGCAAAAAGAGGTAAGAAAAAAAAATCCAAACCCCTCTCTGGTCATATGCTATCCAAGTAAACATACCGGGAGTTTGTGTTCATGTACATACATGCTCCATCTTCTGCATTCTTTTAGGAAGTAGCTGTTTTTGACTACATTCTGAGAGCTTCAACCTATTAATTACCTTTCATCTACATTTATCAGCTTCATCTTTGGTTTTTATGTGGGCACAAAGGAGAGGGGGATTTTTCTTTCAACAGTGAGATCAGGTCATAAAAGAACCCCCCTTTAGTGCTCTGGGAATATTTAAAGAGATGGTTCTAATCTTTTGAACTCAGAGTTTAAAAGAACATCTACTTGTTGTGGGTTGCTCTTTTAACGAGATTAGGTTATTTCTGATAGAACTGACAAGCTAGTGACTACGCTGAGATCAAAGTGGAGTGGTGCCGCCAAATTTCGTAGCCATTCATGGCAATGCCATTTTATAAACCTTTACGCCACCGTCAGTTTTGCATTACGCAGTCATTCTTGCAGAGATATGACGATATTCCAGCCAGAAGGGCTTCAGACTTTACTGAAAGTGCTGCTGCCACTATTTACGCTTGCAAGTAGCCACAGAACAGCTAGCTGTATCATTTCTAGCGCAGCCTGAGGTACTTCCAGCAGCAAGATCACAGTAATTCTACCAGAATAGCTGTGTGACTGTCAGCGATGTAAGAGTTTATATTAAATGTTCATAGAACCCCACTTCAGATGAAACGAACTGTCCCTTTGAAGATGGAGAAAGTTCTCTGCATCTCTATCCACGCACCCACTTAAATGTACATAGGATCAAATAAATGCACTCTTAAAACAAATCTGATAGTGATAGTAATGTTTCTCACACATTTTTATTTTGAGGAGTGGTCACAGCTTCACACTTTCTGTACCGGCCACAGATAACAACACCGGCGGGACTGAGCCATGCCATTGTATGAAGGGAACCTGCAAATAACTCCAGGCAACCTTGGTGTAAATAACTTGGAGGTGGCTGACAGTCGGAACATTACAACAAATTTACAGCACGCTGCGGTTTTGTCCAGGAGAAATATTTTCCAATTCAAGAGGTACGAGAACAGATGTGAATATTTTGTTGAGACCACAAACTGGAAGACAGTCAGAGGTTATGCTTCTTTTTTTAAAAATACTTATGCAGCTGATTATTTTTGACTTTGTGAAGAATAAAAAAGTGCAAAAGAGAAAAACAGTGAATCTTCCTCCATAACTCTAATTCATATGAAGCCATTTGTCGTTGTGGAAACCTGATCTCTCCCGTGAACCCAGCCAGGTGTGGCTCTGAGCGTTTTTTTTATGAAGCAACTGCAAAAACACATAAAGCCAGGTCTGTTGTGTCAACTCAGCAGGCTGAAAACGGTGTGCAGAAGATGCATGCCACGTCCCTATAAAACACCTGTGAGTAGATGTATGTGGAGTCTATTTGTGGCTGAGTTTTATCCCCTGAGCCAAAGTTTCCAAAATAAGCAGGGGAACTAGATAAGTTAAAATAATGATTTTTTTTTCCCCTAGCAAGGACAATTTCCAGCAAGGTTTGAAAAGACAGAAAACTGTGAAACAGGATCCCTTCACAAGGCAAATTTGAGACACTTGAATGAGATTTTTATTGCATTTCTATTTTTATTGCCTTCTCAGTCTTTCATGTAGTTGCCTCTGGGTGTGTTTTTCTGCCTGTCTTTTAGCAAAATATCTCGTGAACTAGAGGACTGATTTTAATGAAACCCTCAGAAAGTAATCATTGGATGTACATCTATAACTGATTAATCTTTGGAGTCAATCCAATTTAGGATGGCCGCCAAAGTTCATCATCCTTAGCAAACACAAATATGGCTATAACTCGGTCAGTTTTACAGGTTTTGAGTTACAGTTCGGTCTGGTAGTAGCTCAGAATCTTTCACAGCTCACATTTTAAGCACTCAAAGCTCACTCAAGATTTTTGTTTAAAATTTTGGCATGCAAGTTGGCAGGCGATGCCTTCAAAAAATGTTAGTTTCGTCCTTAAACCGATTCTTAAAGTTCCTTCTTTACAAAACAATTTTAATGATGTCAAGAGTGATCTCTGCAGAAATACTTTTGCGTCTCCAATTCGATTTCCAAAGGAACAATTAGGTGTCTGAGCTGCCATCTGCTGAGCCCAGACATTTTTGTCAACACTTCATGCAGTCTCAGCTGTTCAAGACTTCTTCGGTTTGAGCCTTTTTTCCAGGATGTTCTCACAGCCCGCCTCTGAACTTTTACCATTCTTAGAAGTCGGTGGGAAGAGGCGCTCTGACCTTCACCATAAACGACAACAGCTCGGTGTACGGCGGAGACAGATGCGTGCATAAACACTGTGCACACAGAAACGACAGCTTCAAACCAGCCCTCTGAGGTTTACCGGCATGCAATTTCTCAGCAGGGCGCAACATAACTGCGGCTCGGCAGCAGCAGTCACACAAAAAAAAAGGGCAAATTTAAACTTCTCAAGTACAAGAGAAAAGTTTGGATCTGTGAGGGGTACATATCCTTCAACTGGGTGTTGCTTTGCTTCTATTCAAGGATTAAAGCAGATCTCTGTGTCCATCAGTAACCCACACTCAGGCAGACAGTGTCAGACTCAGGGACGTCTAGTCATTGATTTAAAAATAAGTGGCCTGGACAGCATTATCCCATCAACACTATGGAAATAAGGACATCTTAAACTTTAATCAAGATGAAGAATTAATGAGACTCAAATATCTTTCAGATGAGATGCCACAGACGGTCACTAAACCATGCACACAGAATCAAGATTTCAGTGCTTACACAGACTGTTTGTTCCCGTTATGGGAAAGTCCTACAGCCCAGAGCACACAAAAACCCCGAGCTGCTGTTTGACACGTCTTTGTTTGAATTGTGTGGCTCCAGAGGAAAAAAAAAGAAAAAAAGGTTGAGGCTTTTCCTCACTGTGTAGCTTCTCTTTTGGGAAATTAAAGTTGTGCTAGTTGTGTTTTTTTTAGGCTATAAAGATTGCTTTATGATCTTCTGGCCATAGTGGGGAATTTGGGAATTTTTTGTGTCCACAGGAAGTGGCGGGTTACAGCAGCAACAAGATGCACCGCTGGGAGAAAAGTGGGCTGTGGTTGTGCAGCACCGCAGGCTGGCATTGAAACAAATTAGCCAAATGTATTTACTGACAGCATGGGATTGATTTTAACAAATAAACAGTCCACATATATAAACATTACAGGGGTTTTTTTTTAGATGAACATCCTCAACAGCCTCAGTGAAGCTGGATTTATATTTGATGCAGTGGTCGTAGCCCAAACAAATTGTGATATCACAAACAACCATGAGCGTCGGCAACCTTCAATGTTTCTTATTCTACTGGAACTGCACTAAAAATTACAGAGGAAGTGCACCATTTGTACAAACACTCATCTCACAGTTTAAAATTTTAGATATTGTTGTAACATAATGTAATAATTTTACCTTCTTAGACTTTGATGGTTATTGCAGATGCCTGTAGCAGCTGTCTAGCTTGCATTGTCTTACCCAGCGCTTCAGTTTCAGCGCATGACAAGTTTCAAAAATGTACATTACTGAACAAAATAACACTGAAACATCCAATATGCCCAACACTGAGACACTGCTTGTGACAGTTCTGCTAACTGTGAACCGTTCAGTGGCACACTTAGCATATACATCTCACAAAATCTGTTACCACTTTGGTGCAAAGAGTCAAAAAAATCTACAGTAAGAACATGCCACACTAACTAAACATGTGTGTGATTTGATTGAGAAATCAGGACGGTGTTGTTTTGATGTTGAAACAAAGCCTCACGTCAAATGTGATATTTGTGTCTTTAGGTCAATGTGTCTAAATAATAGCTACAAATGAAAAAACTTTCAGAAAAACAGATCAGTTTAGGATTTTTTTTTTTTCAATTTAGAGTTATGGTTTGTTATTCTGTTGTCTGTTTGGACTTTCCAGGTTTTGTTTTTTTTCAGATGATTCACATTTTGAAATCATTCTTGGGAGATTAGTTGACTTTTCTTTGTGTTTCATTGTGGGAAACTTGTCTCCTTGTATGCTCGGTTAAATTAAACTGCCTACCTTTAGTTTACGCCTGTGTTTTAGCTGATTAATTGCTCCTCTCGTGTGTGTCACGAGTTAATTGCCTCTGTCAGTACTTAAGGCTCCTCAGCTCTTTATTTTACTGCCGGGTGATAATTTGCTCAGAATCAGCTTCGGTTCTCAGAAGTACTCAGATCCCACAGCTGGCCTGAGATGGTTTGTAATGTATGAGGCTCTTCTGCTGCGCTCTCACCTTGTGGACAAGGAGGAATTGAGTTGATTTGGGTTTCATGAGAGGGAAAGAATTAAGAGACACACTGGCTAAAGTGGTGTTAAACATGGACAGGGTGGAGTTTTTTTTTTCCTGATCAGACAGTGAGGAGGCCAGTTCTTGTTTCTAAAATAACTAACATCAGAGTTTTCAGTAGGACTTCATTCGTGCTTGAAGGAGAACACCAAAAGCAGTGTGTTATTAACAGACAGGACTCGTTTTACTTTCACTAGTGACTTTGGGGACAAACGTGGACTGCAGTGTCCTACTGCTCCAACTGCACAAACAACTTCACAGAAACCTTTATTAGCCCTGACAGGCCACACGACATGTTCGCCTGGCATGGGAGTCAAATCAAGATCTCCCACTTGTAAGCTCGTCTTACACCCGACCAAGCCAAAGAGTGAGATTTCTGTGACGATGCCACAAGCATTACTTTTGAAAGAGCCGCTGTTTTCCATCTATAGTCTGACACTTTAGAAGCCACTAAGCAACTCGGCACATTTGAAAATTGCCCGCATCTTATTATAACAGCAAGAAGCCACTGCGAAAACAAGAGAGGAAACATGGTCTTCACATTGTCAGTCAGTGCTGTCAGCCCTTTAAATATCCCCAAGTTTACAGCTGGCACAGCATAGGGCCTGCAACCACATGTGTCAGAGACAAATATAAACCTCGGCTGCGAGCGCTACCTCTCGGAGAGAGTGCTCTGTCGCTGTTCCACTTCTGCCATAAAGACACAGGTGAGAGGAGAGCAACTTCCCTGCTGCACCGTTGCTGTGTTAATCACTAGAGAGGATGTGAAACAGGAAGGCAGACGCAGATGGAAACACTTGCTAAATAAAAAAAAAAAAAAGAAAAAAGTGTAGTGTCATACAACACACACACACATAACTCCGGTCTGCCATGATTTACTCAGGCTGAGGTTACAGGGAGGTCAGGATCTGAGACAGCCCTTCATTACGGGGGTAAGTTCTCCATCAGTCACTGCCCACACAGCTCACCGTGAGTCAATAAAGTGGATGGATGGACTGAAACGGGACGAGATGAAAGGAGCTGTGGTGGTTAATATCACAAACACAAAAAGACTGATTCATGGAGATAATGTCCCCTGGTGTAAGCTGCTTGTTGAGTCACTGTCTATTTTGTCTCCACACCAGCTCAGACGCCACATGTGCCCATTTAAACTCCTAAATGATACACTCATTCTCCCCACCGCCGGCATCCATGGCTCTCCCTTTCTATTTTCTCTTATGCCATTTGCCACAGAGTGTCTGCGATCTGAGCAGCAGGAGAGCGTCAAAACTCCTTGTCTACCGCTGACTCATCCTACATGTGTTCGCTGTTACAACTGAAAGAATAACACTGCTGACAGGGCTATTTTTTTTTTAAATGTGAATGCTGGTGAACACATGAGAATATTTCTCAGACAAAATCAGAAGTTGTGCAAGATGCTGCACGATCAAACTGTGAGGAAAAACAAATTAAGACTTGCTGAACATAGGATTTTTTTTTTTTGGAAGGAGGAAGCCAATCTTATTCTGTGTTTTAAGCTTCGTATCTAGAGGAGAAGCTGTTGTTTCTATTAATAACACAAATCTTGCAAAGTGGAACTGAAACAGGTGTTCCTCTGCACTGATCTAGCCGTCCGTTCTTATGTGCAACTGTTTGCTTTCAGTTCTGTGTGAGTTTCTAAGCCGCGGCTCAATCAAGACTCTGTTTTATTTGTGCACGTGTCTTTATGCACAGTGGGACTCCCTTGCCGTGTTGTGTCTGTGCTGCTGGATTACTTAGGGTGCTTTCATCCCTTTCGTGTTGCATTTCTGTGTGTCTGTCCACTGCTGGCAACAGTTCACAGAGGTGCAACATAAAATTTTTTGCCAAACAACATCAACAACAAAAGACAAATTTGGAAGTAAAACCACAAAGTGCAGAGAAGAGCGGCACGCAGTGAGGCAGAGACATTTCAAACAGAAAGCAAAACAGCAGCGGGGACTCTCACATTCAACTGCATTAAGTTCAGTTCAATCCAATTATAACTCGGTTCAACCGAATGTAGTCAGATCATATTTGAAATTAAATCAGCCATACCCCAGTCCAGTTTAATATAATCAAATCCAATTATAATTTTAATTAATTCCACCCTATCAGATTTAGTGTTTAAAAATTAGTAAAAAAAAATTTAAAAGTCACATATGTAAAGGTTGTCTTATCTAAAAATGCCAACAAATTAAATGGAGTTGTGACTTTGATTATTCCCTATCTTGAGCATGCAGGGGTGGCGGCCATGATTTCTTCTTAACAAGCAGACCTCCAGTACAAACAGACTCAAAAAGGGCAGCTATTGGCCACAAGATCCTATAATATTTTTATAAAACTGATGGACTCTGCAGGTATTTATAGTTGTCTGGTTCCATTACAACTGGCTAAAAGGTGAGTTCAGAATTGTGCTTGTTTTTCGTAATTACAGAGAGTTAAGGAATCAGTCAGTCTGAAATGGGATCAAGAATTTGGGTTATCCAACAAAAGCAGGTGACGGTCCTGACAGCGTGCAGCCCGGGAGGGCCACAGATCTTATCACAAAGGCAACAAAGCTGAACGAAGCTAAAGCACAACGCCAACACAAGAAGCTCACATTCTTTCACCGACTTCTGAGGCCGCCCATGAACAGCAGCAATATGGGCTTTTGTTTGCGAACTACAAACTCAGAGCCATGTTGCAGAACCATGCGTGAAGCCTTTAAATTACCTTTGCCTCACCGTCCCACCCATTTCTCAAACAAATTTGAGTAAAAAAAAAAAAAAGTTCAAGTACAGTCATGTAGAAAGTTGGAGCATTAAGCCTTTCTTCATCAGATCAATATACTGTGTGCATTTTTATGCTACAATTAGGGTACCAGTGCCACTATCACATGTGTGTGCCATAAAGAAGGCGTACCTGGGTTATGTCAGACACTTTTGACTCTGAACAGTTTTGAGTGTTGCTAAGCATTTGCTCATTTGGTACTTTGCCTGAAATGTTATTGAAACAAACTGTGTTTATGTCTAAGTTGTTCTCCGGAAAGCATATTTCTCAAAATGTCAAACTTCGTCTCATAACATTGCACTTTTCGAACCAGTCTGAGTTCCAGTTTTTTGCAGCAGCAGCTTCACTCCGCCTGCCCCCACCCCCACCCCCACCCCACCCTCCTCTCTCCTGTCTGAATAAACAGATATCTCAAAGTTAGATCAGGGAACAGTCGAGTGCAGCAGCTGACACGGGGAACCTGATCCCTGGGCTTTCCAGCAGCACAGCCCGGGCGCTGCAGACATTCTTGGCACGGAGGGGTCATCATCCCTGGTTTTACCTCAGCTCCTACTCCGTTTCACATCTTCTTTTTCCATTAACACACCAGGCCGGTGTGACACGGGCAGCAGATATGTATTTTCTATTCCTCTGAGACATTTCATCAACGCTTCAACCTTGGCGTTCCAGCTCATCTTTTCCTTATTCTCCTTTTTTTTTTTCGTTGCCTGCTGTTTCAGTTTAGATTTGCTGCGACCAGCTGCAATCCTGGCACATGCATCAGAGACAACTGAGTTCGAGTTTGTTTGACTAAGATAGTGCCAAACAGGAAGAAAGGAAATATAATGGTTCCATCATTTCTGAGTAATGCTTCCGAATGATATTATACAGAAAATACCACAATGATGTAAGGTTCTAGTCTAATGAAGCCACACGTGTCATGGATTTTAATAACATTTGTTCTTAATGAATCTGCTTTTCAGCTAAATCAACTAGAACACACATAAATGAAAACTTCAGTTTAACATTAAAAGTGCTGCCTTTTTACACAAAACTCATCTCCAAGGATACCTAATTGTACTTATTTTTATGTGTCTCTTGGATCAACATCTTCATATGGGGCATCCAAAGTGTGAAAATGTGAATGTGGCAGGAAAGTTGGCACACACACATAAACATATATAACAGACGTAACAGCCTCAAACTGTGGCACACCCACCTTATAAACAGCCAGGATCCTTCAGCTCTGATGCTCAGCAAACGTATCCACTCCTGTGACAGGTAGTCAATCAACAGCACCACAAATCCTCAGTCTGAGCTGCTGCTGCTGCTGCTGCTGCTGCTGGTTCTCCCCTCCTGGATGGACTCAGAGCGTACAGAGTGGATTGAGTTCTCCAAGGCTCAGAAGAGCTGCTAGAAACTTATCCCCACCTCCAACACACACACACACACCCCTGACCGCTCACACCATCTGCATTCTGAGAAAGTCTCCCCTGTGGACAGGATGACTGTGGCGGTCAGCAGAGACACACATGGGAGCCACTGTTCCAGCTGAGGTCCTGCCCAGAAACATGCACACACACACACACACACACACACACACACACACACACACACACACACACACACACACTCACATAAACACACTCAAACCCACAGAGACACAGCAATGTACACACTCCCGACTCCTCTAGTCATCCTGCTGGTGAGGCAGCCACGCTCAGTCTGTGTGTGTAGTGGTTACACAGAGGAGGAGGAGGAGGAGAAAAGGAGGAGGAGAAGAGGGAGGAGGAAAGTATATATTTGAGGAAGTCTCAAAACAAGGGCTCTGACCGAGCTGTGCACCACCGACGTTCTCCTTCATTTCACATGAAAGCTCGGAAAGTTCCCGTCTTTTAAACTCTCGCACACCGTTCAGCCCAAAACTCCATTTTCCTACAGGAACAGAAGCTGAGTTTTCCGTTCATCATCTGTGACTAATCCAGCTCACACACAAACACACACACACACACACACACACACACACACAAAGCCACCCCAGTTGTAAGGTGGCTTTGAGATGACAGAAACTAACGGCTGTGTGAACGCAGCTCCACAAACATTTATCTGGCCTCTCTGTCCTCGCTCTGGTGCAAACCCAGCTGTCCACACACCACAGAAAGTGCATTTTGTTTATCTGAGATCAGTCTAAATAGTTTCTGACTCCATTATTGGTCTAACTGAAGATTTTTCAGTCTGTAGTTTGTGTTTAAGCATCACAAGTAGAAATTAAATACCTTAGATGTTTTAAGAAAATCTTGCACAATTTGTGAATTACCTTTATTACTAAATCATAGCAACAAACTTAAAAGTTAAGATGATGAATATCTTTCAGAACATCTGACCTTTTTGTTTTTTTTTGTTCAGTATTTTTAAACGTTTTGCACCACCCTGTATTTCTAAGTTTCCTTTTGGATCTATGCCAGCATTTGAATCATTTTGTCGTTCCACTATGAAACTTCTTTCAATATTGCAAAATGTCCAAACAGGGATTTCACAATGTTTTACAATTACACTGTCTTTATTCTTTGTTCTGTATCTTTTTGTCTCCACTATTGTAAAAAAAAAGAAGCAAATATTTCATACACGACACAACAAATATGAATGTAACTCACAGAAATCAATCATGGGATGAACATTTAAAACTGAATAATTTATGGAGTCAGTCCCATTCAAGATGGCCGATACAGCTAAGTGACCTTATCAAACACAAAAATGGCTGAACTTTAGTCAATTTTACAGATATTGAACTCAAATTTTGTGTGGTAGTACCTGATATTTGTCCCGAACAGATACTCTGAGCTCTAACAGATCTGTTCTGTTTTTGTAACTTTGGCATTAACTACTGGAGTCAACTCTGCCTGTCTGTTAGCAAAATATCTCATAAACCACTGAACGGATTTTAATAAAACTTTCAGAAAACAGTCACTGAGTGTATATCTATAATTGATTGAATTTTCAAGTCAACCCAATTAAAGATGGCCGTCACAGTCAGCTGACTTCAGGAAACACAAAAATGACTACAACTCAGCCAATTTTTCAGATACTGAGTTAAAATTTTGTGTGCTAGTAGCCGAGACTCGTCCTCAACACATACTCTAAACACTACACATTACACAACTTTTTTCCTTAAAATTATAACTTTTTAACCAGCTGTTACAGTCAACACTGTCTGTTAGCAACATCTGGATATATAGCAAAGTCTTTGCATGAAACTGAAGGTAAATCTGACAGGTGAGAGGTGTAATGTGCTTTAGTCCCCGAAGAGCTGATGGAGGAGTTTCACTGAATGTGGAGAAGTTAATGCCAACAAATCATTAGGGTATTGAGGTTTTCGAGGCTCAAGGCTGGATGCATTATCTGTCTTTGTTCTGTCTGTCCTTTTGGATTTATCAGCTGCCGGAGATGTGAAAAGCATCAATATCTCTCAATGCGTTTCAGAGTACAGAAACGAGCTCTTGTGTGGAGAAATCCACAACAAGGCACACGTTAGAACTGAGAAAATGTAAAAACCTTGAGAACAATAACAACTAGGAATGATATGTTGTTCGTATTTAGCTGGTGTTCAGTTCGTGGCAGATATAAAGCAGCCTGTAAACGTTCGGTGTTAAGATCTGAGGACAAGTGCAGCCATCGCTCTGTACTCTGGTGTATTTCTGCACTTCACACTATAGTTTTAAACTGTGGGGCCCCCGGGGTCCGGAGACAGATGCCCCAGCAGCTCCAAAGAGCAGCGCTAAAAGCTTTGGAGAGGTGGCTTTAGGCTTTCATGCTCTGAAGCAGCGAGCACAGGGACCAGGAGCAGCTGGAAGCGTTAAAGTCTGTAAACGTGAACCTAAAACCTATATCTTCAATCTGGAAATTAACATTTATCATATTTATTTATTCATTACTTTATTTGTCTGTTGCGCACCATTTTTTCTATTTTTTCCCTCTCTTTCGTTGGCCTTATTGTTGTAACAAACTAGTCATCTAATAAATACTTTTAAAACAATGCTGCTGTAAATGTATATTTTGTGTGAATAACTGTTTGATTTATTAGTTAAATAAAAAAAATATCTCCAGTTTTAAAGCAATGCCACCTGCTTGTCTCTGTGCACAATTGTACACAAACTATGTTCTTCAGGGCTTTTGTGAAGCTGGCGTATTTTGATAAAGTTTTTGCTTGTGTGCGTGCGGTTGTGTCTGTTAGCGAAATATCTCAAGATCCACAGGACCAAATTTAGTGAAACTTTTTTAAAGCAGTCACTGGATGTACATCTACAACTCATCACCTTTTGGAGTTAATCCTATTAAAGATGGCCGCCACAGCCAGCTGACCTTAAGAAACACAAAAATGATTATAACACAGTGAGATTTACAATCCTGACCTGAAACTGATGTGGTAGTAGCTGAGACTGATCCCCAACACATATTTTGAGCACTGAACGATCGTGCGTGATTGTTTTATATTTTTGCCAATGACAATGTAGAGTCGAGTCTGACTGTCTGTTAGCAAAATATTCCATGAACCATAGCGTGGATTTTCATGAAACTTGTAGAAAATAATTACTCAATGTCCATCCACAACTCATTAACATTTGGAGCCAATCCGACTGAAGATGGCCGCCACAGTCAATTCATCTTAGAAAACACAAAAATGTCTATAACTCAGTCAGTTTTACAAACACTAAGCTAAAATTTGATGTGGTAGTAGCTGAGAGTGACACATACTCTGAGCATGAGGTTGCACATAACAGTATTTTCAAAAATGGCTCCAACTCTGTAGTTTCTCATAAGATGATCTAAACTCTGGCATTCCTTCGAGGAATGTTAGGGCTTTAATTTCTAAAGTGTCTGATGCATTTCCACGAATGATAGTGAAGATAATAATCCTGAAGATGGTGGTGATCTCTGACCTTTCAGGCAATCTGTGCTGTGAGTTTGGAAACATTAACAATCTAACAAGCTAAACTAAGATGCTGAACATTTCAAACAGTACATCATAGCATAGTAATATTCTTATTTTAAGCATGTTAGATTACCAGCATTATCAGCCAGCTGTTTCTAGTTGCTGAATCAAATCCCTGTCAGAATATCTGAAGATACATTTACTGTTAAATGCACTCATTTCTTCCAACATCCCTTCCAGCATTCCTTCCAACGGCGTGAGACTTTCCTGGTTGTTACAAGAAGATGGAGCAGATTAAACAAAAACAAGATGCCGAGAACAAACAACAGCGGGCCCTGAGCTCGGTCAGCGTGTTTTCTTATACTTGCAGCGTCAGGAATGCTGAACATGAAACACGGTGACCTTGTGACGTACAGAGGGGGCCGTCTGTAAACACACCGGATCTGCATCCTCTCCCGAGAGACCGGAGCTGATAGACGACTAATGAGATTAGAATGGAGGGGATTCTTCGGGGAAGAAGCTTTGGGAATGACACTTTTTTTGTTTTGTTTTTTTTCTCGATGAGCCTGCGGTTCTCATGGCCTTCCAGTCAGAGGTTTCGGACAGTTGGTGACTTCTGGAAAGATTAGGGAAAACCTTCTGGAGGCATGCACAGACAAGAAGGTTTTTCCTGTTTCCTTCAGCAGAAACTCATTCCCTCAGTTTTAGGAATTCAGATGGATTCATTCTGTCTATTTATAAAAACGTGTTTGTCAAATCATGTGATAGTGTAATGCAACTAGGGCTGGTTCTGATTTCAACACTTTCTGGCAAAAATTTAAACAAAGATTGAAATTAATCTGTTAACACCTTGGACTGTGTGATGGGGATGACTCTCAGTTACTACCATACCATATTGTAGTAGAGTTATAGTTATTTTTGTGTTTGCTAAGGTTGATGATCATACACCTTTCATGGCATTAGAGGATATTTGCTGGATTTGTATTCCAGTTTAGTCCAAAACGTGTCCAGATTCAATACGATTACAAAGTCAGTTCAACCCATTGATAATACAGTCATATCCAGGAAAGTATAAAAAACCAAGTTTGTAAAGACGATTTCTACTGAAGAAAATCAGCAGACTCAGCTGAAACTTCACTTCAACGCAAGCACAAGGCGGCAGGTGACAGTGGGGAGGAATGACTCCCTTTGAACATGAAGGAACCTTCAACAGAACCGAGCTCAGGCTGGATTAAAAGGCTTCAGTCAAATCCAAACGTTACTTCAGATGAACACTGACAAAGAAAGAAAGAAAAACACCTACAGAAGACTATCCCGTCAGGGTGTCTGGGACGAGCTCGTCAGTGGGTCCAACTGTGCACACATGTGCACATTTATGTTGCTTTCAAGTGCACTCGTGAAAAAAACACTCCGTCGACTCTTCAAACATGACTAAAAACAACTGAACTTCTTTGAATCCACACCTATTAATTAAAAGTGATCCAGACAAACTAAGAAGACAAGTATTTTCATTTAGTTCATATAAGAAATGCCCAATTTAGGAGATAATTACATGCATAAACTCCTCACATTATTAAAGATTTGCTCCAGTTTATGACAGAACATGATAATGATGATAATCTTAATGAGCTGAGCTAAAGAGTATATTCCAAAAAAAAAGAAAAATGGCTGTGAGACTCATGAGTCTGAGGCTGTATTCAGAAAGATCTTTATATATATATATATATATTTTTACAAATACTACTCCTCTGAGCTAAAATCATTCACTTTGAAATGCTGTGCAAAAAGATGTGGTCAAAATGTCACAGGTAAGAATCGTGCAGACATGAAAAACAAATCAATAGGTTCTTTGAATTTAAGAGGGCAATACTAGCTTCTAAAACTAATAGTGATGACATATTTAGAGATTACTGATGGTTCTCTTAAAAAAAATCATATGAATATATTAACATACAGTATATCAAAAAATTAGTTGGCAATAAAAGGCAAATTGCTGGTCAGAGGTGACATGTTTTCATTCTTTTGTCTGCTACAAAGTCACAAATTGAATCAAGTTTGATTTCCATCAAACAAAGCCAAGATTTGCCTGTATTGTAGGACATGAATTATCTATAAGCTGCTATATGTGGACGTAATCATGATCCATTATCCTTTCTGAGAGACAGTATAAGCTTTCCTTCTCACCAAGGTCACGTCTCATTCTCTTCACGGTGAAACACTGCCCTCTGCTGGTGGGGTTAGGATTCGGGTTTTAAGAAATTAAATGTTGCATCACGTGGGCTGTTATGTTAAGTTAAGTGTTCATAATCATTACTTAAGGCAAACAATTCCTGCCAGGCTTGTTAACAAAATGTGAATTTCAGGTGAAACAATATGGAAGGAAAATTAGAGTAACTAAATACAGAATAATACAACTTAAAGAGCTAATAAATAGGTGCATACCTCCTCAACAAAGTCTGTCATGAACAAATGGACAAACACTTACTCTTCAAATAAATCAATGTATTTCTAATATTAACCAAATACAAATCAAATGAATTTTTGTTTTATAGTGAAAATGGGTCAAATTCAACAATCTCAAAGTCAATACTGAACACATTGTTTTAGAAATAAAACAAAATACATTTCAAGATTTCTTTTTGTTCTTCCTTAAATCTCTCAGAATCACGGACTAACAGAAAAATAACATTTTAACATGCAGTCTCCTTAGAGCTGGTGTCAGCTGACAAATGTGCCTACTGTAAAAATAATGTCTTGAAATGGTTTTTAACCCATTTTGTCAAACATTTTCACTGTATTTCTCTCTGGATAGGTGCTTCAAATAATGTGCTGCTTGGAGAATAGGACAAATGTGTCGGGATGCACAGAAGAAAACCGAAAGAAAAAGGAGAAGATAATTAAAATTAAGGAAGTTTTGCCAGGAAAATATTCTTCTTCTTTTTTTTACCCAATGATTGATCGGGATGTCACAAAGCAAGTGTTAACATGAGCAAATTAGTAGATTTTAGGTTGGTGTCTCATGTTATGGCTCTGCAAACCACCGGAGGGCAGCATCAGTTATCAGTATGTAGTTTTTAAAGAATTGCTTTACAACACTTGTGTGTAGACGTTCATTCGACTCAGTCTGTGGCAGTCTGGGGTCAAAATGATCAAAGCTGAGACTAAGAGATGTTAACCAAGTTTTTCCAAAAAGTTACTTTGCAAAACTGCAACACTGAACCAGATTTTAGGGTAAAATCTGGTCTTTGAAATTCAAAAATCACCTGTTCACAAACATTAACGTAATGCAGCACTAACCTCCAGTTATATGGTTTGTAGGAGGTGCATCACATCCTTCATGAATCTTTAAACATTGCTTAGATTTTCTAAATTTGCTTTTAACCAATAAACAAGCACAGCAATGACTGAACAAACTTGCTCTCCTTTACACGTGCAAAAAAAATGTATATTTATATTCATGGAAACATGTCAAAATTTCAGCGAATTTACAGATTACCCTTAAAATGACCCCCGTCTTCACACCTCTTTAGTTAGGAAATATGAAGTGTATTGGTTTTATGTGACCTTTGGCACACATTACACACTTTGCTACAAGTTAGTGACAGGTGTTTTCAGGTAAAAATAAGTTTGGAATAGAGCAGAGTTCCAAAATCTTTCAAGTTTCCATCATCAAAATGACTAAAACCTGCCCTCCCTGCCTCCACGTGTCATGCAGAAGCTGAAAAGTTCCTCATTGCATCAGTCCAGGATCAGAGATCTGTCAGGTCACCAGAAGGTCAAGGCTCCAGCATCTTGTTTTGCTCCTGAAAGGGAGCCGAAAAGTTGATTTAATTCAAATCAGTAGCATGATGCACTTTTTGTTTGTTCCCAGAAGGCTCACTGTAGACATTCGCAATCAGTCTAATCGATCACATAGTTTAGTTTCCTTGTTTCCCGCCGACGTGTTGTCTCTAATAGACCTTGTCACTCTGCAGCCGCAGTAAACAACCTGCTGAGGGCAGGGCCAAACTGTAAATGCCAGAACATCTATTTGCAGTAAATCAGTGTTATTTACTACTTCATTCATGCACCTTTGTTTCTGCAGAGGCGGCAGTGACGTGCTCAGGGAGTCACATAGAAGGGTTTTTCTCACCATGGCTTTCCTGTTATTTTTCCAGGGTCCTTTGTTTGGTTGCGGGACGTCAGCCTGTCGGTTCTCAGGGGAGCGAGGGGAACACTTGAGCCTGAGGGCTTCACAGATTTGCTCCCATACCTGTCGGCATCTCCGAGTGTGTGTGTCTGTGTGTGCGTGCGTGTGTGTGTGTGTGTGTGTGTGTCACCTTGCCCTTGGGTTAAGTGGACTTGCAGTGGGACTTTTGTGTTTGAAAACACCTACATTTACTTTCCCGAGCTTAGCTTTAACCTCTGAGATACTTATTCTTTGAGTGTTTTTCATTGTTTGACACTTTGTGCTTTTACTCCAACTGCAACACACTGCTTTACTGTGTTCAGTTCAAAAATACGAAATAAGAAAAACAATCAGTGATGTTTTGCTTACATAAAACTAGCTGTACAATAATGATTGTTGAGGGAAATTCACAGGCAGTAGATAAAACAACAAAAGCAGTAAAAGCTTTGACTCTCTGGTCAATGGTGGAGCACATTTTGACTCCTTGTATCTTACTGAACCATGCTCTGAACTGGAAATAAAATAATCATTAGGAAAAAAAACAAAAACAAATGAAAGCTTATAAGAACTCACATCGCCCATCACCTTTCATGTTAGAGTTTTAGACTAAGATGCTCATCCAGTGATTTCTTTCTGCAAGTTTCATGAGAGATTTTGGTATCAGACAGACGCACAGATACAGATACAGGGGGAAAACATCTAATTACTAATTCCCCAAAGGAATAAAAATGACAAAGATGGTTTTTTTTTCCTCTGTGTGGTCATTAAAGTTCATGTAGTAGACTGAGCAGACAGTGATTCATGACAACCACTCAGCATTTTTAGACAAAATTAGATGATTATTCATTCAGTGAAGAGGCTAAAAGTAAGAGACTGATCATGAATTTTTAGAGAATTAGGTAAAAAATAAGACTAATACTGACTCAAGATCTTTTCCCACATGGTACAAGAAAAAATGTCCATATGGATGAAAACTTAATACACTAACATTTGTGTTTTAATGTTACATTTAGCACACTGGATACTTTTATTAAGTTTTCCTTTTTGACTGCCAAAGACAAGAACCTTCTTCCTTCATAGTTTTAAAAACAGAAAACCAATCATTTTATACATTTATTTATACAAGTTGTTCTGGTTTTCATCTAAAAACACTCTGATCAAACAGTAAAATTAAAGCAAAGCCAACAACAACAAAAAAATATGCTTATTTTCTATTGATTTATTGTCTTGGTTCCTAATTTCTTCTCAGTTAAAAGGATAAGATGATCTTGAAATTCTGTTTTTAACTGATGCAGATGCTAGTTTCAGATGAAGGGAGTTAGGTATTTGCTTCAGACCTACGTGCCATTCGAATAAAAACACCAGTCCTGAACAAAGGCGAGAGCTTCTGCGGCCGTAGGGCGCTCACGGACTCCAGGCTTTCGCAGCGTTACTTGGAAAAAGCAACAACAACAGAAAAAAAAAAAAAGAGAGAGACTTGCTTTAAATTCCCGTCCTGGGCAGACACAACAACAACAGGAAGAAGGGCCATTTTCACAGGTGTCAGGAAGCACAGGAAATAAACAGGCTGAATACTGGAAAACAGTTTTGTACCAGAAAGGGTCAGAGGTGAGGTTAATAGGAGATATAAATAGCTGGGTGAGACTTTTTATTTTTTTATTTTTTTTTGCTTTAGTTTGTCAAATATATTTGATAAATCTTTGATCACTTGCAGTTTATACTGTTGCACTGACTTTTTATAGTAGTTGAGAGAGGAAGAAAAGAGCAAATCAGATGTTAAATATGAACCTTTTTGATGTTTTATTCACATAAATGTAAAATACATTGAAGGTTTTACTTAATATTTTGCTTATTTTGTTAACTTATTATATAAACTGACAAAAAGACATTTTAAATGCTCTCCCACATTATAAATCATCTTTAAAGTATTGTAAAATGACATTTTCTGCAACAGAATAAAGGGCATTTTGCTCTTTTTCAGGACGCCAAGAGAGCAGATCATTTTCATAATCTAAGACTCAAGGCCGTTCTGAAAAGTTCTCATCCAGCTCTGCTCCTTTTTCCGATAACTCACGTCATGACTTCATGTGAATTTAGATAAGGCAGGAATTCCCTCTCCTCCAAAGACATCCTTTTAACATTTGGCACAGCTCAAAACACCCAGTTCAGCTGCACATAAATATAAAAATGTGTTTTTTTTTCTTCCATTTTCTGACTCTACAACAGGACTTTGGAGTTTCTCCGCAGAGAGATAATCTTCCCACACTGTTCGCACAACTCTGTCTGAGTCCAAGAACCAAGTCTGGCACAGGAAGGAGGAAAATGAGGAACGATTTTTTATTTTATTTTTTTTAATTTCAGCTGAAAGTTTGCAGAGATTTATTTGGTGGGACCCAGCAAACTGAACACCACCTGCATGATTTGAAAAAAGGCGAATAAAGTTGATGTCTGATCTCTGCTGCAGCGTTAAAATAAAGTGGCTGAAGTCATAATCTTTTTAGTTACATGTGATCCCATCGGCTTACATTTGCAACTCAGCACTGCTCGGGGTTTGATACCAATCCTATCATGTATTTACTATAAAACTGGACTAGAATGATGGATAAAGCAAGCAATCATATGTCAAAGGTCAGTTATAACTTTGGTTTTATTGTAAGATCATTTTCCACAAAGGAATGATGCTGTGTGCTTCAGAAACAGAATATTGTTTGGGAAAAATAGTGCTCAGTGAAACAAACAAAAAAAGATGCTGATTTCTACATTTCAGGTAAAGTTAAAGTAGTTTCTCTTCTCCTCTCATCTCAGCAGCAATGATACACAATAGAAAGGCACACCAGAAGACTTTGAAACAAACAAACCAACAAAAAACTGATAAAAACAAAATAAGAAGGGACATTTAAAAAGCAGGGAAAAAAATACACATTTATATAAAAGATAAAAACTGAAACAAGGACCAAACAGAACAAGAGATCTTTAACAGAACAAAAACATCCATTTGGGTTCATTTATAAGTTAATGCTACATCTCTACTGGACGGGCTCGTGCTGGTCAGCGAGGATTGAGCCTCTTTGGAGCAGTGGACCTGTCTGCGGTCTGTGCAGAGCTCACTTCTCCCGAGCCCACCTCAGCCCCTGAGAATAAAGCCAACAAGTATCCTTCAGTCCTACTTTATTCTTTTTTTTTTTCAGTTCAAATGTGTCTTGTATAAAAACTTGAAGACGTCTGATGGCACCCACCTGCTTGTGGCCCTGCAGTCTTCAGCTTGTTGGCGATTTTGGCAAAGAATGTGAGGGTGAGACAAGCCCCCGTCTCCCTGTCACAGACACCCCCTTTGCAGTTGCATGGCTTGCGGCACTCGACCCCGTATGTTCCATATGGGCAGTCTGCAAAAAAGAAAGAAAGAAAGAAAAAACACAACGCCAGTTTGTCATGTCAAACTCCAAGTCTTAAACATGGGATGGGATGTATTCTAATTAACCCAGGCTGCTCAGGTCTGCAGCCGTGCACCTAAAGGCATGAACAATAGGGGAGGCTGAAAGCATCACTGGGACCGAAACGCAGCACGCGGACATCAGCGTGAGCACGTACCTTTGCAAATGCCGTATTCGTCCCCGAAATCGTCCTCGTCCTTGTAGAACTCGCAGAAGAGCCCGGCTCCGCACTTCACGCCGTGCATGCCCGACACGGTGCGGTAGCAGTGCTCCCCTCTGGCGGCCGCGCACACCTGGCAACAGCCGCAGTCGTCCAGGACGGTCCGCGCGCACCGCTGCGTGCCGCCGCCCGCGCCGCCGCCCGCGCCGC
>NC_051443.1:13393299-13400215 GCF_001649575.2 Kryptolebias marmoratus
CCCCCCCCCCCCCCCCCCTTTTTTTTAGAAATCCGGCTCGGAAGCGGGATTTGATGGTCGACCATCCAGGACCTGAAGTTGACCTGATGCCATGAGTTATCTTTGGTTTGTTTGTGTCTGAGTGACGGAACTCCTCATCCTCCGACGGCTTCAGGTTCGTCGTGACTGCGTGACTGATCATTTATCCTGGTTCTAGTTTATTTCATTCTGTGAGGTAGATTATTTTTAAAATTTTATTTAACTATCTGGATGGCTAAAAGAAATCTGTTGTCTTTTTGGCTCTACTGGTCGAAAAAAGTGAAGATAAAATTAAAATCTGCCTAAATAAACTGAAAAGTGAAGCAGATTTGGATAATTAAACTGTTATTTACTAACTTGAATGAAAGACCGAATGCATGTCGTTCGCCGTCTTATAAGCCTTAAACTAAACTCCTCTCATGTTGAGTTATGGTCGTTTTGGTGGCTGAAAATAATGTGCGCGCAATCTTACGTGGTGTCGCGAGATGCCCCGCTCAGAGTATGTGTTAGGGGATGACTCTCACCTACTACCACATCAAGTTTGTGTTGGCTGATTTTGCTTAGCCATGACGGCCATCTTGAACTGGATGGACTCCAAAAGTCAATCAGTGTTAGATGTACATTCAGTGATTACTTTCTTAAATTTTCCGTCAAATCCGCTCAGTGATTCATGAGATATTTTGCTAACAGACAGACAGGGTCGACTTTAAGGATTATTGCCAAGGTTTTTACTAAATATCTAAAGCATCTATTGAAGTATGTATTGTGAAAGACTCTCAGCTACCACCACACAAAACTTTAGCCCAAAAGTTGTAAAACGGACAGAATTATAGTCATTTTTGTGTTTTCTAAGATCAGTTGTCTGTGGCAGCCACCTTGATGTGGTTTGACTCCAGATGTTAATCAGTTGTAGAAGTACATCCAGTGATTAGGTCCTGAAATTTTCATTAAAATACAACCAGTGGTTCTTGAGATATTTTGCTAATAGACAGGTACGCAAACACACGCAGGTACAAGCAAAAACATTATCGCCCGCCACCAAAAAGGCACATTTATTAGTAGTCTAAAATGAGGGCTTTCTTTATTATTTGTAAAGAATTGAATTACAAAATTGAACATAATATTAATAATAATAGTTAAAACAGGAAATCTGAAAAACCCCACCTAAATAAAACTAGAAATAGGATGCAAAATTCTTTTTCTTTTTACTAATGCATATTTGACCACAAATTGGTGCACACGTTTCTGAGCTGTATGCAGAGTGCATTAAGTCTCTCCTTGTAAAATGACCGTGCATTATTAAATTATTATGTGAGTGCTTTCCTCCAAGCCTCCTGCAATCCCAGGGCATCATTTTGTTCATTAGCACGGTCGATTGGAGTTGAGTGCCATGATGCACAGTTGTGGTAATGCACCAGGAACATTTGAGACAAATGGTTAATTTGAAATTAGTCAAAATAAATATTTTAAAGGACATTTTGAGATATACTCAATCATACACATAGATCTACAAATATGACTTGAACGTAGTAGTTCTCCTTTACATTTTATGTATTTTCCTCCATATAGCTCAACTTCTGCTTAAATGTGTGTTTTTTTTAAATAATTGTTTCATCTTATTGAACTGCCATTAATATTATTTGCTGGTTATTTTTACAGTTTAGGGCTGCAGCACCAGAAGTTCAAGCCTAATGACGTCTATGTCCCATCTATTTCTTACGTATTTTACTGACAAAGTGTCAAAATTAATTTGTTATGATAATTTTTTTCTATAGCAAATGAGGTGCAAACATGGATGTAAACCATTGTGAGGGATGACACGCTTTCTGTCACACATTTATTAACACACAAGTGGAATCAAAACATTGCACACATGGGTATTTTTTTTTAATTTGAGAAACACTCCTTTATTCAAAAACTGGACAAAATAATTGTCCTAAATGATTAACATATCTATTTTTGGGTTACAGCATGCAGACTTCAGCTTGTAGTTTCACTGCACTTATATTTTGACTTTTAGTTTAGTCAACAACAATAGTTGAGGTTGTTAACTTCTCAACTTAAAGTTTCGGACACTTCCTCAACCCTGACTAGGATACAGGTTGAAGTGAATAACTAGGTTAGGGTTAATTTAAACTCATGGATTAATTGCAATTACAACAAATTACCAAATTGACTCTACATGCTTGTATTTCAAAATGCACGTTTATTTTTGTGACTAAATCGAGCAAAAATAGTAAAAAAAAATCAACACAGCTTCTTTCTTTAAACCTGTAATGTGGTTATATTGTGTAGATCATCCCTTAAGGAACGAAAAGAAAGCTGACTATATTTTCTTATATCGAAATCCAAACAGATAGCTGGATACTACATTTCCCATGATGCAACATCAGCAGCCTTGTCAAACTTTACGAGCGTCCTAAAGCTCCAAAACTAAATGCATTTGTTTTTTTCTGCCTCTCGTCAACGAATTGACTTCTTCACGGCAGACATTCAATTTGAATTAAAATTAGAAAAATAAATAAATAAATAAAAATAAAAACAGAGATTAAGAGGACTGGGTTGGTCCCTCCGAGACACGCGGTGGCGCTGAAGGAGTCCTCCAACGCTTCTAGCCTAAGTGCTAAAAACACCACCGAAGAAGAAGAAGGGAGCCGAGAGGAGAAGGCTGACATGATATTTGCGTCCAAGGGAGACCTCACCGGGACAGGACGGGTAGCGCAAACCGCTTATCCCCGGAGGTTTACCGTCAAGGTAACTTAACATGCCCGCGGCCTCTTTAATACCTTACCGCAGCCAGGCTAAGATATAATTTAACCGAGGTTTGCCGTCCACGGGGGGCGTGTGTGTTATTTGCTGGTGGCTGTCAGGGAACAAGCGGAGGGGCTTGGTCGGCTCACTGCAGCCAGCGCTAGCTCAGCTGTCACCGCGTATGTGCAGAATAATGTTACCGGTCGGTGGCTGCGGGAATGACACGGCTGTCCTCGTTTCGGATTCGCGTCCCGCATCGTTTTTCTGTTCGTGTAACCTTTTAAAGATGGAAATGTCAGCCGCGAGGCGTTCACAAAATCCCAAGAAGCCGGATAGATGCAGCCAGACGGGTTAATGTTGATGTCGTTATGAGTAAATAATTAAATTCTCCATACTGACTGTTGTTTCTCATGTCTTAGCGCCTAACTTTTAACATTGTGGATGAATGTTAGTTTTTTTCAGAAACCCGACTTTTAACCAGTTTCGTGTCAGACGTTCTCATATGTGATTTGATATTATATGACCATTTTCTGTGGTTTTGACTGACAGCCGTCCCCACGCTAACAGTGTTAATGCTGTGGATGTGGTTGTCCTGGCAACAGCAGCCCAAACGTCGCCTCAATATCCCTGCGGCTCACCCTGAAGGACTTTATCTTCACATTTCTTCTTATATATTTGATGATTTCAGGCTCCCCTCCTTTATGGGTCAAAACAGGAGCACCCTGGAGTCAGAAGCATGCATCGCCTGGCACTAACTAAGCTGAAATATGCTGCTTTAAGTTGGTTTTTGGATGAGCTGTTTAAACAAAACTGAGTACAGTAATATAAAATCTGTATTTAGCATCGCTGTCTAATGGTTTATGTAGATATTAGTGATTCTTTAATAGAAAAACATGTTTATTTTAAAAACTGCAGTACAGAAGCTGATAAAAATGTTTACTCAGTTGCAGTAATGTGGTAACCCCCCCATCAATATAACTAGTGTACTTTTTGTTTGATTGATATTGCTTGGCATGATCTCATTTCTTAGTCTGTATTTTTTATTATTAATAACTGTGAGTGCTGAAACGTTTAGCTCAGTTGCAGCACTTGTTGCAGCATGTGTTTTTCTCTGACTGAAATTAATAAGGATAAGCTGCCTTTTGCTGTATTAAATTTAAAGCTAGGTATTTATAAAAATGGGAAAACTAGAAATCTGGAGGCGTGGTTGTAATTAGTAACGGTTACTTTGCACTTCATGTTTCTAGTGCGCCCTTGCTTGTGGTTCCCTGTCTGCTGAGTCCACTGCTATATCACCGCTTGCTGTTATTTTTGGTCCAAGTGGAAACCATATAGCCTCGCGGGCCTGGGGCACGGCACGAAGGATGAGCGTCTGTGATCTCTGGTCTGCGATCAAAGTGGCGTTCTCACAAGTTTAGCAACATGCAGCTAGAATTCCTTTACTCAAGACTTAATTTTAGCACCCTAAAGGGTCTGCTGTGAACTCTAAAAGATTTCTGTTAGGCTCCTGCGTCATGCTGATTCATTTCAGTGTTTTATTTTCCTTCAGTAGGTGAAATATTTGGATTAAATTTAAGTAAGGGCATTGTACAATCAGTGCTACAAATGTATTATTTAATATGTATTATATTTTGGATTGAACATCTCCATGAAATAGACTTGTTTCTAATATTACCCAAATAATTGTGTAATCTACTATATGGGTCAGATTGATGTTCCTGTATATTAGTTTTAATATAAATTTTAAACATTATTGGGTTACTTTCATTTATCTGATGATCTTTCATGTTCAGATGGAAAACCGAGCATATAGTTCTTATTTTCAAGACAATTTTCAACAACTGTGGGCCCAGCTTCAGACAGAGTGTGGAAAAACAATGTTTCTTATCTGGTTTTTATTTATTTGCAGCTTCTAAATGCTAATCATGAATATATTTTTATTCCTATAGACACTGGCAAATGTTAGCAAATGGTACACATTTGTTTTCTCTGTTTAACCAGTTTGATATAAAGTCAGATTACACCAAACATAAGTCAGAGCAGTCCAAGAATCCAAACATCCAAGGCTTAATAACAAAGTTGTCCTGGATCCTGATCAGGATTAACATCTGAAATGATCTACTTTATAATTTGAGCCATTCTGCTTTTTTTTTTTTAAAGAGTAAAACTGCTTTCAAACTGAAAAACAAAACAGACCAAGAAACTGAACCAATAACAGAAGCTCCTTGATAGAGGCTTATAAAACTGGGAGACTTTAACGTTTCTTATTGTGATGGCTTGGAAAAACACAAGTTCTCTTTTCTTGACCTGGTAAGACTCAGCTAAAAAGTCTTTTCAATGTGGTCTGCTTTTCAGGAAGTATGTTATTGATTTGATATATCTTCACTTTTTAAATGATATTCTTTTATTTTATCTTCAGAGTAGGAAGCTTGTCTCCAGTTCAGCATTTTCCCCCAAAAGCAGTGACAGACAGAAAAATAAACAGCAAATTAAGAAAAAAAAAAAGAATTGCACAGAATTGCTTGACACAATTTCAGGTCTAAGAACAAAACCAAAAATGGATAAAATTGTGCTCAAATATTTTTTTGCATGAACATCTCTTTATGCTCTTTGCTGTAATAACTTGGGAGACACCGTCTTCCTATCAGTGTGGGTGTGTTGACCTAATTCAGGGACACCCACTGGGCCTATAACATTAGCTTGGTTGTGACCTGCATCCTGGAAAGTTGCCAACATCGACAAGAAACACGACACTTTCTCCACTGAATTTATACGGCAGGAAATCACATCGCAACATGGGCTATTAGCAGCAGATGTTACCTGTAAACTGACAGGAGAAAAGATACGTGTGTTTTATCATTTTAACAGTTCAAATTTGTTCTTTTAATCCATCTGTTTTGTGTTTTTCAGGTGTGCAATAAAACATAGATAATGCACAATCATGGTGCCTTGTCAAACCAACGTGTTGCTGAAGTGGCAGGAGCATTTCAATAGTTCCTGGGCCGCAGAAGACAGCGTGCAGACAGCAAGAAGACATGGTGCTGCTGTTCTCTACAATAAACTCCTTTACAACAAAGAAGTGGTGACTCTGGCCCAGCCTGTTCAAGAATTAGTTGGTCCACGGCTCCCAGACTTTGAGTGTGAATCCAGCACATCAGCCGAGAAGGAGGAGTACCTGTCATCCCTGCTTCATAGTCAGCGATGGCTGGCTCACCGCATGCTGACGCAAACCTCCTACACCCTGGGCCTTCACCAGAGGTTGGTAGTCTTACAGAGGATCTTCTATGCACTTCACAGCAAGTATCATGACAAGTTTCGCGTGCAGCTGCCCTCCCAGTCCACAGACAGCGGGGCTGAAAGTGGCCAAATTGAGCTGGCCTCAGAACCATGCCCGCCGGGAGGAGTGTCCAAAATCAAGTCGGGTACAGACGTTCTGATAGAAATGGGTGTGAGGACGGGTTTGAGTCTGCTCTTCTCGCTGCTGCAGCAGAACTGGAGATACGCTGCCTCGGTGCATCCAGAGTCTGTGCTCTGTAATGATGTACTTGCCACAGCTTCCTCCGTCCTGGCTTCCCTTCCTCCACTTTCTCTCGCTAACGAGAGTAAGATCCCATCAGTGGGCTTGGACTGTCTGGCGCAGGTGGCGGACTTCCTGAAGAAGACGTCCGTGAGCAGCGGGAGTGGTGGGGCAGACCCGACCGGTCGGAGGTTGGCCCTGGAGCTGCTGCTTGGGCTGGCCATGCAGAGAGGCTCTCTGAAGTTTCTGCTGGAGTGGGTGGAGGTAGCCTTGGCTGCCTCCATGTCCTCCACCTCTGCGCTGTCTTCCTCCTCCTCACTGAGCCTTCAGCAGTCGGTCGGTGTAAACTTGGATGTCATTCAGCAAACTCTTCTCCAGATGAGGCAGTATTCGGTATGTCACTCGCTCTTCATGTTTTAACCTTTTATTTTGTTTGGAAAAATTGTCTTTTTGTTATTATATTATTATCCATCCATCCATCCATCCATTCTCTTCCGCTTATCCGGGGTCGGGTCGCGGGGGCAGCAGCCTAAGCAGGGAGACCCAGACTTCCCTCTCCCCAGCCACTTGGGCCAGCTCCTCCGGGGGAATCCCAAGGCGTTCCCAGGCCAGCCGAGAAACATAGTCCCT
>NC_051443.1:13403352-13561051 GCF_001649575.2 Kryptolebias marmoratus
TGGGCTGCACTTCGTCTGGCCCCTCACCTAGGACCTGTCTGCCTTGGGTGACCCTACTAGGGGCATGAAGCCCCTGACAGCATAGCTCCTAGGATCATTGGGACACTCAAACCCCTCCACCACGATAAGGTGGCAGCCCAGGGAGAGGATTATATTATTATATATAGTATAATACACAACTATGTGCAGTACATTAAAGGTAGTGGTTTGTTCTAAATATATATTACGTATGACAGCAGTGTGATAACTTGCATCATATTTGATCTTTGGTAGCAATCGAAGAGTATTTTTGTTTTTCGTCTAAGATGTTTTACACTTTGCTCTAAAATCTTCTAGTTTTGTAAAATTTGTTGTCTGACAGTCAAGTTCACAAGAATGTGAGAGAACTGTATTGTACCTCAAGCCCAAACTTATACACAGTATACCTTTTCTTTTTTCTACTCACTACAAAACACTAAAGTACAAAATAAAAATGATACAGACGAAACGTTGAATTCATTGTTTTGGTTTTTACTCACAGGAACAAAGGTTTTGACTCTTGCAGGTCACTGATTACATGAAGAGTCACAACTGAAGTTTGTAGCGAAGCATTAGTTTGGAAATAAGGATTAAGTCTAAGCCTGTCTCCCTGTCTTCTCAAGATAGCCATTTTAATTGGCTTTTCATTATTTCTGTCCAAATGACAACCAGAGATGACTTATGGCAGCGTCTTTAATGTACGGCACATGCTATATGTTGGGCTTGATGCTGAGATGTCACAGCTTGGTGCTTTTATTAGTGTATATTGATTTTACTCTTCTATATGAGCTAAGAAACACTTGTTAATACTGGCACAACTTTGAAACACATTTTGGATTTGCTTTTGATGAAAGAGAAAAGTGAAACGCAAGTTGCTGCTTCTTCCACTAACTAGTTGATTCACAGCAATGTTGTTCCCTTTTTTTTTTTTTTTTCTTCATTCCACTGCTTGATCGTGCAGCAACAAGTCGGCATTTCTGAGGATTGAAACTTTCTTGTTTTTATATATACACCCCTGGCGTTGAAATAATGAGCACCTGAAAGAGTAAACTATAAATATTTTAGATGTCTTTGGTGTAAGTCCAAACCCACACAATTTTCGCACATAACAAGTCTTTGTTTATAGTGATAGCAGAGGATTAACATAAATGAATATTCCTAGGGTTTCCGTGGTGATGCTGTCAACACTCAGGTGCTTACAAAGGGCACAGACGGTCTCTGTCAACTCTCCCAGGCAGCTCTCTGTTTATTTGAGGAGGTAAGAGATAGTTCGAAGCAAATATATATGCATACTAATAATGCTTTGGTTTACCTAAAGCTTGTATTTTACAAATAAAAAACTGAGTGTCTTCTAATTGAACAGATTTGTAACTTGGCGTCCAGCTGCCTGTGCTCCTGCAGCACGGACGTAGCTGCTCCTGGTACAGAAAATGATGCTGTAATGGTGTATGTTTGGGGCAGCAACAGCAGTCATCAGCTGGCAGAGGGAACTCTGGAGAAAATCCTGCTTCCAAAACTGACTCAAGGATTCAGTGATGCCCAAATGGTATGTTTGACCAAAAAGACAAGATTATCGCGCATCATTGGTTTCATAGTTTTTGAAATGACATGTTTAGTGTTTTTATTGAAGCATTTATTCACGCAGCTGTTACAGGCGGCACTGATTTTCCAATATAGGAAGAAAATTATTATTGTAATTTTTTTTTTGTTAATACCTTTTTTGCCCCACTGCTTGTCTTAATGTCTGTCCTAAATCTTGTATGTGATCAAATTCATTTTCGAAACACTAGAATTCTTGTTGACAACAAATCCGTCTGTGTTATTAACCACAGAGCAATTTTTCTAAAATGTCACATGATTCAAAACTTAGCTTAGTAATTGCTATTTTTCTAACTTGGTGAGTAGAGTAATACTACTTATGATGAATCCAAAACAAACCTACGAAAATATGAATTAAGATAGGAAAAGGACTTTGCTGCCAGAAAAGTCATATATCTATAGTTACGGACATACCCGTTAGGAAAAGTTTGACCTTTAAAGCAAACAACTGAGAGCATCTGTATTTACTATTTAGGCTTGGTGCATGATTGTAGACACAAAATGACCTACAGATGTCAGAACAATCAGTTCTTGGTCACATGAGTTCATGTACTTTATATTTGCAACATGGCCTTACAAAAAAAGTCAACAGAGGAGTTAAAAATGATTTTGCAGGAATCAACATAGCAATAATCTGTAGAAATTCAGATGCAGCATTAATCGTAATGAACTCTGTTTTTTATAAAAAGGACAACATAGTGTGCTACTGATACCCACTAGCTTGGGAAACTAAGCACTCAGGGACTGGCCCAGATATTGCCAGTGGATATAAAAATGTCTGTAAAAACTTCACTTCCAGAAAAAACCATGGGTAATGTGTAAGAAAGATTCCTTTCCTGAACTTCAGTACAGATTTTGAGACTCTACTTTGCTCAAGAACTTTAAAAAAGGATAAATGTCAAGTACTCATTTGTTATCATATGATGACATTTTTCTGTTTGGCTTTGATGCAGTACTCAAAGACCTTATTGTGGGTCTATATTTTAAAGATATTAAACCTAAACTGTAAGAACGTAAAATAAAGACTAACCTAAAATATAAGCAGTTTTTTGGAATTACACAATATTTATTCTGTAAATGATCTTCTTATTGCCTGAAATATTCTTTAACATCTTATATTATATTTTGGGGGGGGGGCTTCTTGCAGATTGAGGCAGGTCAGTACTGCACCTTCTCAGTGTCTGCAGATGGTTCAGTGAAAGCCTGTGGGAAAGGCAGCTACGGCCGTCTGGGTCTGGGGGACTCCAACAATCAGTCCATGCCCAAGAAACTTGTGCTTGAGCCGCACAGGAACATGAAGAAAGTGTCGTCCTCCAAGGGCTCTGATGGGCACACTCTGGCTATCACAGTGGAGGGAGAGGTGAGAAGTAGAACTGACATGTAGGACATATTTATATATATGACTTTATAGTTCTGTTCTTTTTATTTAATGCATTTAAGCTCAGTTGCACCACAGCTCTTTACCATAATTCCATTTCCTCTGAATATGTTTTAATACTGTTTGTTTTTAAGTACCTTTTTACATATTATTTGAATAACAAGAAACCCAAAACATTTTAGGTGTTCAGCTGGGGTGATGGTGAATATGGGAAACTGGGTCATGGCAACAGCGCTACTCAGAAATACCCCAAAATCATACAAGGACCATTATTGGGGAAAGTAAGTTTGTCTAAATGCAGGTTTTTCTGAAGGAATATAATAACAAAATGTAGCTTTAGAAATCTTGTGCTTGTGTTGTTGCATATCTTTTTTTTTTTTACATGTTATCTCTCGCAGGTTGTTGTGTGTGTGTCTGCTGGCTACAGACACAGTGCTGCTGTGACTAACGATGGAGAGCTTTATACCTGGGGAGAGGGGGACTTTGGCAGGCTTGGTACACACTTTTGTTCTGATTTTGCTTTACCTGTGTGATGCAATTCTGGAGAGAAACTATCGAAGCAAACCATCCAGCTGTTTCCTGTTTTCACCTGCTGCAGGTCAAAGTGACAGTCAGAGTCGAAACTTGCCCACACTAGTGAAGGATATCAGTGGTGTGGGGCAGGTGGCCTGTGGCAGCTCCCACACCATTGCTGTGGCGCAGGATGGGCGCACTGTGTGGTCCTTTGGAGGAGGAGACAACGGTGGGTCGGCAAATGCTAAAAACATCTAGAAAAAATCTTTATAAACTGGTGGATTTGGAAACATACTTACTTCTCTACAAAATAAAAACACCATGAGCTGGAACTCCATGAAAATAATGTACTTTCATCCAATGAGCAGTTTTATAATAATGTACATTTTGTCCTGTTGTAGAAATGTCTTGAGCTATCGTGAAAAAAAATGTGATGTGACTCATCTTTGCAGGTAAACTAGGTCACGGAGACACCAATCGTGTCTATCGCCCCAAGGTCGTTGAGGCCCTGCATGGATTTATCATCAGGAAAGTGTGTGCTGGCAGCCAGTCATCTCTGGCTCTTACCTCTGCTGGACAGGTTAGATTCGTGGTTTGACCTTGGGATGAATTTTTGCTGTCAGACTGACTTATTTCAAATCGAATCGAGTTAAAATGGTACATATTTGTTATATGAACGCCTTTTAATAAAATGTACTTATATTCTGACAAAAAAAATCACAAAGAAATGTGAAAAAAGGTCTTTGCCTTGATCTATTTCTAAAATGTCTTTGGATAATATATTTTTTTGGAAGATTTCCCAATCAGATCGGCCAGTGCACAAGGAAATAAAAAATAGAAAATGACCACATAGTTGCTTTTAAAAAAAATAATTTATACGTTTTTGTTCACCTGTGCTTTATTAGGTGTTTGCTTGGGGCTGTGGTTCATGTTTGGGATGTGGCTCCTCAGAGACAACTTCACTGAGACCCAGGTTCATAGAAGACCTGAGTGTCACCAAGATTATCGATATCTCATGTGGGGACAGTCACTGTCTGGCTCTGTCACATGGTACACAATCTTCAGATTTGATTGTGTTCTTTTGATTTTTTTTCACATGTACAAAGAAATTTATATTTTGCTTTTGCTAAATTACACAATTTTCTGCTGTCGTCAGAGAATGAAGTGTATGCATGGGGTAACAACACGATGGGCCAGTGTGGGCAAGGTCACACTTCTACACCTATTACCAAACCCAAGAAAGTGCTCGGCTTAGAGGGTGTCTCCATCCAGCAAATCACAGCTGGCACTTCTCACAGTCTGGCTTGGACTGCAGTTCCTACTGACAGGTAAACACTCATAGCTTTCTTTCCAGTTTTCTGCCTAATGAGCACAGCGTCGTACTGCTTGTTATTTTGAAATGTTGTCTTCAGACGGGGAAAAACAGAGTTTGTTTTATGCTCTACATGTATGTGGATTCACAGGATTCTTTTTAAGTTTTTACACATCTGTGCTTCTTTACCCAGACAACTGGTTGCATGGCACAGGCCCTTTTGTGTCGACTTGGAGGAGAGCACATTCACCTACTTGCGCAACTTCCTAGAGAGATACTGTGATGGCATCAGTAACGACACACCTCCCGCTCCATTTTTATCTAAGAGGTATGACATTAACTTCTTTCTGTCAGCACAACATACAGTAACTTCTTCACCAGTGACAAATTTCCTTGCTTTCCGTTTTTTTAATGCACTCTTTCAACCCTCTTTATATCTGCTCCTCAGGGACCACCATCATTTCCTTTTGCTGTGCATGAAGCTGCTGTCCATCCACTTGTCTTTGGCCCATGCCGGGGGCACGGGTGCTATAGTTTTAGGTGCTCAGGGCAGGCCCCTGAGAAACCTGCTTTTCAGGCTGATTGACACCAACATGCCAGACTCCATACAACAAGTAAACTATCTAAATTACACTCAATATAATAGTTTATATATAAAAAAGGATAGGTGTTGGTTCAGCTCATAGTGTTAAGTACTATGTAAATGTACAGATGAGACTAAATCATTGAGGCCACTGATAGATAAAGTGTTTGGATATCTTGTAAAAAGACGAAGAAAGGGTGCATGTAAGCGTATTAACTTGCAACTTACAGAACTCAAAAAATATTTTAAATAGTTAAAATCTTTCACTGCTGTGTAATTTATGCACCATTTACAATTCTCACCAACAGTTGATCTTTTGTGTCTTTTTCTTTTCCGGCGATCTTCAGGCAGTTTTAAACACTCTGTCTATTGGTGCCTCCCTGCTACTGCCTCCTCTCAGGGAAAGAACCGAACTGCTGCTCTCTCTCCTTCCTCAGGGTCCCCAGAGTTTAAATGTCCTCTCAAACGGGCAGGTATGTAGGTTAACTTTACACCAGTGCTGCTCGTAACGAACAAATGCATTATTTCAGTATGTTCCTTGCACCACGTGTTGTTTCTGTAAAATACATGGAGGTCAAGGTGTTTAAACTGCATTTGGAAGGTAGTTCTTGTCTCAGCTGCTTGTCTCTTTTCCAGACTGGTCACAATTAGCTGGTTTAACAATGGTTGGATAGCGCTGGAGAACTTCAAATCGCTGCACCAAATTGAAGTGTTGCTGGGATTAAAAAAAAAAAAAAAATGTGTGAAAGGCTGCTCGAATGTTGCGAAAACATGTAACTGTGAAAGCTGTTACTTTTCTGCAATTTTTTTTTCCTTCTATCTCTCAAAGCGTCTGCAGTTAGACATGGTCCTCAGCAGCCTTCAAGACCAGAGCCACGTCGCTTCTCTGCTGGGTTACAGCAACTTTGGTGAGGTGGCAGCCCTCGGACCTCCCCTGACACCTGTCATGTCAGCCCGCCCACCTTCTTCATCCAGCTCTGTGGAGGCCTACGACCCTCTGCACTTAGCGGAGGTGCTGCTGAGGACACTTCTGCTTAGTATAGGCTTTTACACGGTATGAAACAGAGGGCTTCACGTTTATATTTATGTGCAGTCTCTTTGAATAAATGCAATTCTTTTCTCTGTCAAATTTAAGTGGTTAGAATCAGGAAATACTCTTTGAGATTGTGAAAATAAATAAAAATAAAGTAATAAATAATTTTAATAAAAAACTAGTTAGTAAAGCTAAGTTATGTAAATGTACTAATATGACAACATAACATCATGGGTAAAGTTTGACATAATCTGTAATGTGCTAATTCAGTTAAATGTAGCTTAGTTGTTTTTATAAGTTACTTTGTTTACAATTCTTATATATCCCTTCATAAATCAATTAAATGGATAGTTTTTGTTTTATCATAATCATCCCTTTTCATGAAACCTCTCTTGTGCTTTTTGATTCTTGGCCTTTGGCCGCTCTGTGTGTCCTCGTACAGGAGCAGCAGTTTGGGGAATTGGAGAAAAACAGTGATAAACAGCTCTGTGCTGGCCATCAGGGACAAACGGATCCTCCTTCTCACTTTCATCAGCTGCTGTCTGGACTCCACAAACACCTGCTCGCCCACTGCTACATTCACTCCAGCCCTGAGGTAAAGAGACAGTCAGCAAAACAATGTGAATTATGAATATTACATAAAATTAGCAGTTTTCAGAAACAACTGCCTGAACTGCACGGTGGTAAACATATCTTGTTTTAAATTTGTTTATTTAATAATTTTGATTTTGCTCTGGTCATTTCAAACAAAACTTTTTAAGCTCCTGATTGTTTTAGTTAAGTTCATGTTTCCATTTTTTTTTGCTGATTTGTAGGATGTTGGCAGCGTGACATTGCTTTGGGAGCATCTTTACCTGTTGCTGCCCTGCGCTGCTGAGACACTCAGGAGGTCAACAAAGCTTCTGAAGGAGAGTTCCCCGGACAAACAAATAATTAAAAAACTGCACAGTAAGAATATTGACTTCTATCAAATGTGTTTTTTTATGGCTTAATCTCTTTGTTGGTTTGCATAGTTTTGTTTCTATGAAACTCCTATGATTAGATGATACTACTATTGTTATTCTCAAAATGCAAACAGATTTTCTAGAAAAAAAATATTTTTACTTGTCTGTGTACCTGTAGATTTTATTTTTGTTTAAAATTAATCATTTTTGTCAACATTTGGGACTCTTAACTGTTTTAATGTATAGGATCATTATTTTATGTACATACATAAGTTGCATCAGTCAGTTCTGAATAGTGAGTTTATTTTATCTCATTCATGCATAAACCTCCTAGCAACAATTTTTAAAAGACATGTACACAGATATCTTAATTCGGGGAAGGATAGCCGGTGGTGTTGCAATATTGTGGCACAAAAAATATGATCAGCTGGTTAATGTGATTAGATTGGATGTGGATTGGGCCATTGGACTTAAGCTCACCTGTGGAGATAAAAACTTTATTGTTCTGAACATATACACACCTTATGAATGTCTTCAAAACGAAGATGAATTTCTTAATAGACTGTCTTTTATTATGTCTTTTATACAAGATAATCCATCTACTTGTTTTTTTATTGTGGGGGATTTAAATGCAGATGTCACAGATAATCATTCTATATTTGCTAAGCATTTAATGCAATTCTGTCTCAACAATGGCTTAATTCTTTCTAGTAAGGTGCTTTTGCCTAATGACAGTTATACCTATATTAGTGATGCATGGCATACAACCTCATGGTTAGATCATTGTATCTGTACAGCTGATGCTCATGACTCCATCCAGGGCATTCGTGTCAACTATGAATTTGCCACCAGTGATCATATACCATTTTCCTTATGTGTAACCATGAATTCCATACCTTCTGTTCTGCTTGCAGACTATAATACAAGCATAGGAAAAATAGCATGGGATAACTTGACTGACAAAGATCTATCAGATTATTGTTATCGAACGAACAACATGTTTAGCAATATATACTTGCCAAAGGGAGCAATCTCGTGCCGTGATATGAATTGTAAAGACCCCCAACATGGTATTGAGTTATGTACCTTGTATGAGAATGTTGTGAAGTCCCTCCTTACCTCAAGCAAGCCACTGCATAAAACCAGCTCACATAGCACCAAGCCAGGCTGGAACGACTATGTAAGAGAACATCATGCAGAGGCCAGAAGGGCTCTTAAAGCATGGGTTGATTCAGGTAAACAGAGACATGGCCCCTTGTTTGAATACAAAAAACAAGCAAATGCTAATTTTAAATATGTTTTAAGATTTATAAGGAGAAATGAAAATACTATGAGGTCTGACTCTCTTGCTAGAAAGTTAGGAAATAATAATGTTAAGGACTTTTGGAAAGAAATAAAGAAAGTAAATAACTGCAAAACATCACTTCCAGCTACTATTGACGGTGTTAGTGGTGTAAAAGAAATCACTCAGTTATGGAAGGAGCACTACAGTGCACTGTTTAATTGTGTCAAAAGTGACACTTTTGAAATGAAAAGTATTCACAGTAATGAGAATGTGAACGTATCCCCACAAGAAATATATCATGCAATTGTGACACTGAAAGACAACAAGGCCTGTGGGATGGATAACATTTCCTCCGAGCATTTGAAAAATGCAAGTAAGAAACTTTGCGCATTACTTTCTATGTGTTTCACTGGCTGTCTAGTACATGGTCTGTTACCTATTTCAATGTTATCTGTCATTTTGGTACCAATTATTAAAGATAAAGCAGGTAAGATTAGCTCTTTGGAGAATTATCGACCCATAGCTTTAGCTAGTAGTCTGTCGAAAGTTTTAGAAAGAGTCCTTTTAAATAGGCTGGAAGAGTTTCTCTTGACCTCCGATAATCAATTCGGTTTTAAACCCAAACATGGCACAGACATGTGTATTTTTGCACTACAGGAGATTTTAGACTTGTATAATTTGCACAACACTACAGTATTTATGTGTTTTATTGATGCCTCTAAAGCATTTGACCGTGTGAATCACCAAAAACTGTTCGGCAAGTTAGAAAGCAGAGGTGTACCCAAATATCTAATTAGAATTCTGGTCTACTGGTATGGTCAACAATCAATGTTTGTAAAATGGGCCAACACAATGTCTGATTCGTTTAAAGTTGGTAACGGAGTAAGGCAGGGAAGTTTACTGTCCCCTTACCTTTTTAACATCTACATGGATGAACTATCAACGCGCCTGAATTGTTGTAAAACAGGCTGTATAGTTGGTGACCGCATAATCAATCACCTAATGTATGCAGATGACTTGGTAATCTTAAGTCCATATAGTGCTGGCCTTCAACAACTATTAAGGGTCTGTTCCCAATATGGTTGTGACTTTGACATCAAATATAATGCTAAGAAAAGCAATGTTATGATTGTTAGAAGTAGGGCAGATAAGCATCTGATAACCCCTGACTTCTCTTTATCTGGCATTGTCCTCAACAGATGCAATGAAATTAAATATTTGGGACATTACATAACTGATGACCTGTCTGATGATTGTGACATTCGTAGGCAGTATTGTATGATATATGCACAAGCTAATACTTTGGTCAGAAAGTTTAGTATGTGTTCATCCTCTGTGAAGATAGCTCTTTTTAAAGCTTTTTGCACTTCACTTTACACGGCCCATCTGTGGCGAAGATACAACAAAAGTAGCCTGCAGAAACTTTATGTGGCCTACAATGACGGCATGAGGCTCCTACTCAGAGTGCCTAGATGGAGCAGTGCTAGCCATATGTTTGTACATAATGATGTTCCCACATGTGCAGCTGTGCTCAGGAATCTCATGTATAGATGTATGTGTAGATTATCTGTGTCATGCAATAATATAATTGCAATTTTAGTAAATCCTGTTTTTAGTACAGTGAGATTTTTCTCAAGATTGTGGAAACATTGGTGTCATCATTTATTTGTGACTCAGTGAATGTTATGTTTATTTTATTATTTTTCTCCTATTTATCTTTTTTTTCTTACCTTTTTTATGGACCTTTTGGTCTGGAATAAAGATTGATTGATTGATTGATTGATTGATTAATATCTGTAGTTTATCTGCAATCTTTAATTTATTTTGATTGTATTACTGACTCTGATCCATTTCTTTTTCCTTTGGTCCCAGTGGTGTTGTACAATTCAGTAGCTGGCAGCCTGCTGTGTCAGGTAATGTACTCCTTGCTGCTGCTGCCTCTGGACACAGTTCAGCCTCTTCTGAGCCATTTACTGTCTTTGTTGGAGCACCTCAATGATTTCAACAGTTTGCTGCCTGAGACAGTCCTCCTGGAGGAACAAGAACTGGGAGTAGAGGCTCAGAAAACCTCTGGTCAGTGCAGCAACAATTAGATTTATCTTAAAATTACATTATTACAGTGCCTGTATTATCGGAGTTACAGCAGAACGTATAAAGTAGTTAAAAATGACAAGGGATTGTGATTTATCCTAGATAAAAGTGAAGAAAACCTTGGAAAGCAACAGGAGGAGGAGTGCAGATGGGTTTGGATATTGGATCTGGAACGATCTGTTGCGTTGGCAGTTGGCCGCTGCCTTGGCGGTATGCTGCAAGGCCCGCCGCCTTCGCTCCAGGAGAAAATGTCAGAGATGTGGCTATCAAATGTCCTCTTTCGGAACGGTCTCGAGATGGACTTTGAACAGCTGGGTAGGAAAACACACCACCTGCTCTCCAGATTTGAAACAACAGCGAACAGTTTTATTTTAAATGAATGTTCTTATGATCAGTTTTCAGTGAGAGAACTAAAGAGTGAAGATGAATGTTGACAGTTGTTTTGGTACTTCACAAATGAGAGAAAACGGTGAACTGGTCCAGCTTGTCTCATGTTATGAGGTTCTTACATAATCAGGATAGAGAGATTCACTAAGAGACTTCTCTAAATTAAAGACATCATGGTTTAAATACAACTGAGAATGTAATCTGCATAAATGCTAATGTGGTATATAGTTTTTATTTATAGTCAGTTTTCTCCTGCAGAATCTACCATGGCATGGCTGACTGAGGTCGTACTGCTGGGCACCAGCGACGCCAGACAAGCAGAGCTGTCTCTGACTGAGGAGAACAGGACTTTACTGGAGCTAGCCCTGGGATCTACCCTAGGACGTGCAGGCATTTTGTGGTGGAAGATGGAGGAGTATGCTCACAGCAAAGGTGCTTGTAAGCCTGTTTGTTAGCACTGTGTCTGAATGTTGGTATTATTAGAACAATGGTATAACTGCCTGATCTGAAAATCTGTTACATCCACAACAGGTTCTGTGCGTGCTTTTCTGTTGGTGACTTTGTTGTAATTTATCTGTTTTGTTTTGCCTGACAGCAGAATGGGAGAATGGAGGCTCCCCGGGGGATTGTCTGTTGCTGATTGTCTGCCGCTGCTGTCTGGCTGCTCTTCTGAAACACACTGGGCTGCAGAATGAGGCCTGCTGGGAGGACAGGTCAGTTAAAATCCACAACTGAGTACTTTTATTTAAAAGCTGCAAATAAATACTGAACAGAATACCAATGTGTATATGTCCCTCATTATGAATTATCATTTGTGGAATGATAACAATGAACAGTGTTAGCAGTCTATCTATTTATCTTTATTGAGACAGGTATGAACCTTGTGAGATGCTGATCAACGTCTATGAAACAGTTTATAAAATCAGAAGCACTCTGTTGGCTTTTAAAAACTCTCCAAAAATGCCACAGATGCAAGCAGCTTCCAAACAGGTAACATTACTAAAAATACACCACCTAACAATAATTCATTATTTAAATATATTTTTTAAACTATACTGTATTTAGAATGTGAAAAATCTGAAAAGAGAGCAAAAAAAAACAACAAAGGTATGGTTATGATATTTCTTAAAATTGCAGAACTCTCAGTCTCCCCAAAGTCCTGAAATAGACGTCCAGGAGCCAAGCACATCAGCAGAGCAGGTGGGAAAGGATCATGAGCAGCAATCGGGAGGTCAGTGTAACCGGGAGGTGCAGGTGCCCCCACTTCCTACTGCAAATCACAACCAGGAGGAACCCACAGAGGAGGACAGATTTAACAGCAGTCGTATATACCTGTCAGGTTAGAAATCGATTTCTGCACTGGAATTGTTAAAGTTTACTGCTTGTTTTTCTTTGGACAAAAATATATTCACATGCCCACATTGTTTAAAACACATCAGCATTTTGGGATTTTATTTTTCTGACTCTGCAGAAGTCCTAGAGTCATTCATGGCCACCCGGGAAGCCATGCAAGTGCAGCAGAATGTGACGGTCTACGAGTCTTTTGGCACTTCCACCCTCCCCAGCAGTATGGAGAGCCCTGTTAGCCCAGAGAGACAACCAGATCCTAAACACCAATGGGAGAACTACGGGGAATCGGAGGAGGGCTTGTCTTTTC
This sequence comes from Kryptolebias marmoratus, assembly GCF_001649575.2. Classification (NCBI taxonomy): domain Eukaryota; kingdom Metazoa; phylum Chordata; class Actinopteri; order Cyprinodontiformes; family Rivulidae; genus Kryptolebias; species Kryptolebias marmoratus. The sequence continues at coordinate 13,416,153 of NC_051443.1, forward strand.
CCGCCGCCTGCCATCTTGTAATATCTCGATGCATCTTCCTACTGCTGGGGGTCAGGTCTGCTTGGGTAGAACCCAGTGAAGGAGACAATAATCAGGCTGTGAAAAGTGTAGCAAGGTAGAGTTTGTGTTGTGCAGCCTGGGTTTGGTTTGCTCTTTTCAGTGTTTTCTGTTACCACTAAGTATCTGCATCATCCTCTTTCAGGACATCAACAACAGAGTCTTTTACAGTAGCTGTTAATGGACGAAAACAGGTAAGTCTTGTGTTGTAAGAAAATGTCACCTTACAGCTCCTAATTAGTAATGACATTCTATTTTTTTTGTTTGTTTTTAGCTTGACCAGTCCAAAAACTGCTTAGGATCTTCCAAAAATAAAATGGGTAAGTGAATATTTTAGGGAAAGTATATTCTCAGAATGTCATGACTTAAAGTTTAGTTACTGAAATTACTGTCAACTAAACCATATTTATGTACTTTTTAGACAATAGAAAAGAGTATGAGCAAGAGAAATTCTGAACTGACAGGCCTGTTAAATGACTTTCTTTTTAAATTGATAGGAAAATCAGAATGAGCCCAGTTTGTTTCCCATCAAGTCTATTTAATATCCACAAAAAGCATGACTATTGGACAAATAAACCTTTTAAATAATGCTCTTCTTTTTATTTCCCAACTGTATTCGCAACTATGCGTGTGTGTATATATGTGTATATATATATATTATATCTTGTGCTTATTCATGGTTCTACATAAATCAAATTGAATGACTTTAAGAGCAATCAAAACAAAGCTTTTCTCTTGGTCTGTATGCTCCAGGCTTACCTCTGTGTTCCTTGGGAATAATGAAAGATGCTTGGGATCGCTTACGGCAGTGCATCAGTCCTGCTGCCACCATGTCCTACTGCGGCGACAACACGTTGCCTATTCTTAACCAGGTGTTTCAGTTTGTCTGTGGAAGCTTGATCCACTTCTCTTCTTCTCCAACTCTGACTGGTGGACAAAGCTGCAGTCAGGCAGATCCAAAGGCCATTACTTTAGCTGTACTGCAACAACAACAACGGGCCGAGGTCAGTCAGATAATTGTTTTGTTTGTGACAAAACAAATGCACATTTACTAACTTCAGCCGGCCTGTTTCCATTTTGTTGCTGCATCTACATTCAGTAAATATAATTTGTGCTTTCACACACCCACACAGTCCATGCACATTGCAAAACTTAAACAACTAATATAAACCAAATTCAGTGTTCAGACTGTGGCTCTCAACTAAACTAGCAAACTTTTTATTTTATTTTACTCAGATGCGTCTGGAGGCCTTGTGTCAAATGTCAGCCTTCCTGTCTAAGATGGAGGAGAAGAGCAGCCGGTCCTCAGTGTCCCCTCAGTTTCCAGCTCTGTTGCAGTCCGCGGAGCTCCAGTTCCTCTCTGGGTGCTTCACCCTGGGAACACAAATCATCGGTTCCAACTCTGGAGCAAATTATGAGACTCAGCATTACATGGTACACCCGATAAGCACACAGCCACAATCTCTGTGTTTGTTTAGGATTTATAAGGATCAGTTAGAAGGAATCCATATTTAATCCTATCATAATAGAGACTAAATTCTCTACATCTTCCATGCAACTTTATTTTCTTCAAAACTGTTTACTTTTCTTTTAAATTTTTTATGTTTAAATCCAGTTTGGCACTAATGCAGCTTCAATGAAGACAAAAAGAGAGCTACAATCTGCAGCCCATACTTTTTACCAGCAAGTGGTGCAAGTCCTCAAACTCAGAGTCCAGTTGGAAAAAGAACTTCCAGGTATTCACTACTATGTTTTACGTCTTTATAAAAACAGGAGGGGTAATTAAGCTGCTATTATAAATTGAAGAATGCCTCCCTTGTTCCTCTGTGATTTGTTTGTCTCGCTCTTTGACAGCTGTCATGGTAGTCACTCTGTCACTCAGTGAACAGTGTGATTAAGTAGTCAGCTGCCACATCTACTCATGTTTAACTACTTTTGTTTAATACTACCAATTTTGAATATTTTAACTCAGACATTAATTATGCAGTTATCTCTTCCTAGTTAGAGTAATTTTTATGTCTTTGACTGTTGTATTTTAAAAGGTGGTTGATTTTATGCATTTAGCACTGTATTCACTCTGAATTGTTCTGTTTTAATATTCTTTTTACTATCAGTCCGGCTGAAAGAAACACATTATTTGCAGTAGTTTAAAGATATAGCAGAAAAGGCAATAAAAAACTTAAACTTTATAAAATACAAGCCTGGCTTCCTCAGAATAAGCACTGTGGTGACACTCCCAATAAATATTTATGCTGTTGGGATAATCATTTAAAACCTTTTTAGTGTTTTCTGTCTTCATTAGAACATTGTCTCTGTCATCCTCAGGCTCTTGTCAGCATCTTCTCTTAGCTACAATGTTTGCACTGAACTTCTGTTATCAACCCGTGGATCTGGTGCTGATCATCAAATGTGGCATCCTGGAAATCCTCTCCATGCTGACCAACAACAGCTGCGCTCTGATGAACCAGGGCTGGTTTGCAGCCTCGTCTTCTGGATCAATGGTACTCAGTGGGGCGGTCAGACTAGCCTGTACCCGTCTGCTTCAGATACTGACTGTAGCTGCAAGGTGAGAATCACAGAAAAAGCACTTATGAGCAAACTACTGTCAAATGTTTGATTTTTAACTCTGTCTCTTCTGGTGCATTTACAACTAATCCCAGCTCCTGTGAGGATTTCCTGCCTTTGGATGTATCCCATGAACTGATGGAGGTGATGTGTGAGCATCTTCAAAACATCCTACAGAAGTTCCACCAACACCAGACAGCAGAGCGATTAGCTGCTGAGAAAGCAGATCTGGACGCCAACAGCAGGAGCACAAACCTTGGTGTGGCAAAGTTAGATTCATTGAATTTGTTTTTGTACATTTAAGTAACTAAAGACCACAACAGAACTAATAGTTTTAAAGCATGAATAAAATAACTAATTTTGAGTCATTTTTTTTTTGTTTTCATTTTTTTTTTCAGGAGCAGAAAGCAGTCAAGTGATTGAATCCCAGCTTTCAGATTTTTTAGTGTTTCTGAGGAGAGTATTGTCTTTGAGAGTGATGAAAAGACTTTCTACCTTTGTCAAATGGGTTGAACCACTCATGGCCATTATTTCACACAAGTGCTCTTCAGGTAAAATAGTTAAATAAAGCAAAGATAATCATCATCAGTGATATTGGTTAAAATGAAGAACACTTTTCTGTTCAGCTCATACCACATATCTCTGTTTTTGTCTGTTTTAGGATCTCCATGCTTCCAGAATCTCCGCACAAAGCTTTTGGCTTTCCATGTTTTAGAAAGAGTATTACCTGCTTGCTCTGAGCCTGTTCATATTCAACGGGTATGATTTAAAAAATATATTTAATGTAAAAAGCAAGTGAAGTCCCTCAAAAATACCATTGTCAATAAAATCATGATGTGGCATGAATTATTTGTAAGACAGAATTTGTATATTTATGTGAAAGTAAAGAGTTGGTGTTTTCTTTCCATTTTTCTTGTAGATTGTTAAACAACTCTTCCAGCTCTTGTCTGTTTACATGTGGGAGGAACCACTTGCTGAGAGAAACTATGAGGAGACAGAAAAAGAAACGGTGAGAATACACTGGTATTATAATAATGCAATCTATTGCATTATTTATTCTGTGTACTTTAAATTAGCATATGCATGTCTTTTGTATTATTTTTGTGTAGATAATCAAAATTATAAAAGTAAATAATCGTATTGTGTTTGTATAGTTTCACATGCGATTTATTTCTATGCACATTTTTGTCAATAATATGCAGCACTTCACCTTCCTCTGCAGAGTCCTGGTGGGTATGACGAATGTATCCCAATTGGAGATTTTTCCTTTGATCCAAACAAGCTAATGTGCTGTTTTCTGGAGAGTGGGAACATCCTCTCACATGGATCGGGTGGGAAAGGTTATGGCCTGGCAACCACAGCCATCACCTCTGGCTGTTTTACATGGAAGGTACAATGATTTCCTGTGTCTGAGCAGGTCAGTTCTGAGAAATTCTTCATTGATTCGACTCATTGAACCCGTCTCTGCAGTTCTACATTACCAAAGAGAACAGAGGCAATGAGGGCACGTGTATCGGCGTTTCTCGCTGGCCTGTCAGAGATCACAACCACCACACCACCACTGACATGTGGCTGTATCGAGCTTACAGTGGCAACCTGTACCATGGAGGGGAACTGGTCCGTACACTTCCCTCCTTCACCCAGGGTGACACCATCACCTGCATCCTGGACATGGAGGCTCACACCATATCATTTGCTAAAAATGACAAGGTTTGACCAGATATTTAGGCAATGATTGTGGCTTTCCTCAAATTAACTGGTGTTTTCAAACAATTTAAATATTGTTCTTAATTTTTTTTCTTTTTAGGAGCCAAAGTTGGCATTTGAAGGTGTGGTTGCCTCTGAATTGTACCCATGTGTGTTATTCTATAGCAGCAATCCTGGAGAGAAGGTGCTTTATATCCTCTGCAAATAAACATATATGTTTTCAAACTCAAATAATGTGTCATGGGAAAACCGTAACATCCCTTTTAGTAATAACATTTGTGCTCGCAAGCTTTGCACACACACCCTGACTTAATTACGGCACTGTTTACAGTGAAACAAGTTCATAATGATTGTGTGGAAAGATTACCAACAGCGATGTCTTTTACAGGTGGCACTGCGTGACCTGCAAATGAGGGGCATGCCCAGTAATCTCCTTCCTGGGGAGCCTCTCTGCAGCCCTCAGACCACTGTGCTGCTGGAGTCAACAGTGCAGCTCCTGCGGAGGCTCCATCAGTGTGAAAACTGGTCCTCACATATTAACCAGCACATCCTTTCCCACCTGGAGCTCCTTGGTGTTCTGCTGAGAGGAGATGATTCGGGAAGCCTTAAGGACTCAGGTCAAAGACACAGACATTTGTCACTGTGACATGTTTAACCTATTGTTTTAAAAGTTTTTAAACAAATGACTAGTTTTAAAATATTTATTTATTCTTGCAATGATTTTTTTGCTAGTCATCATTAATATTCTAGGATTAAGATACAAAAGAGAAACAAGGCAGAAAGAAAAATGCATCAACTATATCTTACCAGATTTACCTGATCAAGTGTGGCTTAAATCTGATATTTACCTGGTCAGATTGGCACTTTTGTCTGTTTTAAGCTTATCCAGCTTCACGGGCAAAAGTACAATCATATGAAACTGTTAAATTATACTCTATGGACATTGCTGATTTTTTTCCCCAACTTATTTGAACAAGTAAATATTCAGTACTTTGTACCACTAGATAAAGGTAGTATACTCAGACAGCGATAAGAAAAATTGCAACAGAAAGCAAAATGTCAGTGAAAGTGTGACATTTAAATACAAATTTATTATTTTGAAAAAGTTTTTTTTTATTTATAGACTCCCTAGATAATTGTCTAACTGTCTGTAACATTGACTTCCTGAAATTTCTTAAATCTGCCTTGACTTCAGCAAGGAACTTGATGTGAATGGTTGTCTGTCTTGTTTCACTCTGTGATGGAGATAATTGGTCAGTGGTTCTTCTCAGCCTAATGTCAAACGCTCCACTAAAAGAAGCCATCTGCTGTCAAACCTAAAGTCTATGCTGATGTGCCTTTGAGTGCAATACCACCAATAGCCACAAGGGGGTAGTTCTGAAACATTTCTGCTTTCAAAACCCGAGTTTGAATGATCAGTTAGATTCACTCCCTCTAATTAGTGTGGTGATGATTCTTCTGAAATTAGTTTAATAGATGAATCTTGTAAAAAAAAAAAAGCACTTTTGTCAAGTAAGCTTTTAACTATCCCTCTTAAGCTCAATCCTCTTGCATAAGCATGTCTTCTGGCTCCAGAAAAGCTGAAAAAAATTAAAAATTAATAGTTTCAAACAGAGTTTGTTGAGTTGTTTATATACTGTACAGGAATATTAATAATTAAACCTAAATTAGAATGAATTTTGTCTCGTAATTCCCTGTGAAAATTAAGCTTCAGAATATAAACAGCTGGCACAAAAAACAGATGGAGGAAACAGACGGTGACTAAGGTCTAAATATTACACCTTATTTAGATGTAGTATACTGAGTCCTGATGTGTCATTTGAAAATAAAACAGATAACTAGTAATATTTAGAAAACACATTCTTAAGATCCTAGTCTTTTTAAATAGATAAATTAATATTTTTCTTTGGTTTTCACTTTTAAATCCACCTGCAGGCCTTGGTCCTCCACACGCTGAGAAGGAAGACAAAGACAAGGAGATGTCCGGGGAAGAAACCAGGGAGCTGCTGGCTCACTGTCAGTCCCTGTCAGATGCTAAGCTGGCTGTTCTCTGCACTGAAGTGTGGCCGGTCCTGGCTCTCATCGGAGGAGTTGACAGTGGTCTCCGTGCCGGAGGTGTGTGCCGGCACAAGCCCAGTGGGCGTCGGGCCATTCTGCTCGGGGTCCTGAAGGAAGGAAGCTCTTTGGCCAAGCTTCAGTGGGAGGAGCCGGATCTCTCTGTCAGGTATCATAAACTTACATACATCTACTCCTAATTTCAAATGTCCTTGCATTTGTTTCTTAAATTACTATTCTCATTAACCCCCATCAAACTATTCTATATTTCAAATTTTCTCATCTCGGTCTTTTCAGCATGGAATTACTCTAATTCGTTTCTGTTAATGTTTTTAATTTTTTCTGTGATTTTTTTTTTTTTCTAACATTTTGCTTTATTTTCATCATTCACCCTCCTGATCTTGCTTTCTTCTTGCTTCTTCCTCTTCATTCTCGAATCCATAAACCCTCGTTGAATTCTCCCCCGATGTCACTCCATGCTGTATCTGTGGGTTCTTCCCATCATTCCCAATAACTAAGCTCCATGAATTCTTGGTCACCCAGCGACACGCCGATCGTCTCACTGGAGCCCTGGGACACTTCCTGCTGTGATGTCACCCGCCTCGGAGGCCTCAAGCCAGCGGTGCTGTTAGATCTGATTTATTTGATGGGGCTGCTGGAGGAGGAGGGCTGGGTGGGGGCTCACCCACCTCCCAGAAGAAAATACTCTGAAGAGATTCTGAAAGAGGATGAGAAACAGTGCTGCCTGGATGAAGCTGTAGCAGATGATGGAAGGTGGCTGTCTGAAGATGAAAGAAAGAAGGTGAAGGATCAGAAAGTTGAGACGGACCAGTTTCCATCGGCTCCATCACCCCACAACGCCTCAAAAACAGCTGACTCTCAGGAGTTGCACCCTCCCCAAACATCCCAGACCTCCAAAATAGATGCCCTTGCACTTGAAATGAGAGCAGTTAGGGTCTCGTATCTTCTTACTGGAGGTTTGAAAACTCTGACTGTCATTTTTACCTGTGAGAAGCTTTCCGATTTGCTTTTAGTGCCTAAACATGATCCTCCAGTCCCGTCAGCGAATCCCCTTTCCAGCCCCACTCCTGACCAGGTAAAGAACAATGGAAAGCAATGGGATGAAAATGCTGAGCTGCGGTCAGTGCTGCAGTATGTGGTGCAGAGCATGGTGAAATGGGCAGTGAGACCCTGTCCCATCAAACAAACTGTGACTCTTCCTGACTTGGAGAGAGCTCAAGTCATGATATACAAGGGAGCCCTGAAGAGACTGCAGGTGGACAAAGAGCAAAAAGGTAACAAGATTGTTTAATATTCTATAAACACTTTATTTTAGTTTAGTCTCCATGTTGCAAAGAGAAAGTTGGACTTTTTAAGCTGCAAATATGTAAGTATTTATTTATTAAACATTACTAAAAGAAGTTGACATGCAGAATTTAAATGTTTTGTTTCTAGACTCAGAATTTGCTTTTTAACTACAGAGTCACCAAGACTGCTCTAAGATGCATCAATCCACTTTGCTTTGCAGAATCAGGCCGTCACTTGTCCTCTCAGTCCATTTCCAAGTCCTCCAGCTCAGTGTCCTTGTACAGTGCAGGATCAGAAGGCACTGCCATCTTTGGCCAATCGAACAGAGTCTCTGCCTCGTCCTCTAACACCGACTTGGCATCCTCTCTGCCAACAAACCTGCAGGCGGATGGTCTTGAGAATTTTAACCCCTTTCTTCCCATCAGCCTCCTACAGTGAGTATACAATGAAGACTGTAAATTATTTTGATATGATTTAATGTTTGAGGATTTTAGACCATAATGGTGGTCCAGTGCATTTTGAGAAACATATTGAATGGCCACAAAAGCATCACTTAGTTATCACTGTTACTGATTGCTACAGATCTAAATCTATTGGCAGCAGTGGCAATTCTGAAGTCCAGGGAATGGGTGAGTTAGGAATCACTGTATATCAAAACAGAGTGAAAAAGGTTTAACTCTGTCTTTAACTTGGGCTGCAGCCATCTGCTTGTATTTCTAACCCAGCCATCTGACTTTAATGTCAGTTAGTGTCTTTTCTCTTTTTGTCATAAAATTGACATGGACAGATGCCTTCAAGGGAGGAGGTTTAATCCCTGTGTGACCAGGAACGTAGCTTCACTTGCTTGTTACATTTAATTTTTTTAATCATACCTGTTGAATATGAACAGGCTCAGAACAAGAATAAACTTTATAGATGATATCTCCGCACCAAAATTGATTTAACTTATAGAGATACCTGCTTGGAATTTTGGAAATTTTAAGCAATAAATCAGATCAAAATTGAACATCTGACTATTCAGTATCTCACGTTTTATGAGAATAAAAACACAACAATGTTGAATGGTCCCGCTTTCATTGTGTTATTACTTTATACAACTTTATCTCCACCTCCTTTAGGCACATGGTGCTAACTCGGTTCCCTACACTTACGGGCCTGGTTAGCGCTCCCCCAGTGTTGCACCCTTGCTTCAGCTTTGCCAGCTCTGCTTCTTGCGATGCCTTCACAGAACAGCAGACTAGCTTCATGGAACCGGGTCCGAGCAGCACACAGGCCAGAAGCAGCCTGGGTAAGAGCAAGGCCAGAAGTTTTAATAAGAAAGGTGGAGGGCATGCCAGAAACACACAAGGACTTAAGGAAACTAAAATAAAAAATCTTCCATCATAATAAATACATCCTGATTTAATGGTATTTATACACTGTTTAGTGTCTTGAAGAGAATAACCTTGCTAGTGACTTCATTTGTTTAGGTAGGCTCAGCATTTAACAACCTTTTGCTCCATGCTGGCTTCAGTCTGAAATTTCGATAAATTTAAACTGAAAATCAAACTAATTGTGTTCTGCATTACAGTAAGATATTAGGTAGATGAAAAGTAACTGAATGAAAATTGACTCCTGCATGATCTTAAATGTTAAATCACAGGAAGTCTGCCACTCAAAACAGCATGTGTTTTGATCTGCTGTTGACACAAATGCATGCGTACAATCAGATGCTTGAATGGCACAGTTTTTGTCGTTAATTAAGTTGGTGTCACTTTGAATCATTTTAGAAAATTCACAGAATTAAAAATCTCTGTTTATTAAAATAACATAGGAGTAATAGGCTACTTAACTTGTTTTTGATTGTTTATTGAGAATTAAAAGCTAAATTGAAGTGATTGGAGGCTCAAAATAATTTCAGACTTATTAAAAATAACCATAAATATTGGCAATAAATGGTATTAAATATTATATCTTATTTATCTCCTAAATTCTGTAATAGCAAACATTTCAAACTGGAATTGTGGACTTGGTTTTGTTTGTTTCTTGGTTTTTGTGTACATTTTTATTTTCTCCTTAACCACCAGAACGGACACAAATGTTTGTCACCAGTCGCTTGCTAGAAATGGGATTCACTATGAGACATATCTACTGGGCCATGGAGGTGGCAGGTACTGCTTTATGTGTTGTATCTGTTGCCACTTTTTGCTTCATGTGCTTTATTTTTTTTTTACATTTCCTATCCATTGTGTTCATACATTCCAGTACAATTTGGAAAAATTAAAGGTTTTGTATTTATTAGTTTTCAGACTTCAGCTCCGAGTTGTCGACTGTAGAACAAAGAATAAGTTGTGCTGAATATTTTGAAAATATCTTAGATCGATATAATTAGTCGTACATGTTTTTACAAATTTATAAGCCAGCTGACTTGTCAAATCAAGTATATAATCTTACTATTTCACAGCATGTCCAAAATAAGAATAAAGTGCATGTAAATTGGTGAAAATATGTGATTTTTAATTTTTTTTAAAAATGCTTACACATTATGATGATACAAACAGGCTATGTCTTGGTATCATCTTTTTTTGTACAAATCTCAGCCCGGTCCTCTGGGGGTGATGATTTAAAAACATCCCACTTCCTGATCCATCTTTTACCTTTGAACTCTTCCCTGTGGTCCCTCCCAGATGTAGCAGGTGATTTGGACTCTCAAACCATCGAGGTGTTAGCCAGCTGGATGCTGGAGCACCCCCTGACCGATGACCAGCAGGCAGCAGAGTTACCGAGACCCGAGGGTGCTGCTGAGACCCCATCCCCAGACGGACCGGAGACGGTGCAATGTCCTGAACGCCCCACAAGCCAAACAAATGAAAGGTTTCAGAAGCAGCTTATATGTTATATTTATGTTTTACATTTCTACACTGTAGTTATTTTTGATGCTTTAATTACGCTGATGGTCTGTTTTGTTTACAGCCTGTTGCCAGGACTCGACTGGATAGAGAGGGAGAACTTCTTGGATGTCCACCTCACTAGAAACAGACCTCCCCCAGCACGGCGGCGGCGCTCGGGACCTACTCAGAGGACCTCCTTCAGAAGAGCAGGTCAGTCTCTACACAGAGACGGGAACAAAACAAACAAAAAGAACTCAGTTCTTGTTGAAAATAATCCATTAAATACACGTTCTCGTTTGGAACTATCAGACCTGCCATCGCCCAACCCCCTCCCTCAGCTGTTCCAGCAGCACACATCAGTCAGTGATTGGCCAGAGCAGGTGGAGTTCCATCCCTTCTCTGCTGAGGAGGAGTCAGAGTTGGGCTACATGGACGACCCGTACCATGAAGAAACGTACGAGGACCTGCTCACCCCTTCGTTCTTCAGTTTGGAGAGAGACACACTTCAGATTGTGGAGGTATCTAAATTTGATTACCCTAATGAATACATGTTGTAGCTTCAGCAAATGACTTCTGACAAGAAGCTTGCAGGCCTTATATATTTTAGGGCTTGCTTTGCTCATAGTCAGGTTTTTTAAATTATGTTCGGCACACACTTTTTCCTTCAGGCTGGAGAAGAACACAGTCAGATGGTGAAATGTGAGCTGTGCAACACCTTCACCCTGCAGTTTAACAATCACATAAAGCGGCGACACCCAGGCTGTGGACAGAGTGCTGCTCGCAAAGGCTACGACAGTACCGGTGCTTACGTGGACGTCTGGTTCAAAGGAGAGTGTGGCTCCAACTTCCCATTCTACCTCCTCTGCAGCTCCTGCCGGGAAAAGTATCTGGCTGCTAATACGAGCGATCCAAATTCCAAACATGAAAGGTACAGGAGATATACAGAGTGTTAGAAATACTGCAAGTAAAAGAAAATCAAGCGGCTAAGCTGTTTTTTTTCCCCCCCACATTTAAAATTTTTTTTTATCACTGTTGCATCCTGGTTTTGTTGCAGGATCAAAGGTCTGACATCTGATTTGATTGGCCAAATTGATAACACTTCAGATGGTAGGGAGGATCATATCAAAATTATTCAGTTTTTGTGCAGATGAGTCTTAAAGATTATTTTATATCATATTTTATGCTTCTACTCACCCAGACGACTGGGAAATGAGCCACCATGATCAGGAGGACACAGACAAATTGACAGGACTGGAGGATTTTGGGGTCCTACTGAGACCACTGGGGCTGACGGAAAAAAAGCTGATACCAGATCCCATTTTCTTCACTGAACCCGATCCACTTGGTGCTCTAGTTTACAGCTCATCCTGTCCTACAAGAGCTGCTTCCAAAGGTATTATTAATTTCTTTTTTTTGAAGTAACTATTTTTTTTATTATTGTTTTCTGAATGACATGCACAAAAAAATGTAAATATTTAAAATGGTTTGTTTTGTGTTTATAAAAAATCACATTAACTTAATTGTGAAGAAAGCATATTTTGACAGACATGTTTTTGTCACTAGGTGGTGCCCATGCTGACCAGAAGACTTGTCTGAGCCTCGGGCAGCAGGCGGTATCTTTGAGGGATTCACATGATCGACTGAAAGCTTTGCGGAGAGTCACGTCCACAGCGCAGATTCTGCTGGCGTACAGCATGGTGATGAGAGCTCTGTCTCAGACCGCCTCAAGGTGAATATTTGTACCACAATATCTGATTTATTTTTGTTCCAGCTGGTGGTTTAAGCCGTTCTCTTCCGTCTTCTTTTTCAGCGCATCAGTATGCAGCCAGTCTAACGGACTGGAGTCCTTGGGGCTGGCAGATATCCGTATCCTGGTGCGTCTGATGACTTTAGCTGCAGGGGGCAGAGCGCACACCTGTGTGGACAATCAGTCAGGCTGGAAGGGACTGGTGACGGAACGCAACAGCTCTACCTGCCTCAGCTTTCTGACTTCAGCCATCGGCAGCGTGGTGTCCCAAAATCCTGCTGCTTACAGGCAACTGGTGGAGATATGTACTCAGGTTAGGTTTCTTCTGTCAAAATGCAGATATTTTGGTTTTTGTAAGAACTTGATAGTGCAAGCTAAAATGTACATTAAAACCACAGTTAAAACATTTGACTTTTGGTTTAAAATTTGGGTAAAAAATGGTCATTTGTAACTTAGACTGTGTACTTGTATGGGGCCCAGAGTAACTATTACAGGCATTTAGCTGCTTTCCTCCTCAGGATATTGTAAATAGCAAATAAACTGATGTAAATTTAAGGTGACTGATCAGTGAGGCCTTACTTTAACATCTCAGGAACAAAACAGTTCGTTCATTCAAACAAAACAAAAAATGTGGTGCTTTTGGTGCAACAAATTCATTTTTTTCCCTCCGGTTATTATAAACAAAATGCAGTAGATGCAAAGTCTGAGTAAGTCGTTATATATAAACAAATTATCCTTTGTTCTCTTTGCATTTGAAGCAATGAGTAACTTTTTCCTGTCGTGTCCCACTTCAGATGCTGAACGTGCAGGAAAACAGATATGCATTTTAAAATTTTATTCTGTCATTCCATTATTTTACCTTTAGGACTTAATGACAGCAGCTACAGGGGTGAACATCGGAGCTATCACTGAACCGCCACAGAGAACAACTTTAACAACTGCGACTCAGGGAGTTATGCAGCAGAGAGGCTCCAGTGACCAGACGCCTCCAACGTTCCTGGTCACACAGCGTCTGGTGTCCCTGCTCACTGAGAAGAGCATTCACTGTTACAGCCCTGACAGAGCCGAACAAGAAACTAATGGTGAGAGTGACATACTTGGCTCATTTCATTATGCATAGTCGTTAATTTAAGTGTCATTGATCATTTGGCAATGTGTCTGTTTGGCCTAGATGAAGGAAACCAAGGCAGGTGTTCCTCATCTTTGCCTCCTTCCCCTTCACCTCATCTGAGTGCCAGAGTGGGCCCTCTGGAGCTGGCGAATGCATTAGCAGCATGCGTCCTGTCTGCAAGACTTACCAGTAAGCACCGACAATGGGCAGCACAGCAGCTGTTGAAAGCCTTGGCTGCTGCAGGGAGAGAAACTCTTAATCGGCCTCAAACATATAGCGACCTGGCTGGTGATTTGCGGAAATGTCCTCTTAAGAGACTCGAAGGACATTATAACAAAGTGAGTTTTCTTCGTCATGCCAAGAATTTGACCAATGGCTCATTTTTAATGGTTGACTTTTTCCTTTTCAATCACAAGTAATATAATACAAATTTAGCTTTTTTTTGTTGTTTGTGCAGGTTGCCAGCTGTTCCTGGAACAGTGAGCAGAGTTTGCTTGCAACATGCTCTCAGGATAAGGTGGTGCAGTTGTGGAGAATCAGCCAAAACACCGTAGAGTTACAGACCACCTTCTCCTGCATTGCCAGGTTATATCTGCATTATTTAGTATTGCTTTATACTTGCTTTACTGTTATGCTTGTTGTTAAATGATCTGATGTATCTGCTCACCATAAAAAATATGTTATAAAAAGTAAACAACACATTTCTGCGTTCTTGTAGTGAAAGTAACAAACATTAATGATTGTCTGGCAGAGTATTTGATATAACTAGTAATACATAGTTGTACGTGCAGTTGGAAATTCATTCATTTTCTCCTGTTGGTGCTTTGCAGCAAGGCGGACAGATCGAGCAGTGAAAGAGCTGCCAGATGTCAGCACATGTCTCCTGTGTACTGGAGCAGTGGGGGAAACTTTTTGGCTGCCCCTGAAAACAAACATATCAACATCATGAACATCAGAGGTCAGTTTGTTCATCTGTTAAAATTTTAGATTTGTCTTTGCTTTGTAGAGCGGAGAGGTCTTATTACATATCAGGTGTACAGTGGTTGTTATTATTATTGACGTTGTCACCTTTTATTTGCTTGCCTGTCAGGCTTTGTGGCAAAATTTAGAAGAAAAAGTACCTAATTATACTGAAACGTATATGGAACCTAAAATGTCAACTTCAGTTTTTAACAGCAAAACACCATGCATAGTAAATTAGTAACATTACCATTGGTAGTTAAAATTTGTGCAATTTGCATGCTGATGAGAACTTGTTCTGCGTTCTTCCTACCACGTTTCAGGGACTCTCTGTCACGTGGAAGCTCAGAGTTCTTGTGTCACAGCCCTTTGCTGGGCGCAGAGCTTTAGCTTGTATCTGTTGGACCAGTCTGCGGCCTACAAGGACAGAACTGCCGAGAGCCTGCTGGTGGGGCGGCTGGACGGCTCTCTCTGCTGGCTGCAAGTCACAGTGCAAGATCTGGACCTGCTGGTGAAGAGAACTGAGCTGAGCCACTGTTACAGGGAAGAGGGTGAGGAGACAGCTGCACACTCGTTAAAACCAAGCTGTTTATGTAAATTAGATAATGAACAATGTCGGAATAAACAAATTTGCTTCCTTGTTCAGTTAGAAGATTGGTAGGACTTATATCTGCTGCTTTTTTCTTGTATTTATACTAAAATAACTGCTTGCAAGGTCTAATTTTAGATTAACTATTAGGATAAAAGGCTCCTAAAGAAAGGGGAAAAATAGTATTGACTTGGATTGATCTCTTCAATTACTCAGCCCCCTACTGCGTAGCTTGGCACACAGAGGACAAGCCTTTTGCAGTGGGTTACACCAGTGGGAAGATCCTTCTGGCCACAGCTGAGACGTATGAGAACACACAGCCTGTAATTCTGTCACTCTTCCAGGTTTGTCACACACTTCACATTCACCGTAACTGCACTTTATCAAAAATCACTAACAACAACAAATAAACTATACTGATAGAAAGTTATCTAACAACTTAAAAATAAAATAAAAAATATTTACATGCAGTATGTACTCCAATCATTTAATTACTGTAGTACTTCCATAAAGCTACAACAGTAGTCTCAGGTCTTTTTGGGAATGACCACAAACTCTGGAAGTTTCTCTCATTCTTTTTCCCAACATTTTTCAAGCTTAAACAAGTTAATGAGATTTTCTTTGAATCCACTCAGGGGAAAAGGCTTAAAAAGATCTTAGTCTTTTCTTTTTGTTAAACAAAAATCATCTTTAATAAGTCACAGATATTTTGGAAGCTTAAGTGTTTGAAGATTTTCCATCAGCTTTTTATGAATTTCACACTATTAGGTCAACATGTTGTGAATTATCTTTCCTCAGCACAATGCTCTGTTATCTCTCATGTTTTATCCACCTTCTGAACCACATGGCATCATTTTGTTTTGACAGCGTACCTGTCCTTTGCTTCACTTTATAGGACAGTGTGAGTTCCCTAAAATGGGACCCCACTGGACACTTGCTGCTATGTTTGGGGAGGTCAGAGGTGGTGAAGATACTGGGACGCTCTGGGGGCACCTGGGTGACCCTGCACTCTCTTTACCACACCAGCACTGTTAATATTGCAGAATGGTGCCCACTAGCTGGCAGAGTGCCTAATCCTAGGCTTATGATGGCTGCGTGAGTTTAATTACCTCCTTTTTTTATTCTCACTCTGAATGGACAACCATTTTTTTGAAAAAATACTTGTAGCATTAAAATAAAAACCCCACCCTCTTATTATTCACACTAAAGTCTCTTTTTTTCACGTGTTTGTTGCATCTTCCTTTCTCTTCCTGTGTCTGTAGAGGTTGTCAGAATGGCTCTGTGTATGTTTGGACACTACCACAGGGTGGAACTACCGTATCTCTCCCAAACATACTGAACAGCCCCCCAAGCCAGGATAAAAACGAAGTCCACGTAGGTTTGGCTTTTCTGGTTGACATTTTCTTGCAGCCTTAATGCCACAAAAATCTTCAAACGTAGCTAGATTCATTCTCCAAGTTACTGTTGAAAATGTACTGATTTATAGGATCAAAAATAACCAATGAAATTACTTACTTCCTCTTTTTTTTCCAACAGGATGGGGCAAAGTGTGTCTTCGTACTTCATAGCCATATCACAGCAGTGAAGTCGCTTTCATTTTGTTCCAGTGGCCTGGCTCTGGTTTCTGGGGGGATAGGGGGGCTGCTCAACATTTGGTCTCTGCAGGTAGGAATATAACTTCACTGCTGCTGCACATCCTCACATAAAAATACACCAGTCACCACCTGTAATCATGTTCTGACTCTAGTGTGTGATAGTCAAAGGATTCGACTGTAATCTAACACACAAACTGTCCATGTTTCTGTTTCATACAGGATGGTTCAGTGTTACAGACAGCGACTGGACTGGGTTCAGTAGTCAGCGCTACCTGGATACCAAACTTAGGTGTAGCTGCTTGTTTTGGGAGGTCCAAGGTAACTTTAACCATTTATAGACCTAATATATATTTGTACTATTGCTTATTTATATGGCCATTGTCTTCCAGGATGTTTTGCTGATCTGCTGCACCCCTGACTGGATCAGTCAGAACCACGTGTTGGCCTCCTGCCGTATGGTCCTCAGAAGCCAGAACATCTTGGGCCTGAATCTGGCACCTTGTTTGGCCGTCTTCCTGGAGAGGCTGCCCTTGTTGTTGCAGGAGCAGTACAGCTATGAGCGGGTCATTACTGAGACTAAGTTTTAACATGGATTTAGATCTGCTTCGGGTTTCTTAGCTTAGACGTATTTGTGTGTGTTCTGTAAATGCAGAGCCACGTGGCAGCCGGCGATCAGCTCGTCCACAGTGCCTTCCTGCAGAGTCTGGCCTCCCTGGCTGTTGGTCTGTCCTTAGAGAAACATCTGTGCTCCTACCCACGACCCCCACACCACACCTGTCCTGATGCACAGTCCTGCCTGTCAGAGTGGAGCTGGCTACTCACCTATGCCACTACTGTCCGCAGTGCAGAGGCTATTGCCAATGGTTCTGCCTTCCCCGAATCCTTCGTTGTTTCTGAGTTCCAGGAGGAAGAAGACTGTAATGTCGTCAAAGCACTGGTGAGGGTTGATGTTTTGTAACTAATTTAATATATTAAAAACTATTCAGTTGTTTTAAACATGTAACTTGTCTTCCAGGACAATAGTAAGTGGAGTTTCAAGATGGATGAACAGCTGATGTCATGGGCCACGAGCAGGCCAGAGGTAAAAGCGACCGATTTCCCACAGTGATTTAAAAATGTTACATTAACTTTAATTTTCACATAAGTGTCTGTGTTTCCTAGGACTGGCAAGAGGGAGGTAAGAGTGAGGTGTACTTTTGGGGGAACGGGCGATATGGGCAGCTGGCAGGAATGGGAACAAACCTCATGATGCCTACATTGGCTCCATCTCTGTTACAGACGCAACAGGTACTTACTTTCTCACTCAGGATAATGTCTTTACAATAGCCACTGTTTTGTAATATTTATGTCCTTTTTAAGGTTGTGTGTGGTCAGAACTGTACATTTCTAGTCCAGTCCAATGGAACCGTTTTGGCTGTAGGCGAAGGACAATATGGTAGACTGGGCCAGGGAAACTCTGATGACCTCTTTGTTCCCACAATTATTTCTGCGTTTCAAGGTACATATTCATCAAAGGACTAAGAACGCAGCTAGTTGGTTATTCAGAATTATTTTTATTGTTTTCACTGACTTTGTGAATAAAAGAAAGGAACTTTTTTTTTTAAATTTTCACATAATTTAATCTGGTTGTGTCTATCGAATTAAGTCTAATTTTATTTTCTCCTTTTCTATTTAAATTGTGATTAACTGTCTGTCAAACCTGTGGGCAGGGTATGTGGTGACCCAGCTGGTGACATCTTGTGGTTCGGATGGACACTCGATGGCCCTGACTGAAACTGGGGAGGTGTTCAGTTGGGGAGACGGAGATTTTGGCAAACTGGGCCACGGCAACAGTGAAAGACAAAGAAGACCCAAACAGATCGAGGCCTTACAGGGAGAGGAGGTCATCCAGGTAAATTTCAGATTGGTGTTAAAACTTATTTTTAACTTCTTATCATAAACTGCTGGACCACAAAAGTCAAAAGTTTATTCCGTTAAAGGTTATCTATTTTGGTTGTTAAGTTTATCAGGTTTTGTAAAAATTTGGCTTGGATCAAAAGTCACATTTGTCTGCAGCAGATAAAGCAGTTCAGTGGCACTGTGCATGCAGTTTCAAACACTGATTCGCAACATGCTGCAGGGGGAAATTAAATCACTAAAATGATTTAACAAAGCAAAGCTGAATATAGTTTTATTGTTGTTACAAGTAGGGATGCCTCAAGTATAAAAAGTTGGAAATCACTACATTTATGTGCTCAACATCCAGCTGAATTATATTTTTTTGGTATTAGTCAGTTTTAGCTTCATGAGTTTTCTAAAAAAGAAAAAGTTTTTAACCCTTTATTTGCATCTCCAACATTTTTCAAATGAAAACAAATCAAGAGATCCAGGCACTATTGCTGCTTTAGTTTTTATTTAATTAGAGTTTGAAATATACTGTATATGAATATAACACTACTTTGATTATGCTTTGCCTTCTCTGCCCAGCTCGCTTGTGGCTTTCGGCACTCCGCTGTGGTCACAGCAGATGGGAAACTGTTCACCTTCGGCAGTGGCGAGTCGGGTCGTCTGGGTCTAAGGTCAACGTCTAACAAGATGCTGCCTGAAAGGGTGACTGCACTGGAGGGATATCATGTTGGACAAGTAGGCAATGAACATTCTGTGTTTTACATTTTAATAAATATTCTAGTGTTCCTCAGAGGGGAAAAAAATTAAAAATTACTTCCATTTCTCAGGTGTCGTGTGGTCTCAACCACACATTAGTGGTATCTTTGGATGGCATGTTTGTGTGGGCTTTTGGAGATGGGGATTATGGCAAATTAGGAACTGGTTCATCCACAGCAAAATACTACCCTCAGGTACGTTAACACTAACAAAGACTCACCCAGGAATCCCTAAAAGGAAATAGAGTTTGTTTATGTTAGTTTGTATCTAAATGCTAACCTGTAAGTGAAATTTAAAAAAAAAACACTGGAGAGTTTAATAGCCAACCTAATATAAACCCAATGCCTTTCTTTAGTAGAGCTTATGTTATACGTCGGTGAAGATGGAATGTTGTGTTTGGTTGTATTTATTTTTAGAAAGTGGAACAGCTTTGCAACAAGGGAATTAAGAAAGTTTGTTGCGGGACTCAGTTTTCTGTGGCTCTGGCCTGCGATGGACATGTTTACACGTTTGGACAAGGTACGTTTTATTGTGGAAAAAAAAAAGAAAATACGCAATTAGAATAAACATCATTAGACAACATTAGATGTTAAATAAAAGATTTACTCATTTTTAAACTGTAATTGAAATATTAGTCAAAAAATTTAATGTTTATTTGACTGAAGCAAAACATAAAAGCCATTCTATATATATGATAAATATTCAGCTGCTGAAATGTGGGAAGCACTTCTAGCTATGAGTAGAGCTTGTGCTTTGTTTGGCTTAAAAATACTATATATATTTTAAAAGTTATTAACACAAGGGTTTTTCTGAGTAAGCTCGGCTGGGAAAACTGAAAACTAAGTTTTTGTATATTGGTTATAAAAGTTTTCAGGTATTTTAAACAAAGCTTTGGGTCATAATGGGTTACGAAGCAAAGAATAATTTCAGTGGAATTTATAAAATCGCCTCATCGAAAAGGTTCTTGAAGACATTTGTGTACATTTAAAACTTATTAAATGCTTTGGCATACTTGTACAGACATTCTTTTTTTGTCTGCCACCAGATTCTTAATTTTTTTTTATTTTACCAACAAGACATTAAGACACATGAGTCAAAATCCTTTTACAGTTTTTTTTGACATCATTTTAAAATCTGCATACAGTCAATAAAATGTGATTATATTTTGTCTTTATTTTGTTGATCCTTTAGAGCGTCTGATTGGTCTGCCGGATTCCATGCTGAAGAATAAATCCACCCCCCAGGTGGTGCCGTCACTGGAGGGGTTGTTCATCGAGGACATCGCCGTTGGTTGTGAACACGTGCTGGCTCTGTCCGCCACTGGAGATGTTTACGCGTGGGGCTGCAACAGCGAGGGACAGGTAAGCTGCACGTTATCAGAAGATGAAGCGCTGAGGTGTTTTCTTGACTTGTGCGTCAGTGGGGCTTTTTTGACTGCATAGATTTATTTATTTTTGGTGTGTATTTCAGCTTGGTCTGGGGCACTCCAATCCAGTGAAGGAGCCGACACTCATCACTGCCCTCCAGGGTAAAAACATTCGGCAGATCTCAGCTGGCCGCTGCCACAGCTCAGCGTGGACAACCCCCACTACACTGATAAAAAGCTCAGGTACGGTCTTACAGTAACTGTGCACAAAAAAAACAAAACAAAACACTACGATCAATAAAAATGACAAACCTGTGGTTCTGTGTTTCCTTTCACTGACAGGTTGCTCTGGTCATATGCAGCTTGGCCTTCCCCAGGCCGTCCCTCCCCAGTACAACACTCTGAAAGACTGCAGCCCTGATGTCCTCAGCGTGCGTCTCAGGGTGCTCTACCACTTCTCTGATCTCATGTACAAATCCTGGAGGCTGCTCAACCTGGACACCAAGAACTCGGCATGTTTAATCTCATTGCTCTTCTTTAAATATAAACTCTTATTTGCTGCTTGGTAGTTTTTATTTTTCATCATTCTCCTCCCTTTTTTCATTCCTTTTCCCCCCTCTGTCCAGATGTCCACTTCACGCTATAGTTTAGGGACTGCAGCCATCATCCGAGGTGAACTCAGAGGGCTACTGTCACCCAAGGTCAACACTCTGCCTCTTGTGCGCTCAATCGGGAGGACAATGACCCAGGGCAAAACATATGGGCCGCAAATCACTGTGAAACGCATTTCCACCAGGTAAAGATCATGTTAGGTCTGTTGGCAATAAGGAATATCAAGCTTTTCTCGTGGCATTGTCATTTCCTCTCCTTGCGATATTTCTTTACGATTGAAATGTAATTTTAGTATTTTTGTTTTCTCCTCGGTTGATGTGTGCACCTTTAAAATCTACTCCCACAGAGGGCGTTCGAGCAAGCCCATCTTTGTGCAGATCGCGAAGCAAGTGGTGAACCTGAACCCCCTGGAGCTGCGGCTGCCGTCAAGAGCCTGGAAGGTGAAGCTGTTGGGGGAGGGAGCTGACGATGCTGGAGGAGTGTTTGATGACACTATTACTGAGATGTGTCAGGTAGGATTAAAAAGCACACCTCTGAGAGCCTCTGAGAGCATCACACTTTGCACTTTGGGTAAAGTGACCTGTTCTGATGTGTTTTGCTCCAGGAGCTGCAGTCTGGGGTGGTGGATCTCCTCATTCATACTCCCAATAGCTTTGCAGATGTGGGCTGCAACACTGACAGGTGTACCATTTTTAGTTCCTTTTCATAGTATCGAGCTTTCAACAATAATTATCCCCTCTAATGATATCTACATACCCTTTTAAGGTTCTTGCTTAATCCGGCGGCACACTCAGAGGATCACATGATCCAGTTTCGCTTTTTGGGTATCCTCATGGCGGTGGCCATACGCACCAAGAAGCCTTTGGACTTGCATCTTGCTCCGTGGGTGTGGAAACAGCTTTGTTCTATGCCACTGGGAGGACCTGACCTAGAAGAGGTGGACCTGCTCACCTACCGCACGCTTCAAGGCATTCTTCACCTGGAAAACAGTGGAATCACTGAAGATAATTTCCATGTGGTGAGAAGCTCTTAGAACTGAATTCTTGCATGCTCAATTAATTTTTTCCCCTTGTTTTTTCTTAACCTCACCTCCTTTTCTGTATTACCCCTCCACAGATGATCCCGTTGGATTCATTCATGGCCCACAGTGCCGATGGAAGGCTGGTACCTGTGGTTTCTGGAGGTCAGAACATCTCCCTAACCTTTACCAACCGGACTGAATACGTAGAGAGAGCTCTGGACTACAGACTACATGAGATGGATGCACAGGTTTGAGCAGCTTAAAGTTGTGGAACAATTTAAATGTAGTTAAAAACCATTTGAAGTAAGAACGTATAAAGCCTATGGAATACATTTAGAAGGGATCATTATTAACAAACTAAAAATTTTAATTTTACCAAATCAGATTTTTTGTTTGGTTGTTAAAAAAAAAAGCTAAATTATTCTGCTATGAAGCTCCATTATAACATTTATCCAAACTGACAATCAATTAGTTATTCAATAGATGCAGGTAGATCTGCAAAAAATACAAAAATTACAAAAAAGAAACAATAATATCAGATACGGTATGACAAATACATTTTCAGTACAAGTGTAACAAAAAAAGAAAAAAAGTAAGATTTGAAAAGTGTTGACATCATGCTACATGGGAAAAAAAATTACATTTTTAAAAATATTAGAGTATCACAAAAAAACTGTACTTAGCCCCCTTTTCCTCAGGTCTGATGGAAAGTGTTCAGATCCTTTAAGGTTCACTCAATTTAGTTTATTAAAATTGATTATAGTCATTTCTTTTATGACGGGGCACTAGTTATTCGCGATAACGAAACAAAAACAGTTGTTTGGAGTGGGCTGTTTATAAAGAAACAAAACCAGCAGATTTTCATATTCAGTTAAATAAGTGCTAAGATACTTTATTAGACCACTTTAACTAAACTGAGAACTCATGCTTCCTGTTTAGCCTGGTTAGGATGAAGTGTCCCAGTATCATCTGAGGCTGCTGTTGACAAAAGTTCACCAGCGATGTATTTAGTCAAGTATTTAAACACTTCTGTTAAAGGTACAGTTCAGTCTTTTAATTTTATTAAATTAAAAATATATCATAAAACTTTCCACCTCTAAGCAAATAAACCAACATATTTAGGTATTGAATTTTTTTTTAGGCATTTTAATTTGGAGTTACTTTAAATAAATGAACCTGTCTCATGTAGACAAAATTATTTTAGGAGATTGATGTCTGATTGATGTTGTTGTCTTGTCCTCAGAGGTTTCCGGGCTGAGCTTGTTCTGTTCTGTCCAGGTGGATGCAGTCCGAGAGGGCATGTCCACCATCATCCCCGTGCCCCTCCTCTCCCTGCTGACGGCGCAGCAGCTGGAGCAGCTGGTCTGCGGGCTGCCTGAGGTCTCTGTGGACATGCTGAAGAAGCTGGTGCGTTACCGCGACATCACCGAGAACCACCAGCTAATCGCCTGGTTCTGGCAGAGCCTGGAGGAGTTCACCAACGAGGAGCGGGTGCTTTTCCTGCGCTTTGTTTCTGGCAGGTCCCGGCTGCCTACCAACCCGGCTGATATCACACAGAAGTTCCAAATCATCAAGGTTGACAGGGTGAGCTCATCACAGAGATGCACGAATCCACATCTGTTTGGTTCTCATCCAGTTTCTGAATTTAACCGTTAGCACGGTTAGCATCTGTAACAGCAGACTCTGTGTGTCTTTCTTAGTTTGTACAGCCTATCTTGGCTTGAAGTTTCCCAACAGTATTCTAATATTTTAAATTCAACATGTTCCACTACAGATAAAAGGATAAAACAGAACAACTTTGCTGTAATCCCTTCCTTGTTGTCTGCAGAAGCTCCTTGTTGCTCCTCGATAGGCAGCCAGTCTCAGTTCTCATGAGTTCTCTCCTCAACTGTTTCATCCATGTCTCTAAATGTTTGCATTACACACATTACAATCTTGTTTTTCTCTGTCAACATTAAAACACTTTTAAAAGAGGACATCCTGAGCAAGCAGACTGCTCAGACTGAGCTGTATATCTGTCTGCAGGCTCAGGGATAAAAGCTCTGCCTGACTGTTTAAAGTAACTGGTAAACAAATACATCCGTTCATGTCGAGAAAACTACACAATATGTTTTCAATATCTGGTTGTGTCACATTGTTTTGGCTGTAAGCTTTACCATCTACTCTAAAATCAGTCCAAAATACAAACTGCAGCATCACAGGAGCCTGGAGTCTGGATCAGGGGTTGGATCAGTGACCTCGGCCAGATATCTCATCCAAGAATGACGTCATTATCAGGAGCCGATACCAATAATCCATCAGACCAGTCCCAACTCTAACCACAATGTGATACAACCATATAGGTGCTGTGCTGATAAATGCTATTAGTAAAATTGATTTTATTTTTGTCTTTGCTGCTGAACTTTAGCCCATCAATGGACTCCCTACTGCTCAGACCTGCTTCTTCCTGCTTCGCCTGCCCCCCTACACAAGCCAGGCCATCCTCTCTGAGCGTCTGCGGTACTCAATCCACAACTGTCCCTCCATTGATATGGACAACTACATGCTGACTCACAACACGGACCCAGCAGACAGCTCGGGCACGGAGGACTAACGCTACAGACGATACAGGGGTGATGAATGTATCTTTACTGATGCCATACACATTTTTGCACTGAACAGATTTTTATTTGCCAAACTTGTATGTTAGGGTACTGTTTATACGTTGGTCTATTTAAAGACATATTGTTTGATTTTTTTTTTTTTTCCAATCGCGCACGGGTGTTGTAATTATTGGAGTGCTACTACAGGGAAAAATAATTAGATTTTAAAATTATAGGCCACCGAGCTACAATAACAGTTTCTGTGCCTGTTTGTTTGAAAATATTTAATAAGTTATTGACTCACTTACTGTGGTCATTATTATTGTAAAATAAAGAGTGTTTAAATAAGGACTTTGGGAGGCGTTTACTCTTTATTTCTTCTTTTTTTTTGTCATACTGCAACATTTAGGTAAAGGAGTATTTAAACAAATTGTTCAGACCTATTAATTAAGCTTCATGCTGTTCGGTAATGGCCAATTATGTCATTATTATGTCCAGTTTAGCTAATACAGATATTCTTTTCTTCTACCTTGATAAAAAGCATCCCAGATTTTCTTTCAGTAATTTACTGTTTTCTGTAGTTCTGTTTTTGGTTTAGACCAGCAAAACTGTAGGTCAGCTATTACTCAAACTGAACTTAGATCTCTAAAACTGATGTCTAATGCAGGTAGGATACTGACTACAAAAATGTATTTATTCTTTATGTAACTTTTATTTTACCAGGCAAGACATTAAGAACAATTTCTTATTTACAGTGTCTTCTAAAACTACAAATACAAAAGGCTGAGCTTCAAGAACATACAGGAAAACTAACAGTAAAGCAGTAAAATGTATATACACACATAAAATGCTACAAAAACTGTATGAACAAGAGACATTTGCTCATCCAGGAGTTTTCAGTTTTACACTAGTTTACCCCTCAGATCCTGCCTTGGTCATTATTGAAACAAGCTTGTTTTTTGTTTTCTTATATTTGTTGAGTGAAGGCTTAGATTCTCATTCACAGAACTGGAAATTCTGATTATTTCTGAACTGAGGTCAGGCGTTAAACATCCCCCAAATAATAACCCTGCCCCGACTGATTCAGATCTTAAATATATTATCTAACTGGAAACCAAAGGTTTATTGTTTCGTTTATTTGTCTAGTTAAGTGAGTGTCATTTTAGGAGCCTGCAATAAGGGATAAGGGATCATTTTAAGAACATCTATTACAAAAATATATGAACCGTATAAATTCTTTATTCCAGTTCTATTTGAATATTTTCTTATTTCTTTAGATCACCTTAGCTAAATATCATTAGGTAGTTCTCCAAAAACAAACAATATTATCACTGAAAAACACTGAACTAGAATAAAATAGTGATAATAACCTGTTTGAGTCCCTCGTGCAGCATTTGTTTCTTGTACTGTTAGACTCAGCTGTTAATGAGATATCAAACTGTCCCTACAATGCCCTACAAGTGTTCATGTTTAGTTTTACTGAACTTCAGATCAGTAAGGACAAAGAAAAAAAAGATTGTAAAACTGTAGAAGACGCCTTCAGTCAGATGAAGAGTTCACATCTCGATGTGGAAATGGAAATAAAAGAACAAAAATAAATCTCTGAGCTTTCACGACTGTTACAACATTTCCAAAGCTGGTCAAAAATAGATTTTTATTAGCTCCAATTCGAGACGAAAGAGAAATTAACAACAGCTACAACTTCTCTATCATACAGAAAAGAGATCCTAACTCAAATCCCCGGAGTTTAATGTTGTCCTGAGTCAGCACAGCTGGTGTGTCTGCAATTTGTCGGCGCTGCTGAGACGTCTGCTGTGACCTTATTACCCATCTGCTTCGCTCTGAGCTTGTGTGACCAGTGAGGCAGAATTCAGCTTGCCGTCAGCAGCCTCGCAGCTTCTCCCGAGAAGCCTTTCCAGGTATAAATATAACGTCCATCTATCAACCTAACGGGTACACAAATGTGGGAAGGCAATAGCAGAAATAAAAAGTAAAAACAAAAAAAAAAAGAAAAGCCAGAGATGTTGGGGATTTGTTTCACAAATCTGGAGCAGCTTTATTTTATTTAGAGCCTGGAGTCTACAGGATGTGAAGCAGGTGTGAAGCTGGTATGTTGCATTAAATCCCATTCGTAGGCACAGGTGTCATTCAGGCAAGGGGGTGGACATGAGCACACGCAGAAATGTAATTAAGAACATCCCACATGGGAAAAAAAAATATCCAGACTGGAATTATACATCTGCTCAATTCAGGGTTCTTAATCTGGTCTAGATCTCGTTGCCTTAAAGGGATTATGCTGGGAAAAAAAGTCTTTACAAGGAATTTTCTGTACCAGTGACTTGTTAGATAAAGAAAAAAAAATCAATGCAAAAACCATTGCTGCATTAAAGTTGTATGTGTTTTGTTTGGGGTTTTTTTTCACCTCTGGAACATTTTTGTAAGAAGTTTCACAGGTGTGAAAAAAGATCTATTAGTATCTTAAATTCAGTGGCATAAATCTAACAAATAAGTGTGTGAAATTTTTGAAAAAGGGATAATCAAAAGTCTGCATTCACACGGTTTTGCTCCTTAATAATTCAAAATGGCAGCTTTAGATTTTTAATCAAGGAGAACCATTTGTTTTTCAAATGTTAAAGCAGCAATATCCGCTAACGCCACAGGAGGGCGATCTGATCATTTCACCAAACATTTACACTGAACAAGTTCAGGAGCTCTGATCAGCAGACATCATTTACACACACACACACACACACTCATATAGCTGACAATGCATACCGCTGTCAGCTAATCTCTGTCGCTCAGCTGATTTGATTGGAACAAACAGAAAACAACATGCTGGATGTTAAACATTAGGTGGTCAAATTACTCCACTAATACACCTGTTTGAACCCAAGCAACGCTGATTGTTTCTGGACTGAGCTGCAGCTGTAGGAGTCCCATTAAGGACTTTATACCTCCACCACAATTTCAGCTGCAACAGGAAACCACCTGCACAGAAAAAAAATCCCTGCTTGTCCTTTAAATAGGGCACTTCTATTAGTTTCAACTAATTCAGGGGGAAATTAAAGGAAAAGAATCAAAATTCAGAGAAACTTTTGGATCACTGATAAAGCATTCATTTATAGTTTTAGTCTTTATGTAGTTTCAATAAACTTCAGTTTGAATATGTCATTAAATGATTTAACAAACGTTAAGAAGTTAAAATGAGAAGGCAGGAGCACCGCTTACTTTAATCAGCATATCTGCGTTTGAGACGATCAGCTTATTTATTTTTGTAAATCACATTTTTCGATCACTTTCAGCCGTGTAATGTTGTGTTGTTTTGCCGTCATACAGCGTAGTATTTTAATGCAACAAATCTGAATTTCAAAGCAGGTTGCCTTTTGCTCCTCCAGTTGTTTTAAATGTGCATAAAAACTCATTTGAATTGACAGTGACGTAAAGATTTGTAAAATAGCGTTGACATGAACTGCTTTGACACTTTTTTAAAAATTGGAATGCTTTTAAGGCAGCAAGAATTGACTGTTTTCTTGGCCCTGCTCAGACTAGCCATTAGCTCATCAGAATCAAACTCTATTTCTCCAATCTGACATTAGAAAGAGCTACCTGTAGCAGGTAATTTCTTTTTTCTAGCCTGTCCTTTTCTTTATTTGATAGAGTGTTTAATATTACTTTTATTCACACAGAAAATAAATGTGTTTAATTTGTTTCCTTAGACTCCAAAACCTTCATGTTGATTGTCTCAAATTGACTTTTTAAATGAAAAAGTTACAATTTTACAAATCCTTTTTTTATGGGTTTTTGTTCTTATAGTTCTTCCTAGTTTAGGATCCTTGAACACAACAGGGTCTGAAAGAGAAATCTAAAGGTAAATATTTTAGCAAAACACTTGAGGCTGTATTTTTGGTTAGGAGAGCAGTTTATTTTTCATGGTTCTGGGGAGTGAGCCAGGTCTTTCCTTCCTACATTTTTAATTAGTCAAAGGAGGGTGTGACCTACATAGTCTCAATGAGGCAGAACAGGAATGTGACCGGTCACCTGATTCCCCTCCCACCACCCTCCACCACACTCCACCTGCTCGCATCCCGTACATCACCTCCACCGTCCTCCTCCCAAAATCAGAGAAGCTCATTCGGCCCGGGCGCAGAGTGGATGAGAGCAACTGTCGAAACAAGGGCACTCGGATGCGGGTCAGTGGACTGCAGGGATGCGATGTGTGCCCGGACTGTAAAAAAGGGTGGATTGTTTGAGTAAACTGGCTGCCACTGGCTCATCTCTTGTTACAGAGCAGGACAGCCTGGTGTTTGACCCATGTACCTGAGGCACACTTAAGACTCTGGTTTCAGGGGCTGATGTCATGCGGACGCCAGATGCGTGAGAGGCTGCTGTGACAGGGCGGCAGACAGGAAACAGGATGAACTGGAGGACGGGCGCACAGAATGTGTCTGATGGTCGAAATTATAGTGTCGGGCACCACGGAAAATTGGCATCTGGGCAAACACAGCTAAGCTTTTTTTGAAAAGAAATATTCTTATAATGTCATATACAAAAAAATAAAATAAAATCACCTTGATCTATTTTGATATTTCGTGGATAATTTTGCTCCCTCCCATGGCATGTCTTTGTACACTAAATTGATGAATTGCATTTAAAAAATGAAAACCCACTCAATCTACAAACCAAACATTTTTAAAATTGGAAATTGCCCACAGCCATGAAAGGCATGTGTGTTTGTTTTCTGTCTGTTAGCAAAATATCTCACAAACCACTGGATGGATTTTAGTAAAACTCTTAGTCAATAATCATTGAATAGACAACTAAAATTGATTAACTTTTGGAGTCCACCCATATTAAAATGGCTGGCACAGCTTCTCAACCTTAAAAAAAACCCATAAAACTGTCTAAAACTCAGTAAAGTTTACAGATATTGAGCTAAGATTTGCTGTGGTAGTAGGTGAGCATTGTCCCCAACATATACTCAGAGCACTACTTGTTGCATAGTATCTATGCTTAAAACTTTGGCATTACCTGTAGGTGTCAATCCTGTCTGGCTGTTAGCAAAATATCTCACAAACCACTGGATAGATTTTAATAAAAGTTGTAGTCAATAATCATCTAAAATTAATTAGCCTTTGGAAAAAAATGGGTGCCACAGCTAATCAGCTACCTTGTTGGTGTCAATCCTGTCTGGCTGTTAACAAAACATCTTGTGACCCACTGGGTGAAATTTAATGAACCTCTCAGAAAGTAATTATT
This sequence comes from Kryptolebias marmoratus, assembly GCF_001649575.2. NCBI lineage: Eukaryota > Metazoa > Chordata > Actinopteri > Cyprinodontiformes > Rivulidae > Kryptolebias > Kryptolebias marmoratus. Next base: position 13,446,197 of record NC_051443.1, read on the forward strand.
GAATGGATATCTACAGCTCTTTAACTTTTGGTGTGGTAGTAGCTGAGAATCCCCCCAATACATTAGAGTCAGCCTTATCTATTTGTTAGCAAAATATCTTGTGAACCACTGGATGGATTTTAATAAAACTCTCAGAAAAGATACGGACATCTACAACTGATTAACTTTTGGACTCAACCTGATTGAAGATGGCCGCCACAGTTAACTGACCTTAGCCTACACAAAAATATTGTTTTTATACAATGAAAAATTATTTTACTGAACAAATTCTAGCAAGTTGTTTCCCTCCCATATTTATTTTAATAAATTCTACACATCAGCAGCTTTTATTAAAACCAAACGTTTCAGATTTTCTTCCTTATCAAAGATTTTTTTTTGAATCTTTTCAGTATATATATAGTTCTACTTCTACTTCTTAAACTCGAGGATTCTGGGCTTAGAAAAACATGTTCCTTAATGGCGGTTTTCCTTGAACAGCCCGAGGAATAAACAGCTGAGGTGTACAATGTGACTTACGGAGGATTTAAGTGGAAACCTGATCGGATAAATAATGCAACGGTGTCTGAGGAGCCAACGCAAGCTCTCGGGAATGATTGAAACGACGACTCTAACACTTCTATCAATATCAGGTGGACCTGTTTAATTTATCACATCAGGTAAATCCTTCTCTGCTTAGACATTTGGTTTAGTGTGGCTCAGGCTGTCCCCTCACAGCTTTGATCCTGACTGAAATATATCAACCGACCTGTTAGCTTCTAATAAACAAAGATTCAAGTCCAACACTTCGGTGCATAGCTAAATACTTACATGTATATCCCCACATGTTGTTCCTTTTGAGTGCTTTTGTTTTAAACAATGCAACAAAAATGTGCATTAAATTAAATACAACTCATGGGGAAAAATATCATTATATGTCAAGGACATCGTCTTAAACTATTTCCACCTATTGTAACTGAAGTTTGCATCATTGTAGAGCAGAATTAGAGCTTATTTTTAAAAAATAAATTTATCTGCACAGTAACATTTTAACCTGTGTATATAAGTTTTATAAACTTTATCCTTGGGAACATGGTGGCTCTATCACTGTACAAAAATACCTTGTCCTCATATTCCATGCAAAACTTGTCTATCAAAAAAAAATCAAAACAAATAACATCCCTGTTTACTAAATAAACTTTTCTCTGCAGATGTAAGGCTAGGATCAAGGCCATGGGAAGCAGGGGTCCTGAGGGTGCTGCTGCAATCTGATGGATGCATGTCCGAACGCACAGGTAATGAATTAAGGAAAAAAAAAGAAGATTAACAGATTTCTTTAGTGTTGCAGATGTTTACATTCCAAAGATACTTTGTTAATTTTGCTGATTTGCAGATCTGGTGTTTAAACCGGCGCTGGTTTCATGCATCTGTGGGCAAAACTTAACAACCGCCTAAAAAAGTGAGCAGATTAGCATTAGGTCATGATTTCAGTTTTATAGATACAGTCTGTCTTAATGATACGGCATATTATTCATTTCTATATTTAAATAGGACATGCTCTTCCAGTGGGCCTACCACTGCATATGTTTGGTATTATTATTATTGTATAAGGTCACACACGCTCAAAGCACCCTCCTCGGCTATGGACACTCTTAAAAGCATGAAGCATGTCGTAGTTATGTGTCATTTCAGACCAGAGGTGACATTTTTCTTTGACATCCACATTGTGATCAGGACGAGACGTGATCCAGCTGTAAGCTCAGCCCTCACCTGCTCCCTCATCGTTTTCTCGTGTTCTCTCGGATGAACTTGAACGCATCATCGTGTTCGTCGCGAGATTCGCTCAATGCCATTACCTCTGCGACACACTCATTTCTGCATGTGGGTCATCGGACAAATAATCCCATCTGAGGAGTGATTTTCAATCCGGTCTGGCTGTTGTATCGCGTGCAGAAGCAGATACAAAAACACCAGATGTTTTTTTTTTTGCCCCCCTTCTTTTCTTAATTTTTTTTTTTTTTTTAAATTTTACCTGCAGTCAGCCTCCTGAGAGTAAAAAGACTGGGACGTACAGTCAATTGGAACACAAAGCTACTCTTGTGTCTATTTTTTAAAAAAAGTTGTTGCAATTTCAAATGTGTTTCTGTCATAAACCCGAGGGTTTCTGTCCATAGAGCGAGACCAAGACCAAACACGGAGACAAGGATAACGGTAAGTGCATTTATTTACAGGTGGAGCCAAACCCAGATCCTCACAGTTTCGTGTATTTGGACACATGAAAAAAAAAAAGTTGTAATATAGCAGCACGTATTTACACAAACTAGTTTATAATATCAGTACAGAACAACGAAAGTGACAACTTGTCCCTGTTCGTAGGAGTAAAACCATCCTGGTTAAATTTTCCAACAAAAGGCTCTAAAGATTTCTGTGGAACTGTCAGAAAATGCTCTTTAAGTCTTTGTGTGGATGTCTAACATGTTTCTGGCTTACAACCCCTGCATTAGTTCTTCTGCTTACAGACAGTTTATTATCAATAGCTGGGTTTTTACCTCCCGTAGCTGGCAAACAGGCTCAGCATCCCGCAGCCAAAAGCCTGGCTGGCTGCTTCCAGAGGTGGGAAGCCAGTTCCAAACAACAGAGCTTTCATTTTCAATGAGTTATTGGTCAAGAACATCTGTGCAAGAGACCTCGGAGGAGCAGGGATTTCTTTCACCCCCCTCCCTCCTTCTCTCTGTCTCTCTCTTTTCTTGATTTTTTTTGTTAATGATGTTGAAATTGGGAATAATTTTGCATTCACTGTAAATACGAACATCTGTAAGGAGCCATCTGGCCATGCTGCTATCACATGGGGTTGACCATAATAAAACAAAGACCTAACACATAAAGAATATAGAGCAAACATGATTTAAGAACATTTCCAAATGCAAGAGGAGGGGTAAAATCTAAACACTAAGAAAAATCGCTTCCCGTCTGCGGCTCGCTTATCTCTAAAAAGAATGCCTTGATGCGTCTCAGAATATTATCTAGCGTTAGCTTTGAGGTGCTCAGATATATACTTTCTGGGACACCAAAAGCCCATAAATCTCCAGCATAAACACTGAACCAGAGAACTGATGACACAGGGGAAAGAGACCTAGTTAAACTCCGTGCGAGCCTAAAATACCAAACAAAGTAGGCCTGTATCATACAGTACAAGGCAGGCACCTGGGCTAGTTCACAAACTGTATGTTTCACACAAACATGAATGAACTTACAACTTCAGCTGTCGAGCAGCTTTCAGACGGAGTCTGCAGGGTAATTATTACACAGATCAAAACAGCTGCATGTCAGCTGTTTGAAGTCATTTATAAACCTTTGTAAATCTACACAACCTAAAGCTCCTTGTGAGCACGCTGCTTGAGCCTTTTAAAACAGCATACATTATAAAAAAGTCCATCTTTCACTCACTAAGCTAAGATATTCTCCAGATGTTCAAGGTAAAACAGAAACAAAAGGTAAACACACAAGAAATGGAATAAAAATCAGAGAGAACCGTTTCAAAAAATAACCAATTTCTCCAAACTGAGGTTGTTAAAAAAGCAGCACAAAAGATATTAATTGTTATAAACTTTCTGACAGGACCCCTCTTCAAATGATCTGAACTTCAAATGATCTGCCCTTTCAGGCAGTGACATTTAAAATGAATTATATACCTCAGCATTTTATTTCTAATATTCAACAGCTTTAAATGTAAACCTTTAGGGCCCTTGCAATATCACAAAATGTCACACTCAGAGTATGTGTTGAGGATGACTCTCAGCTAGTACCCCGTCAAATTTGAGCTTAATATCTGTGAAACGGACTAAATTATCACCATTTCGGTTTTTGCTAAAGTCAGGTGACGACGCTGGGAGCTGAAGACAGTTTTGGCCCAAAGAGCTGGAAAAATCCACGCTGAGCTGAGATTTGCTGAGAGATTTTCCTCTACCTATCAAATCTTGTGAATGTTTTTGCTTCCAGTTGAAATGAGGCCTGGAGTACAGAGAGCGTGCCAGAAATAAACTTTTAGTTCCGTTTTTTTATTTTTAAGCTTTCCAGGTGGGGTCTGACCGAGTGGCTGAAAGTCACTGCTAAATATTTCAGTTTTATTACACTAAATAAAATCCATATTACTGGATCTGTCTGTGAAAATACAATTTATCAGGCTGACCCACATAAGGCAACTTTGCATGCAGTTGTGCTGACATCATGATTCGATGGTGATATTTTAGGAAGGGTCTGTGATTTATCTCTAGCTGCCTGAGTAACTTCAGGATTAATCATTCAGTGAACTGTGCCTGGTGCACATCTAAAATCTGCAAGTGCAACAGCCTTTCTCCGTCCGTTCATGTTTATGTTCTGCTGGATGAAGGCAGAAATGGTGAAAAGTTCTTCAATCTGATAATTTTATTTCAGTTCAGTTGCACATATTTCTGGGATTGCCTTGATTCGGTTTATCACCATTTGAAGCTTCAGACTCCAAATAATAACTGTATGACTAGTGCTGATCAAAATCTAAGAATAATACAATTACAGTGCACAGAAAAAATATAAATAATAACTAGAGAAATCAAATTTTTGGCAAAAGTGCACTATGAATGCTGAGTGCTGAATGACTGATGAAATTTGCAGAAGAAGCTGAAACTCAGATGTTAAAGCTAAAAGAAGCAGAAGACCAGCTAAAATCTACAAGGAGCAAAATGCTAGCTATACATAGCAAAACACTAGCTAAAAGCAGCAAAAGGCCAGCTAAAAGTAACAAAACATCAGGACAAAGCACTGGGTAAAGCAGCAAAGGGCTACCTAAGAGCCAAAACCAACATAAAAATACAAAAGCAGAGTAAGTGTGCAAAAACAGATTTCAAAGAGAACATTGTTTTTGAAGGAACTGAAGAGACCTCAGTGAGGAAACTGTTTGTAAATAAAGTAAAATATTCTGATAAGTTTAAAAGTTACCCAGAAGTCATAGCACCCTCTGAATGAGCTGAACATATTGATATATGAATGTGTGTGAGTATGCAGGAGTAGTTCTATTGTAAATGAACCATATTAAAAAACTTTAAAACAGGTAAACAATAGTGTGAGTGCTGAATCAGCATTTACACAAGAAATGAGGTGCATTTATCTGACTGTGTTCAGACTGTGTCGTAATCTCTGAGATTTCGTCTCAGCTCAGATGGACTGTCCTTCCGCTGCACTTGAAGTGTCCGTGATCAAATCTTCTCCTGCTGCAGTGTTGCTCTGAGTGCTGTTCTAGGTTTACGCACAAGTGTCAGATGCACACAGATGCAAACTTAAGAGCTGCGGATAACACTTTTCCAAGGAGAATCCAGGTAATTTGGGCCTTAACGAGTTATTTACACTCAAGGAGACAGAGATGTGGGAACTATGAGATACTGTAATTATCACCACACACACAAAAAGAACCTGAAGAACGATGCATCATCAAAATGCAAATTTTTCTACTCACATCAAGAATTATGTAACACTGTACATGGAGCTGCAGTGGTAAATGAGAGCAGTTACTGGATTACCACGTAAAAATAAATGCAAATGCTTCACATGTCCAGCAGCGTCCCTCGGGATACGAACCCCTGTCTCTGCCTTCTAACCTGTTGTGACCTCTGACCCCAGCAGAGCCTCCCTGATTCATTATTATTGCCAACAGTCCTGTGTCCGTTCGCAGAAAAAAACTCACAAACCACTGAACGGGTCTTAATGAAACTCTCAGTTAGTCACCACTGGATGTACACCTAAGTGATGAACTTTTGAACTCAATCCAGTTCAAAATGGCTGCCAAATCTAATCAACCTTAGCAAACACAAAAATGGCTCAGTCAGTTCTATAGACAATGAGCTAAAATAGAGCATAAAAAACATGTTTCTCTTGTTGGAATCACACCAATTAGCTACAATTTACATAGTGCTTAAATATTTGCACATCTGTCTAAAAGTGTCTCTATCCTGAATGCATTTATGCACTTTATTATGTAAATTTTCCCAATGCATACACTTCAGTTTATGCACTTTGTCACATAATGTCTGAATGTTAATTTGAATGTTTCACATAAAGGACAATCTCTTGGAATGAAAGGACACCTCACTAATGAATATAAATTTTTGATCGACCGGAAACTGCAGGCTGTTTCAGATAAAAATCTTAGCCTCTAGCTGACCTCCGTGAATGCTTGCTGATGTATTGCTCAGCATGCTTTCTCCTGAATGACAGAAAATAAAGAACACAACCTCGGAAAATTAGGTTTTGCCAGCATAACAAAGTCCTATGATTCAATTTCTGTCCCTGCCTTTCTGTGTTGAGACAGGCACAGTTATCTAATAAAGTCAGGGCACGAAGAAAACATCATAAGATCACAAAAACAGTCAATACAACAAATTAGGTGCTCCAAAGTAGCTCCAATTATCAGCAATCAAAGTCATAAGAAGTATCAGATCAACAGATTTCTTGGAAAAATCTGAGCTCACATCAAAACCTATTCGTAAAAAAAAAAAAAAATCAAAACATTTTTGAGCCAAAAAAAGAAATATATATATTGCATATATTGCATAATGAGATAAAAAGTCATAGTACACAGCTGACCTTCCGGAGTAAAGATGCAGGCAGACAGACAGTGGATGGACCAGCAGCTGTACCAGATGTTACGCCACCTGCGTTATTAGTAGCATGGCAGAGACAAATAAAACATCGTGACATGCACCCTGTGTCCTTGTGTCGTTGTGTAAGTGTTAGTTAGCGGCATGAAGGAAGTTTGCTGAGACGGTGGACAGAAAGGCTTTCAGAAAGCAAATAGATTAGAGTGCCTTTGAGAAACGTGTACGACGCTCATCCGAGCGTGACGTGTGTAGCGATGTGTTTGTATAGATTTGTGTCAAAGTGATATGTCTGGCTGGCACAGTGTCACCAATTAATGTGATGTACGTGTGTATCAATCATGATATGTGTAGTGGTGGCTCTGTAACACGGCCCAGCCAGTTGTTTTTGTTTTCTTGTCCTGCAGGTTCTGCTGCACTCTGCAGAAAAATAAGATGCTTTAATTGTAGGGTTCCATCCCTACTTGAAGAGATAGTTCACATCTTTTGAAGGGTTATGAACAATTACTATCTTACCTGTTTTAGATCCTTGAACAACCTGAATTCTGAGAAACAATTTTTATTTTGTCCAAATGTCAGATTTCATTTATTTCCTTGTTTGTTTTTGTTGGAATTTGTGAGAAAAACTTAGTTTTCTTGTTTGGGAATTTGTTTAACATTTATATGCAGAGTATTTAATCACTGTGAGCGTTCTTTGATATATATTTATAGGGCTAACTATAGCACTATAATGCTGCTAGTAGCACTCCCAAATAACCCCAGAATTCAATGTAAATACCTGTGTAATGCAAAATTAACAGAGATTTCAAGACATAAAATAGTGTTTTCAGTTTTGATTCAATAAAACAATAGACTGACCTTCTGAAGAATCCACTTGTCTGCTAAGTGATGGATCCATAATACCTACAAACTTTAGATCCATCAGCTGCATGTTCTGGCTCTGAAACCTCATTTTCTCTAACCCTAACCCTAAGCCTCCTCATGGTTATAACATCAGTCAGTGTCTGTGTGCAGCTATGTTCCTCGCCCTCTCTGTCTCTGATGTACAGAGACAGTTTGCGTCCTCTGGAGCTGCAGCCCATTGGTATGAATTGATAGCTTTCTGCTGGTTGGGTTTTAGCTGCAGAGCTAAAGGTTTTTTTCACATGTGCTGTGCGGTCGTGTCGCCTCGCAGCAAGAAGGTGGAAGGTTCGCTTCCCGGCCTTTCTGGGTGGAGTTTGCACGTTCTCCCTGTGCACGAGTGGGTTTACTAAGGGTATTCTGGTGTCTTCCCACAGACCAAAACCATTTATGTTAGAATGATTGGTAACTCTAAATTGTCCCTAGGTGTGAGTGAGCGTGTGAACGGTCATTTGTCTTGTTTGTCTCTATGTGGCGCTGCGATGGACTGTTCAGGGTGTCCCCCGCCTCTCGCACAGTGACTGCTGGAAATAGACACCAGCTGCCCCATGAGCAGGAACGGAAAAAACGTGTAAAAGAAAATGAATGGATGGATGGATACACGGCTGCGTGTACTAAAGCAGGTGACTTTCTCCGAGGGCAGAGGCTGATCGACCAAAGAGATTTATTACAACCCTGCGAGAATAATGGATGATAGGATCATCTGCTGACCGAGAAGCTATCCACTCTTCTCAACAAACCGATGCATGTAAATTAAACATAAATATGCCTACAACATATCGGGTCGTTTTACTCAAAACAAAATGACCCATTTGGTTAAAACATTTATAAAAGCATAATACTGTCCTTCGAATGCTACATGTATTTTCATATTACAGACAAAGCTGAGGTATTATCACAGTTTTTGGCTGACAGCCTGCAGACTTCTGCGTGACCTTAGACAGCACCAGATGTAGCTCTGACATCTGACTCCTCCACATAACAGGACCTCATCAGTGAGTAGTCACCTCCCCCTCAGAAGCCAGGCAGATTAATTATCAAAATGGCCATTGCTTTGTACCAGTGAACAGATTAAAGCAATTTCCATAACTCACCCAGTTCTGTAAACATGGAATAACAGCTTTGTTGTCCCTGCAGGGAAAAGGTCTGAAAGCACTTATGTGTTACACTGAAAGCAGATCTACATCCTCTTGCAGTGTAAAAATATAACTAAAGTGAGAAAAGTTAAAACAGGTTTACTTTAACCCTCTAATTTATTTTAAGATGAATTTGAAAATGAAGCAGAATATCATGACTTGAATTACTGTGTCTCCAGCACATTTGACAAAAAAAAAAAGCATCAATTTTAAAATAAATAAATGAGAGAGCTGGTACTCAGCAAGAGCTTGTAATTATCCATACACTGATTAAAGTAGTTTTGATTATAAAGCAGTTCAGAACAAAGCTGGAAATGTGTTTATGTAGATCGAGGCTGATGATGTCTAATAGCTATCCAAATATTTAGCTGGGAGAATATCTACACAATGAATATTTTATCAAGCAAACAGGTGAAACAACTCCCAATGACCTGATGCAAAACCCTGATAAAGTCTAATAATCCACAAAAATAATTGAAGGGGGTGTGAAAAAGTCAAAGTCTGGCACCACTGCCTGTAATATTGGGCGAAACTGCTGAGGAGCAATGTCTGACACTTTTTCCAAGCCAGATATTCTACAATCCTGGCCAGCGCTGTGTCTGAGTGTCTGTGTGTGTCTGTGTGTGTTGGAGTCCTGCCATCTTGTCCTGTCCAGGTGTATAATCAGCTTGATTATGTTTGAAGGCCCAACAGTGCTGCTCACAGTCGATAAAGAATGACGACCTGAAACCAAACAGCCGCCTCTCAGAAGGCGTTTGCTCCGACCAGCTCCAGAAGCAAACTGGATTTATCATTTTTCACTTATTTATTAAAAAAAAAAAAAAAAAAAAAAATCTCAGCCATCGATCCATTTTTTATACAGCATCAAAAACAATATTGACCAATGCTAATAATTTTGATATCAATATTTGAGTCCTGGTTGATTTGTATAGCATGTAGCTTTGCAATGCATGAAAAAGAAGCATCTGTAGTTGACTCAATGAGTTATTGCTGATTATATATAGTTTATTTTTACTTCTGAACTAAAATTAAACAGATTTAAACATCTAATTATTTCATTGTCAATACATGTGTGCTTATGCTTACTGTGAGAAAGTGTAAAAAAGACTCAAATTAAAGAAACAAAGGTTTTGTTTTCAGCTTTATTTTCATTTTAAGGACATTGCTTGTAAGGAAAAAGAAATTCTTCCACAGAAATTTTTAATTTCCGGATTATTTTTATGCTTTATTTACACACCCAGGTTGCTCTGACGGTTGTTGGTTCCAGGTAAGTTACTGCAAAAACGGTGTGATCACATCATTTGATTTTAAAGACCATAGAGACCATCTTTGGTTTATTATTAGTGCATCAATCACAAGTATTTTTTACTCAGTAATGATTTGGCAGCTGTTCTCAAAGGTGATCTAAACTTGTTTAAACTGGCTAAACCTGCTTCACATAATGGATATGTTCACATCACAACCAATTCAACAACTTTTTCCCAGCTCATGCCAAATTGATGGCAATTTAATTAAATTTGTCCAGTAATCAAGGTAACAGACTACACCCCAGCTCATAATATAAGCTGGGATGTAAACATCTTATCAAGGGATTCCTAAACTACTCCCACAATAAAAAATCAGGCAGCTTGAGTGTTTTATTTGTAGACTGACAGCACCCACATGAATAGGAAAACACAGAGTCATTAAAATCCATTAAAACCAGATGTTCTAACAGTCACCCTGTAAACACAAACACTGAATCCTAAACACAGACTAAAGTGTTCTTCTCCTGTCGCACTATCTAGGGAAATAAGAGAATCTTGGATCCGAGACAAGACGAGAGGAACTTCGACACCTTGAGCCAACACTTGAAGTTAGCCGAATCGCACCGAAGTGTTGTAAAATGTTGGGCCTACTGATGTCACACCTCATGAGCTAAGTGACTCATTAGTGATGGAATCGTTAACTTGAGATCGAACTGAGGCACCCTGCCATCGTGAACCAATTAATTATTTATGAGGATGAGCTCAAAGGACTTAAACTTGGATTTAAAGCTTAGTGTAGTGCTTTTTCTTGCTCTAATGAGCACTGAAAAGGTACAGAATCAATGTAAACCACTGTTGCTTAATGTCACTATAATGTATTTTTACCAGCAGCAGCTTCTGTCCTTTTTTTAGATTTGATTTTCCAGCATTTTCTACCTTGGAGACACCCTACTGTGAACTGACACTTCACTCAAGAACAAGTGTTGCATTTAGTGGATCTTTAGCTGTGGGAATTCAAATTGAAGCACGATTTTCTTGCGGCTGCATCTGATCAAAACCACAACCTTTTGACTAAATTCTAATGTTCTCCCCCCGCAGAGATATTTCATTTCAATCATCAAAAGATCCAAGAAGCCCAAATCTGTTAAGCAGAAATTACATGTTTAATTGGGGACAGCTCCTTAAACTGGACACCACGTACTTTAAAAACCTGATTCTCACAGGTCAATTAAACTTTAAAGGATACTGATTGGATGGCCGTCACCAGGAGGTTCTTATCTCACCTCCTGAAAGACAGAGAACATCATAAATATTACATCCATTTAGACCGCTGCGACTTTCTAAACCAGGCTGGTGCACAAGTCTTCAACTGTTTTTAAATGGATTCGGTTTACAAATAAATAAACGAACAAACCCCTAGTCTACAAATAAAATAAAAGGGTTAGCGTTTCATGAAGGACTGAATATTGCCCACCATCTTTCATGCCAGAGTTTTAAAGTAAGATACTCTTATGTTCAGAAATAAAGGAGTTTTTAGCTGTTTTGGTCAAACCTTGGAAATAAAGTTATGTGAGATCTCACTCAATATAGTGAGATCTCACACGATGTTAGTTGGAACATTTGTTGCGACTAACTCTCAGCTACTATCACATCACACTCGGCTGAATTAGAGATGTTATTGTGTTGATAGAGCTGCAGTGGCCAGTTTGAATTGGGGTTACTTCAAAAGTTAATCAGTTGTAGACGAACATCCAGTGACTATTTTTAAATGTTTTATTAACATAATAAGAAGATAATTTGCCTTCATCACAGCCACAGGAAAAAACATTATAACCCGCCTTTTGCTTTTTCTTGGCAACCGAAATTGTTATTTTTCTTTATGCCCACAAGGATGTAAATTAGAAAAAAAAAAAAGTCTTGTTTTGTTTTCTTCCTGTGTCAGGTCCTCAAAAAGGTTTTTTGCTTAGTGCCAAACCAGATAAATTCAAGTCTATACTCAAAGATATGATCTTTGTGAAATCAAATATGACGATTTTATCGCATAAAAGTGCAAATATTCCAGGTAGTTTTATTAAACTCAGCTAATATTGCTACAGCGAGGTGGTAATTATCAAGGCACCTTGTTACTGCGACATATTTCTGAGCTTTGGCTCAATCTGCAAATTAGAAAAATGGCACATAATAAAGCAATAATGGTGAGCCTGAAGAGATAACCCTAAATGAGACACTCAAATCAATTTAAAACACAACTTGACAGCTCTGAGGTGACTCTTATTCATCTGTGAGCGTGTCTCTTGTCTCTTAATACGTTTCTCACAGTGGACATTTTGACATGTTGGAGCAGGAAAAGCACAGGTGTGACTAACAGTAATGATCCACTCAGCGGCTCCTCTAAGCTGCAGAGCAACTGGGGACCTGATCTGGATTGTGCAGAGCAACTAATGCTATTTAATTTTTTTTTTTTTTTTTTTTACAGTTTCAGCATTTTAAAATTAAACCTTATGGGAAAAGTACAGTTCTAAGACAGCATTGTCTTAGCCCACTATTACATGGAAGTTCTGCTCAGACGTTTGCAGTGGTGCGTGCTCGTTTCTATGCCTCCTCTTTGCTCACGTGTGAAATATATAATCAAACCTGAATGCTGTCGCTCTTCCAAGGTGAGGGCGCTGCGTGTGGTGGTGGGTAAAGCTGCAGGGAGCCTTTTTTTTCTCTTTGGGGAGCTTTAACCTTGCTGCTCTGCTGAGGCAGCAGAGCAAATCTCAAGGAAGCCTTGCTGCTATATGACAGGGCTGAGCTGCAGTCGCTGAGGAGGTAGCGGGAGGTTGGAAACTAAAAAAGGCATATATGGAAGGGGCCGCAGTGTCGCTGTTAAAATACAAGGCAAAAAAGAGGGGGGGATGGGGCAGATGATGGGAGAGGAAGAGGTGACGTCACAGGTTACACTCTGTGCTGCACTGCAACTTTTGACTTTATTTACCCAACTGTGGACAAGGAACACAGTGTATCCTCTTACCCTAAAACATTTGGATTTCATCCAGAGTAATTTATTCTTTTTTGTTCATTGCTCACACACACTCACACACACAAAAGCATGCAAACACACAGATGTAGTCCTGTCCGACTGCTTGACTGCAGCTGGCTGTTTTCTGTGCAGCCCGGTACTTCAGATCACCATGGATTACTAATGGATTTTCCCTCCAGCCATGAAAATCTCTGGCTTTCAACGTTTAGGCGATTTGACTTTTTGAAGCCTTAAATAAACATTTCGACTCCTCTTGTACTCAGCCAGTCAGGACATTGCCATTGTTTTACTCTGGTGTTTTAAATTGATAATAGCATGAACATGCAGCAATGCACACAATGTGATTTAAAACTTACTTCTGAAATAGTTATTTATATATTTTTTATTTATCCTAAGACTAAGTTGTTGTTTTTTTAAACAAAACAAGTCTATCTTGTCTATCTGTCCAAAATTTTAGAGAAGTATATATCAAATCCAATCAAACACCATACATACTATATATACACACACACACACACACTCACACACACACATATATATCAATGTTGATCTGCTAAGTGAATCTCTCAGGCAGCAGAAACCCAATGTGGAAGAGGACAAAGAGGAACCCTCATGGAAAAGATAAGCCCCTGCACGGCATGTACCACTGGCAGATTGAGGAAGTTGCTGATATCAACAAATCCTACCAGTGGCTAAAAAGGGCTGGACTGAAGGACAGCACAGAGGCTCTAATCATGGCAGCACAAGAGCAATAGAGGCCGGGGTTAATCATACCAGGCAGGACCCAGGATGCAGGCTGTGTAAAGATGCCCCTGAGACAGTCCAGCACATAATAGCAGGATGTGAGATACAGGTAGGCAAAGCATACATGGAACACCATAACCAAGTGTCTGGAATAGTATACAGGAACAACTGTCCTGAGTATGGACTGGAAATCCCACAGTCAAAGTGGGAGACTCCCCCTAAGGTGGGGGAGAATAGCAGGGCTGAGATACTGTGGGACTTCCAGATCCAGACTGACAAACAGGTGATGGCTAACCAACCGGGCATTGTGGTGATAGATAAGATACAGAAGAAAGCAGTGATGATAGATGTAGCAGTCCCAAGCAACTGTAACATCAGGAAGGAGGAGCACAAAAAGCTTGAGAGATACCAAGGGTTGAAAGAGGAAATAGAGAAGCTGCGGAAAGTCAAGGCCTCAGTGGTGCCAGTGGTCACCAGAGCACTCGGTGCTGTGACCCCCCAAACTGGATCTGTGGCTCCAACAGATCCCAGGAACAACCTCAGAGATCTCCTTCCAGAAGAGTGCAGTGTAGGAACAGCTAAGATACTGAATAGAACCCTCAAGCTCTCAGGCCTTGAGGGTTCTACACGCACACATACACACAATATATGCATATATCAAATCAAACATATATCAATTCAAATAGATGTTGGCAACAAACCTTTTCCTTTCACTTTTAAAGAATAGTTCAGATTATGAAGTGGGGTTCTGTGGAAAAGTAATGAACTACTATTATCTTACCTGTTGCAGATAGCTCTTTGAACAGCCTCAGTTTGGAGAAACAGAGTTTAATTGACAAGCCTTTGACTTGTCTGAGTCTGAGCTGACCATAGTCCAAAGTAGATTGTTGCCATTTTAAAATAATTCCATTGTCAAACATTTCAAGCAAAGACTAGTTTATAAACTTTTATGTGGCTGTCAGTTCAGCATTACACAGTTATTCTGGCAAAAAATATATAGAATTCCTGCAAGAAGATCCCCAGGCATATGTCGTACAACCAGCAGCTGCTGCCACTTTTTTACACTTGCAAATATTCAGAGAATTTGATCTAAATAAATCTGAAATGCAAAATTGACAGTGATGTAAAGGTTTGTACTTCAGGACTATTTAGTCAAAAACATATCAGTAAATAGGAGAATGCTAGAAGTAACTCTTTCAGTCTAGAACGAATACATGTTAACTTTTTATTATTGTTATTTTTGGTTCTGTAACTGAAAATTGTTTCCAAAGATTCAGAGGTGAAAAGCACTGTGACGATACATAGAACAGAGATTCTATCACCTAATACTATAGATATAAGTGCACTGGCAAAAGTACTTAAAAAAAATCATTCTTAAAGTGGGTATGTGTAGATAGTGTTGGTTATCTTTAAATGATGTTTTCTATTACTTAAAAAAAAAACACTTAGCAGGATTTTTATCTTGTTGAATAAAATAGTGAGTTTCTTGTCTGGTATTCATCTTAATAAAACATTAGGTCAATAAACAATCCTTCTTTATTTGAACCCAGCAACTAAATGGCTTTGAAGTCTATATGCAGATAAACACACACTAACACACACACACACTAGTCAAACACTTTGTTCAGCAAGGCTTTGGCGGCTCACTCCACGATGACTGTTCTGAAAGACGCTCCCCATCAAGGGATCAACCGACGTCAGTAAATCCATTACTAAAAATACTTACCAATCCTTTGGGATTACTACGCTTAGCAAGTGGACATTGTGCATGGCGCAAATCTGGAATTAGGCAGTGAAAGGCTGTCAGTGGTCCATCAACACCTGATACACTGTGCAGGCATATGTTCTCCCTGGGCAAAGGTGCCTGAAACTGTGAAAACAGATCTGACCTGAGCCCTGCAGGTGCACTGAATTTTTGTTGCTTAGAAGCTTTATTCACTGTGCGCCTCAGTACTACATTGTGGAATTAAAAAGTCCTGTTTGGCGTGAAACAAACATTAACGTGCCTTTTATCTAAAGCTCTTGTATGTGATTAGATAACCTTTTCTGAAGCAGGGACTGGAAGGCAACGATGAAAGAAGTTTTAAGGATTTCTCCTCCAAAACTTTTTGGAATGATCAGCCCTGAAATCAGTCCTCAAGCTAATTATACCCAGGTGTTTGTTTGCTCTGTTAAACTCTGGGTGGCATCCAGTTCGGGCTGGCAGCCCGGTGAAGTATTAGAGCTGACTGTATCCTGCTGTGTGTTACTTCCACAGTGAATTATACCTGCAGGTTACTCTTTTCTCTCTCTATCTGCATAACAATAATGCCAGCATGAATTCTCAGTAATTTCAGCATTTTTTTTTTCATTCATTTACCCATTTTTTGTTTGCAACTGAGATATTTATCCAAAACAACCAGGCAGAAGTCATCCAGTGTCATTTTGTACAAATGGTTTAAAAATGACTCCCAACACAAACCGGTTTCTGATGTGCATGATAAATGACCAGCGAGGCCAGATTAAAAGCCATGATTATGACTGAGACATTTATGAGATAAGGGGTTTAAACTGCTTTGACCTAACCTTAATGCTTGGAAGAATAAAAAATACAACTATTTCTTTAGGCTTTATCAGCTATTGGATTTGAATCTGAATTGGTTTTGAAATTAATTTGGAATTATATGACTGGGACTTTCATTTTGTATACTGCCTTCAGGTGACTTTTGTTGTGAATTGGTGCTATATAAACTGAACTGAATTCAATCCAATATGAGTTCTTCTTTCTGGTTGTTCTCCATCACTTCCTCTTTTCCTGTGATGTCAAAATACTTCTATCCTCCATTTTATGTCACCACTTTCATCCAATAAATAATTTTCTTCTGCAGAGATAAAGAGAATGATTCATATCAACCCCTAGTCTTTATCCTTTAAGGGCTGGTAATTCTTTCACTCTGCCTTTTAAATTGTCTTGTGGAGAATCTTCTTCCTACTCATCACAGCCTCATCTCCTTCAGTTAAAAGTTTAAGCTCAACCTCTGACAGAAAAAGGGAAACACAAATCTTCTCGTCTGTAACCCAGCTCAACCATCTCCTAACTGCTCTGCAGCCACAATAATTTGGATGCATCATATACCAAATATCATTTTCCTCCAAAATATTGTCCCACATTGAAATACATCCTAAACTTAATGATTGCTGGTTGTTTTCCGGATGTTTCTGAGGTTAGATTTAGTATCTTTTATAGTTTTGGATTGTTTGGGGGAAAACATCTGTGTCAGAGGTTTTATTATTATTATTATTGTTATTAATTTTATTCTTAAGCATTTTTTACACAAACAAGAAATTACTACCAGAATGTAAATGCCAGAAAATTCAGTAATGCTACAAATCTTAGGTACTCTTTTGTCTTACAATAAGAAGGTCGTAGATTTGAATGTCTGTGTTTCTGTATGGAGTTTGTATGTTTGGTTTTTTTTTTTTTCAGTTTCCCCTGACTCTAAAACCCACCATATTAGGATAATTGTCAATTCTAAACTGACCTTAGGTGTGAATGTGTGTGTCCTTGAAGCAGACTGCCGATCGATCCAGGATGAACCTATCGCTGCCATGCAACTCAGAGATGATCTACAACCTTAATGTGCTGATCAGTGACTGATGTGACTGTCAGGATTTGGGGTTTTCGATTCACGTTTCAGTTTGAGTTTATTGTTTATTTTATTCAGTTATCTTTGTTTAGTCTTGTCTTAGTTCAGGTGTTGTTCCTCGTGTCTTTGTTTCCTGTCATCATTCACTTCTCCTCAGTCAGTATCTTGTTTTCCTGCCACGCCCATCTTCACCTGATCCTAGTTGTAATCATCTCACCTGTGCCCACTTCCCCTAATTACCCTCTGTTTTAAAACCTGGTCATTTCCTCCACTGACTGCTGGTTTATTGTCGCTTCATGTGCTATCTGGTTTGATGCTTGTCTTGCCTCCTGCTTTGCTTGTGTTTTGGTTATGTTTAGTTTTGCTGCCTCGTCAGCCTTTGTTTGTGGTTATCTTTTATTGTAATAAATTAGTTCTTTTCTGAAGAGAGTCTGCGCTCTGGGTTCACTTCTCTCTCCTGCCAACCTGATACTGACATTCCAGTTATCACGGAAAAAAATTAAACTTTTTATTTTATAAGCTGATATAAATAAATGTATTAACCTCTTATCTTGAGATGAGATAAAATAACTTGATATCTTGAGATAACAAGAGAAGTCATGGAAACACATTTTAAAGTGTATCCTCTCTTGGGTTGTTTATCTTTGTCTAGTCTGGACAAATCAAAATTTTGAAAAATGATGAAGCAGCCTGACCCACCCAATATAACATTATGTACCAGAATCCAAAACTTTTTCTGTCTGTCTCACTTCTTCTTGATCATGTCACCACGGAACTGTAATTGTGAGCTGAAAAGGTTAATAAACTGAGAGGAAACTGTCAGAAAAAACAAAAAGTTACAATTAGTTTGGGAGAATTTTTGTATTTCAATATGTGGACTTTCTCACCCCTTTTTTGTGGAGCATTTCAGTCATTTTGCATGGAAACAAAAAAAAAAATCTGTTTTCCATTTAGTGTAGACAGAAATATAGCTGAGATGACTTTGTTAGCCCTAAATACATCTATCTACACATTTCTAATTTCAGGTTGTTTTCTTTAATTTTTTACAAATTTGTGTTACATTTTCAGCTGATTTGGTTCTTGGCCTTAATAATCACTTTATTGGTTTTCTCAAGTTGTCCAAATATCACTTTTGCTACTCTGATGCTTTTAGCATGCTGTAAGGGTTGTTCAAATAATAAACAGAAAATACAAGTTTTCCAGCCTCCCTTTTACTTTTTACTCCAATAGATGCGTGCTTTCTTTTCTCAGCTCTGCCCTTTACCCATTTCTCTTGATCTCCAGCCTCTTAAAAGGGCAGCGTCACAAGACCTAATGAGCCTCAAGATTGATGGATTCTTTTCAGCTGTGTTGATAACACATAGATACTATCATTCATCATATCAGCTTAAAGGTTAAGTGCAGCTGTAGCCTTGTAGCTGGGTAATCTGTAAAGGTTAAAAAAATAGCTCATTTAGAGTATGCGGGTCTTCGGTAATGCCTACAATAACATTAACCCCACTGACACAAAACTGGTTTATTTATATGATTGATGCAGTCTCGCCCTACTTATCATATTCTGCTGCAACAAGAAAAACAAATGGGGTTGGTTTTTTTTCATTACATTTGTATTTTAACCAATAAAAGACCATGTCCTATCACCCTCATCATCTCTTTGGTTGATAACGCTCTTTGTTTGTTCAAGTCCGTTTGCTGATTAAGTAAGCCCTGGTCCTCGTCCAACGCATCACCCATTATCCATCAGCTTCATGATACCCTGCTAGACACTGTTGGAGGCAGACCAAAGCCCACAATCCTATTACAACACTACCATCCTCCCAGCCCCAATCAAGGTTTAATTAAAGTCGTTGGTCCTGGGAAAAGAGTATAAAGAGGACGAGTGAATCAGCAGTTGTGAGTCAGCCATTAAGCTATATTTTTAATGTCTGATCAGCAATTCATAACTTATACATTAAAAATAAACTTTATACTTCACACAAAAGTTGCATTCTAAGTCTTGACTGGAATGAAAATGTGAGTTGTAGACAAAATACCTCCATCAAAACTGACTATATAATGTATGACTTGGAGAAAAGAAAGCAGGTCCAAGGGGGCACTGTAACACAATGCTGCCATCCTTTGTGGTGCAGGCATTGCCCGGCAAAGCAGGGGTACATAATGTTTCACGTCCAGATGAGATATTGACTGTAAGAAGAGATGACTGGATGTAATCTCAGACACACAATGCAATTTCAGAAGAGGCCAATGAGGCCATCAGAAGAATCAAGGACACATTTTACAATGCTAGAAGCAGGATATTAGCTCATTATCTGGATATTCTGTATGATAATATAAAGCAACATTAAATTTATCTGCAATTATCTTAAATTTGCAACCTAAACTACAAAATGCAGCAAATAAAAGTAAAGCATTTGAATAGAAATCTTGAAAATATGATTTTTTTCATGGTTCTCATCATACATTCTTGGTCAATATCAGCATCTCTTACCATCACAATGAATGTTATGCAATGTTCTTTTTTTTGGTGTTTTTTTTTTTTCTTTCTGTCCCTCCCAGCTTTGTGGAGGGGAAACAGTTGGTGTTCCAGCTAATCCAACCCAAATCAGCTGAGAGACAAAACGCATTAAAAAAAATTAAGGAATGTCTGTTTCAATTACGATAACATTTGGATCATTACATCATAATCCGCATCGTAACAGATGAATAAAAAGCAATCTGAGCTAATGCCCTCTCTTGTGATGCACACACAGCCAGCTGTGGCTGCTGTGTGTAGCCATGAAAAGATCAATTGCACCAGTATGGGTAAGTCATGCCCCTGTGTGGAAAAAAGCACCTGCAGTGGCTGCCATGCTCCGAACAGAAAGGCTTGGATACCATGGCCTTCCCCAAAGTGTTGCCTCACAGTTGGAAGCATAACATTGTCCTAAACATCTTAAAGCATTAAGATTGTATCATTGGAGATAAGGGGGAGTAGCTCAAATCCTGAACGAAACATCTGAATTCAACAATTAAGAAGTATGGAAATACGTTTGTGCATATGGTGTATCCTAAATGTTGTTTTCTGCACAACCCTGCCATTGTTAATTGCCTAAAGCTTATTTTTGGTCCCTTTCAACCAATCCCCATCCTTCATTTGTTTTTCCTTTTCTTAGTCTTAGTTTATGTTATTCTGTATTCACGAGATGTTTAATCAAAACAATCATGAGCATCTTGATTACATTAAACTGTCAGTCAAAAACAATCCTTGAAGACACTATTTTGATTTACTAAAGTTTGTAGGTTAGTGAAAAATGTTTCAGAAGAGCAGAACAGTTGATTATGTCTTGAAAGAAGGTCTTAATGGAGTTTTCAGATACTTTTAACCATTTGAATGATGCAGCTGTGCTTTTGTTTCTTAACAGCTCAAGTTGCAATTTAAGCAATCCATCTAATTGTGTTAATGCAGATGTCACCACATCTGCAACACATTAAAAATACTCATTGCAAAATGGGAAATGAAACATTAAAAAAACCAAGCGGAGAAGACGTTTAGGTAAAAGTGTACGAGTGAAAACAGGAAAGACAAGAAAAAGATCAAGGAAGACAACTGTCAAGGATAAATATTGGGGATTAGGCAGTGTGGTGGAGAACCGTACAGCTCAGCGTTCAAACATACAAGGCTTTTGCAAACCCTCTGCTAGACCTGTAAGTATAACATTTTACCTATTTTCATTGACGACTGCAGTCATTAGTTGTTTTTTTTGCCTTTGCATGAGTAGATGAATAGCTGTAACTATGGTGGATTGCAGAGTGCTGTATGGGCTGCTCACTATTTTCAATTTATCAAAGCTTCTGACATGGAACATGTATGTGCTACAGCACTGCCTGGGTCAGCAGCATTTCTCAGATTCTACAAAAACAGAACGAGCCTGTGACTGTTTTCAGGCTCAAGGCTGAAGTGTCTGCCATCGAAATCCAAAAGCCACAGTGCCAGGTAGTGACCTGGCATGAAAACTATTGAGGATTCATTTTTTTTGCTGTTTCATCCTAACAGCGATTGCGATCACAGTGTTGCCGTGTGGATTTGTAACATTTTTAACAATCAATATTGGAAAATCTATAACGTTTCCCGAAGATCGTTCACGTCTTACTGTATTCCATCTAATTTATAGCCAAAAAACAAAAACTAAAAACAAAACAGGCCGCACAGTTTTAAAGATTTCAAAAAAAAAAGAAAAGACTTTCCTGTTTTTCATCATCTCCACAGCTGAATGACTGCTGGTCAGCAAGCTAAGTTACTGGTGTAGCCTAGTTGGACTGTACCAACTCCAAACTGTGGGGGGATATAGGAGGTAGCAGTTGTTTTTTAATATGCTTTATATTAGTTTGTAACTAAGAAAGTTAAACTAGACTGGAGCATTACATGGTTTGCCTTAGCTGGTAGTGATAAACATGTTTTCATGTCAACAATGAAGAAAAAAAACATACAAAGTTTGCCTCCCAGTTTAGAAAATGGGGGAGCAGCTGCTCCATTGACAGTTGTCTCAATTTTTGCATACAGATTTTTGATGTAAGGACACATTACCCATTGCTATATATATATATATATATATATATATATATATATATATATACACACACACACACACACATATATATATATATATATATATATATATATATATATATATAACGTATATATATTTGTCCAGTCTTCATGACTTGTAATGAGTGCCTTTAAATGTGTGATTTGCTCAAGATGTTCTGGTCGTTTGCTCCTATAGAAAACTTGACTTTGCAGGCTGCATACGGGCTTCCATTACAGTGTGAGAAGAAAACACAATAAAATTTAAAAATCCATATCATGTCTGGCATATATTTGATCTGCCCGTGCTGACCTTTCCCTACCATGTGTGATAGATGCTGACAGAGGCGGGGTGGAGGAGGGAGGGGGAGATAACGTGAGAACGGAACAGGAGGAGGACTTCTCGGGCCACATTTATATTATGTAAATAAGGAGCGGGGAGCATGTGGCAGTGAAACCGCAGTGCCACGCGGAGTGAGACGAGGCACGCGCCGCGCACGGCACAAAGCCGGGGCCGTCGGTAGATGGCGGTAACCCAAGAAAAGCCGATCCAGCGGGCTCCCTCCCGTGCACTCCGGCTCAGCTCGCAGCACTCGCGCTGAAGACGCGGAGGAGCTGAACAGTTTGAAGGACGTCAAAACAGAGAAGAGCCGAGCTCGCGCCGGGGTCCTCTCTCCAGCTCAACGCGCAGCTCTCGCGAGCAGGAGGCGCACGCACGCACACACACACTCACAGAGAACCGAACACCATGGAAGACAAATCCAACTCGTTCTCCAGCAACAAGGAGGAGAAGGCGGACGGGAATAATGTTTTCCAGAGGCAAGACTCGATCCAGAAAAACAACACGGGGAGCCAGAACACGAAGGAGCACGGCAACTCCGTGGGCTTCAAGGGGGAGCGGGAAGAGGCCATGGTCGGCTTTGACGACCTGGACGGGGCGTCCAGGCAGTACGGCTTCATGCAGAGGCAGTTCGGGGCGATGATGCAGCCCGGAGTCAATAAGTTCTCCTTGCGCATGTTCGGCAGTCAGAAAGCCGTGGAGAAGGAGCAAGAACGGGTCCAGACGGCCGGGTACTGGATTATTCACCCATATAGCGATTTTAGGTAAGGGCTGGTACAGACACCTGCTCACCCTCAATCTCCCTCCCCTCTTTTCATCCCCATCACCCGAGGGGTCTGTGAGCTATAGCCGACACTTTCACACACACACACACACACACACACACACACACACACACACACACACTGCCTGCTCCTAAGCGCATTCAGTAATCTACCTCTATTTATCCGGCTTCCGCTGGTCCAGACGCTTCCTCTTTTCCAACACTGTCTCATTGCGGCATTTTAAAATCAGCAGGCTATTAGGGGGGGGAGGAAAAAAAGAGACACGTTCAGGGCTATAGGATGCATTGGGGAGAGGGGTGGTGGTGGGGGGGGGATGCCCTTGGAAAAAGAATGGTGAATGTCATCCCAAAAACAGCACACGGGCAGTGTCAGTCTTTGCGACACATTCTCCCTGCCTGGGCACAACGTGACAATGCCACTGCACCACCTCGGTTGTAAACATTTCATTGTAGGCGGTGGTAGCCTATAGGATGAAGGGCCTGCCTGACTGGAAAAAAAAAAGAAAAAAAATGTACAGAATGCGGTAAAATTATAAAAGGGGAGGGGGGGGGGGGATGGGGGGTGTCAGATGTGCAAGTGATAGCCGAATCAATTTATAGACTTTTAATTACTTGATATGTCAGAGATGGGTTTTAAATTGTGGGAATGTGATGGAATGCTGCACAAGAAGCACGCCATACTTCTTATTTCCTTGGTTGAAAGAGTATCATAATTATTGAGATCGATCCTGTCAGATATGGGGAGGCCTCTTGGCCCCAGACAGTGAACTACAGTTCTAAAACTGCCCAGACTGTTTAGACCCCCCTCCCCTCGGCCCCAAATTTGCTTAATATTTGCAGCGCAGTGTGTTGAAATGCTGAGATGGCGTGCAAGTAGAACTGGATCCTCACAAGATGCATGTTTACAGTTCACTACTTGACCAGTCAGACATCTTATCCGGCCCTGTTCTTTTCACAGTTTGGCTCAGGGTCGATGCTCTTTTATGCTGGAGCTGTCCATGGTCCTGATCTCAGAGCAGGTCTTTGAACACAGCACTGCCCTTCAGAGCTGCTAGTTCTCAGGCACGGACCAAGGAACACTGAGCCTTTCAGTGGCCTCCATGACTGTGTCGCCTTATTGATTGATAGATAAGTTTATATTGATTACAGCGCAACAGTCTGGTACCATGCAGATGATAGTTCTAAACTTTACAGAGCACCGGCATTTACCCTTCCTCCTCCTCCTCCCAGCATTAACTTGGTTAGAATGAAGCTAACCAAGTAATCCTGCGCTCGAACACACAGACAGAGTCATATGCACATGTGCACACACAGATGTACAACCATGGTGGGCAAGGATTAGCGCAACAGTCAATGAGCTTAGTAGACTCTAAAAACAATTACGTAAGAAGATTGACCCCTTCTAAAGATGGCTAAAGAGTATGACCTGAACAATGAAATGAAATTCATACCTCTTCCTTTTTTTTAGAAACTAAGCTGCATTAATCAGGCTGCATTTGAATTTTGTCAGGGAGGTGGATTTTAGCTGCAGTAAAACAGCAAAAAAAAAAAAAAACCTTAATAGGAGCATATGTGTATCTGCTCAAGCAGACTGACCCTTTTATTTCTGCACTATCAGAAGAGGGTTTTTCTAACTCAGGCTGGTAAAGGCTCCTCCTTTAAGTTATCATCCTGTGACATTTTCCGAAGAATGATTTGTCAGAAGTTCTTTTCTTTTAGCTGATATAAAGACAGAAAATGCTGTGCTTAGGGATTACCTCCTGTCTTGAAAGCGGTGGGGGTTGGTGAATGTATTCCAGCTCTTTGAGCTACCTCTCATATTTGATAAATAATCATTTCAAACGATCAGAAAACTGCTAACTTTGGTGCATCATAACAGGACCTTGCATGACCAAAAAAGAAAAACGTTTTACGTAATGCGGCGCATGAATGATGCCACTACTCACACAGGTTTTATCCTGCTTCATGGGAGTGTTTGAAACTCAATATCTAGTATTCTTTGTACACAGTGGCTGTTTAAATATTAATAGCAGGTTAGTAATATTTATTATTCATAGTTTTTTTAGACAGGCTTCATGCATGACCACAAACACCCGTGGTTATGCTGTTGTTCTGTCGGACTCTTTGACATGTTTTAAATCAGTCTGTTTTAAAGAGGCAGCCTACCAATCCATTTCAAGACATTTCAAAATTGTTAAAACACTATTTCTTTTAACATAAGAAGTCCTTTTTTTTGGATATAAGCTGGGGCTGCATTACTCCTTTACTAAAAACAAACCTCATTACAGATTAAACAATAGTGGCCCGCTTACATTATGTGAATCAATACATGAAGACAGCATATATTATTTGATAAGCAATCTTTATTTGAGCATCAGACCGTATTTTGCTGTCTGTGTACACCACCACCACCGTGTGACCTCTTGTGCTGCTGTACCTGTTACACTGCAGACTGGATTGGGCCGTTCTCTGCTGAGTAAGATCATGTGGGGTTTCCTCTGTTGCTTGGCAGGATTGGTCTGGCACTGATTATGATGGATCGCTTGTTGTAAAGAGGAAATCTACAGGAGGAAAAAAAAAAGTGCTGGCTTGATTTGAAGCAGGATTAGCTCCACGAGTGTTTCCTCTGCCTCAGATTGATAGTTGGAGGTGCGCGTCTTTCAGCTCTGGTTTTAGGAGACACATTTTCTCTCAATTTTTTTTTTTTTTTCAAGATAGGTGCTCATTTGATCTACATTCGTAAAGGCTGCAGTCATTTGACAGAAGATGAAGGAATGTTGTCTCTGCAGTGTTACTGCAGACACTACGATGACTAATCAGAGTCTCCCACCTGAATCGATGACAGCAGTTACTTGTTTTGTGTTCAGGCTGAGTTTACAATGTAAAGCTGGAATTGAAAACTGTCTGACTGCATAGCCGGTGCAGCACAGGAGCAACAGCAGTGAAAGGGAAGGAAACGCCATGTCCACTGCTTGATGCATTAAACCTGAAGGACACAAACTAAGGACTGAATGTGCTGCTAGTCTTAGGGGTGCAGTTGTTTGAACTCCGCTTTGCTACCGGTTCAGCTGGGGCTGGATGCATTCTGAGAACTGGAGCATTTAAATAAGAGCTTAATGCAATGATGTATGAAGAGAATGTCGTTTTTAATTCAGGAGGCAAAAAACTGTTTTTGTCATCCTCTAAATAGATGTGTTAGAGGTCATCCACAGCAAGAATACCAGCTAAGTCACCTCATGAAAAAAATAAGTAAAACATTTGATGTCAGTGAACTTTTATTTTTTATAGAGTTCTTTCCTTGACATTAATATGAGTGGAAAACATCTAACCTTTCTTTGACTGAAAACTTAACCTTTTAAACTGTTGTGTTTTGTTCGTATTCTATTTCCTTCTAAGAAGACTCAGCTTTCACCACAAGCACAGGATATCTCAATCCCCATGATTTCATCTTTATCATGCTTCTCAATCCCCTCCAGAGATGAAATATTCTCTTTTTTGTGTGTCTCGGGGAACAGAAAAGATGAGTCAAAGTGGATGACTTCATTGCAGCTTCTTATTAGACATTTCAAATTAAAAAAATAAACAAAAAAACAAGAGGAATAACTCATGCCACTCACACACGCACGCTGATACGTGCTCTGTATCCTAACTGTTCAGCTGAGCAGCTGACATTTAAGCAACCAAAAAGTTAATTCTGAATGTAAATTTTAAGTTTTAGGATTGAAAAAACATGTGTAATGTCATTAGCTTAAATAAGTATCTTGAAATAATGTACTTCCGAGATGAGTGTTAGACTAAAAAAATTAAACCTCAAGTGCATCACGTACGATTCTTAAACATCCACTTTGAGGTAATGGTGTAAAAATACCTTCATTGCGTTTTATTAGCCACCTAGAAGACCACTCTTTAGCTGAAGTGAGGACAATTATCGGACACATGATCTGTGGATATTTATAAAGCCGAGGCCTTGGTTTAATTTGTTCACACAGATCCATTACTGAGTGGCCAGTTTTCCAGCCAGACAGGCAGCCTGCCAAGCAGCCAGCAAGTGCATTTCCACCTTCGATGGATGGCCGGCAAGTAGGAGCAAACAGGCAGCAAGGATGGCATCAGTAGAGGGATTTTAGGATGAGATAGGATTCCTGAAAGCATCTATTTTCATTTGTGGTTGCTTGACCATTATTGGGGCCCGGGACGCTTGGCGAATAGAGCGCGGAACTGATGAATCACTCCTGCCTTTTTTTTTTTTCGTGGCGCAGCAGAGGGCAGGGACATTAACGCAGCAGTGAAGGATGAGAGGGTCTCAGTCTAGAGGGCCCTGAAAACATGCAGTAAGTGGTGGCAGTAGATAACACGGTGTCCTTGAATCATAGTTAACTTTCATCCCAAGAGATTTTGTAATAACTCAGGTATGTGCGCTCGTGTTTCCACCCTCTGTTCGCTTCCACGTAAAAGCTTCTGCACATCCATCTTCAGATATTCTCTGCTGATTATTCTCAGTTGACAAGATGCATTAAGTTGGGGTTTGTGTGATTGTCGGTAAAGTGGTCTAACAATTATTGGAAAAGTCATCATGAAAATTGATGCAGACATTTATTTGTCCCAGCAGAAAGAACTGTAATAACTTTAGTCCTTGTCTAGAGTTAAACTTGTTTAACTTAAGCCATTTTTCCTCCTCTTTGACTGACAGTTTAAATAGCTGAGGCGTTTGTCTCCCTTGCTATACTAATCTGCCTGTGTTTGTTCTGCAGGTTCTACTGGGACTTGATAATGCTCATCATGATGATGGGGAATCTAATCATCATTCCTGTGGGAATAACCTTCTTCTCAGAGCAGACTACCACCACCTGGCTGGTCTTCAACGTTGCCTCGGACACCATCTTCTTGGTGGACCTGGTCATGAACTTTAGGACGGGGATTGTCAACGAGGAAAGCTCCGAGATCATCCTCGATCCCAAGGTCATCAAGATGAATTACCTGAAGAGCTGGTTTGTTGTGGACTTTCTGTCCTCCATTCCAGTGGATTATATCTTTTTAATAGTGGAGAAAGGCTTTGACTCAGAGGTATATAAAACAGCACGAGCGCTGCGCATCGTCCGCTTTACCAAGATCCTCAGTCTTCTGCGTCTGCTAAGATTATCCCGGCTCATCAGATACATACATCAGTGGGAGGAGGTGTGTATGTTGCTGTTTTTGACAAGAAAGTGCTATAATCCTGAAAATGGCAAAAAAAAGAAGGTTTTGAATGAATATTATGCACCTATTTTGCTGATATTTGTTGGGCTTTTTGTTTTCCCCAGAAGCATTGTCACAACTTTGAAGGGTTTTTGATTAAGGATAAATTAACAATTTTAAATTTTAATAGGTGGTTTTGATCACTAATGTAAAGGATTATCACCTTATAGTAGCAGTACACTCAAAGAAACAACAAAGACACATGTTTGATTGAATTACAGCAAATATTAACAACTATAGGTTTACCAAATAGTTTATTCTTGTTAGTTGTATGTACATTTACCAATTTTCCACACAATTTTATCAATTCCTTCAGATTTATGAATTCATATTAAAGGTTTTATGCCTTTTGACAAACCAAGAGTAATACATTATTACCTCAGGCTGACTCTCTGGCCTTCCTGACTATTTATCTAAGCTCCAGTGTGCTCTATCTTGTGGTAATGATTTGATTAGGCTGACTGAAAGATAGCGCTGCTCCATATCATGACAAAAGCATTCCAGCCAACAGATGTGTTTCAAGCTATTGTAAAAGCACCTAAATTACTGTCTGACCAGAAAGGCTGTTTGGTTAGGATATAAAAAGCGAAACGTAAT
This sequence comes from Kryptolebias marmoratus, assembly GCF_001649575.2. Classification (NCBI taxonomy): domain Eukaryota; kingdom Metazoa; phylum Chordata; class Actinopteri; order Cyprinodontiformes; family Rivulidae; genus Kryptolebias; species Kryptolebias marmoratus. Next base: position 13,474,994 of record NC_051443.1, read on the forward strand.
AATGCGTATATTTTTAGCCCCTCTGATGCCAAATATCCTTGGAGGTATTGTGTCTGTTTTATGTTGTGATGCTGGCTGAAGTAAGAACAAACCGACTTCAGATTCTTTTGAGTCTATCTGTGAACATCAGATACATAAAAAAGCATCAGGAATGCAAAAAGAGTTATTTCTGTTTATGTTTACATATCACACACCGTCTCAACTTTTCTGAGCCGTTAAAGTTGTAGTTTGGATCCTTTAAAGTTGGGTTTGTGGAAAGTGTACGGACAAATAATATTGTTTTAGTTGTTCTGAACGACCTCAGATTTGAGAAAAAGAGTTTATTTCTGACTGGACTGACAAGCTAAGGGCTAATTGGAGTGGGGCCAAGACCAAAGTGGACCAAAGTGGACTTCTTTCATCTTAAAACCACTCTAACCTGAAACATTTTATAGAATTCACAAAAAAACATATTTTGACAAGATTTTTCAGGTTATATGGACTCATTGAATATGAAAAATATCACAAGCAAGATACATTTAATCAATAATGTATTTACGATTATTGAAAATGATAATTTGTTGACTTTGGAATCACATGTTCTTTATTGCACTTAAAGAACACTGAATTTCCTTAAATCTACAAATGACCTAGATGCCTTCCTGTTGAACTTTCCTTTGAAATAACTGAAAGTATTTATTCAAATGTAGGCTGCTTTATAAAGTAATAAACACAAATAAATAAAATCAGGAATATGATGCACTTTCAATATATTGTCGGACCCCGTAAAATCTAACACCCACCCTTTTTTATTACGTTAGAACATTTTTTCACCTAAAAAGTGTCTTATCACATAGTGGATTAATGAAATTTCCATAATTAAGTGAGAAATTACCCCAATTTTCATGAATATTGACAAATTTCCACAAAAATACACCAAAAACTCCTTCAGTTCAACATAATGTTCAGTGATTTAGTAAGGCGCTTCAAAAAATCTGCCTGTAAATAATTTATAAATAAATAAATGCAACTTTTTGTAAAGTAGTTAAACAGATGTTTGTTTCACATGAGAGAAAAGAAAGTCCTTCCATTTGTAAAATTAGTGCTTCACAGACGAACTTCAGATTCTTCATTTGAAAGCAGAATACTTGATTCAATGCATGCGGCTTTAATGAATGTTTCTCACTTTATTAGCTGTGAGGAGGCGAACCAAGATGAGAACATGCTCGTAAAGTGGAATATGGCAAAACATGTTTTAAATATTGTTCTTTTTTATGTCGATTTTACTGCTTCTGTGATGGTTTGGAGCAAAAATTGAAACTACAAATTCAATTACTTGCACAGTCCTACTGTCAGCCCCCGCTAGGCTCACTTTCTGCAGGAAGAGCACAATATTTTCACCAGAATTACTCTGCGTCGCAGAACTGACAAAACTGACTGATGTTGGAGTTGTAAGACACTAACAATCTACTTGACTTTGGCTCCAATCCGACTAAACCGCTCATCAGTTTGGTCAGAACTAAACTTCCTTTCTCCAAACTGAGGCCGTTCATACTGCTGTCTATTACAGGCAAGATATTAATTGTTCATAACCTTTCCACAGAACCCCATTCGAAAGAATTTGAACTATTACTTTTAACATTGAAAGTGAGCTGTCAGTTCAGTGACAAGTTCCTATCTTATAAACATTTAACTTTTTCCCAACCAGGACATTATCATCTTTGTATATGTAACAGTATGACAGCTGACTTTAACAGTGTTTGATATTTATTAACTTAGTGTATATTTTGCTATTTTATGTTCGCTTGTCTCTGTAATGTGACATTTAAAAAAGACAAGTTTCATCTGTTTATTATTCAGGGTTTGACAAACACCATATGTAGTAAGAATTCACACACACAATCATTCATTACAGACCATGTTCTGATATTAAGTGAGGTATAATTATATACAGGCCCCGCATGTTGTTATTGTCTTGGTGGGCTCATTAAAAATTCAGATTGGACAGCAGGTTGCAGAGCTGCAAGTGTTGTGTGGCTGGATCAGGTTAGGAGCATGGCTATTTGGTGCCGCAAGGTTAATGAAATTCTGCAGTGAGCTTGCAGACCGGCAGTGCAGTATATAGGGATTTGTCATAGTGCCTGAATGCAACAACAGTGCTTACAGCGCCGCACTACTCTCGGTTCATCTCTGTCATGTCACTCCGTTTTTCTATCCAATTGTCTTTCTGCTCAGCTGTCCCCTTCTTCCCTTCCCTCACTTCCGTGCTGTCATTTCTCATTAGCACCTTGTCTGTCTTTTGGTGTTGCGAAATGTGGTCAAAAAATACAGATTTATTTTTTTTCTGGTGTAGAATTTCAAATAAAGTTATTCCTGCAACCACAGACACGCCGAATAATTAAAGAAAAGCCGATCAGTCACATCTGCAGGATGCGTGAGCAGAAAGAAAAGCGGCTAAGTGGAAAAATTCCAACCTGTCGCAACATATTAGGTGTAGGCATCAGGATTAGAGCGTTAATGGAGGGACAAATGCAGTCCCTGCTATCATAATGGGTTTCAAGCAGTGCACCATCACCACATCAGCTCAGGAATGGACTTAGTTATGCAGGCTTTCTGCAATAAGTCATCCTCCAGCCTCCGAGTGCATCCATCACTCCATCATCTGTCGTGTGCTGGCCGCCTCCTTCTTCACTTTGTCACATCTCTCTCCTCCATCTGCGGAGGAACCGAGCCTGTTGTTTCGTCATCGCAGGCTGGACAGTCAGAGCTGAGCAAATTCTGATTTGTCCCTTTGTCATTTCTGTGTTTGATCTCCCATAAAACCTCACACCAGTCGGCAATGTGCTGTAAAAGACACATACCATATTAATATGTTGGCCATATTTAATGTCTCCTTTTTACACATCTTGCACTTCTTTATTTTTAGCCACAGGCGCGGAGTTTATTTTTACTTTGTGTGATAGATGCTGGACATGCATCTTAAAAATGAGTCTGCAGTCGGCTGCAGGTGTGTTGAAGCTCTTTGCCTTATATTTCTCCGTAAATGTGCATCTTTCCTTTGTTAAGTGTGCTCGTGCTAAAGCAGGAACATCTTACAGACAGAACTGCTGCAAAGTGTATGTTGGGTTTTAAATAAAACAGCTGAGTCGCCACATTTTTATTATTCAGACGAACTGCCTTGACCACCGCCCAACAGAGACGGGTGCACTATTAGCTGGAAAATAATGCATACGCAGTCAAGTATTAATCTGTCAGAAGTGACTGGGTGGTTGACTTGCTGCTACACACTCGCGCTTACTTTATTTTTGTGCTGCCGTTGTTGTTAATGCGCGATTTGTTGCTTGTGTTTGTTCAGTCATTCATCCGTGTGTTTACTCTCACATAATTACTGCAATGTGCAGAGCTATGGGAAATTATAGCATACTGTGTGAAGGTCACGCAGAGCAGCAAATATGGTCTGTGCTCAAACACGACAATTTAAACAATTACCAGCCACTTGGAAGCTGGTGGACTGTTTGCACATCTGAAAGTAACTCTTTATGTGGTGAGCAGAGCAGGTTGGAGCTTTGTCGGCGTCGCCATGTTGTCACTGCACGTGCTTCTTGGTAAGTTGATTATTTGAGCTGTTCTCACAGAAAAAAAACAAATCAGAAGTTTAACAAACGTGCAGATTAAGTAATACTCCAGAACTTTTCTAATTTACTCACTTCATCATGGTGCCCATACCCCTGCACCACACAGCAGACAGATGTTACAGACTGAGGTAAAGCTGCAGCTGGTGAATTGTTTATGTTATGAACACTAATATCGTACCTGTTGTAAACATGTTTTTGTACTAAGAAATAGGAGAATTACAGTTTAATTCTGACCTGACTGATGAGCAACCGGCTTGTTGGAGGGAGGCCTAGACTAATATGGATTGCTGCCATCTTCTCTCAGACTAGCTGTTAGCCTATCAACGTGGTCAGAATTCACCACCATTTCTTCCTACTTAGATTCATAACCTTTCCACAAAACCCTATTAATAAAACCGAAACTATTCCTTTAATTTGTTAAATGCTCATTTGTAAGGGGTCAAATGCAAGCTTTATTGCCTTAGATTTAGGGTTCTGTTTGACACCCGTTTATAAAATAAAGCATACATACAGCTATTCCCTAGCGTTGACACTCCACTTCCTTTAGATTTAAGTCATTTATACAACTTTATTTGATTTCAAAGAGGATTGTGGCCAAAGTACAAACCAACAGTATAGCGTCTAAATTGGCTCCACTCATATAATGAAATTTAGAGCTGACTGCAAAGTATGAAATTATTTAACAAGTTTAGGTTTGCATTACCTTTTAAAACCAAAAACATGATTTTAAAACTGTAAAGTGAAGCATCTAAATGTTTGTCACTCTACACTCACAGCTATAATCGAGTCAGAGTCAAGAAGTGTTAGAGAAGACCAGGTGCAGGTTAAAATATCCACATTTTATGCAGATACAGCAGTTCTGCAGTCATTTTTATTTCTAATGCAGGACAAAAATACTTTTTTGTCTTTAAACTATCATTATGGAACAGTTGTCATTAAAACACACCTTCTTTTGCTTGAGCTGCTCTGATCTTTTATGACCTTTTTATCAACATATTTTTTTATTTTCTATGTACCATCCACCCTCCCGTTATGTCCTGTTGTGTCATTACAACATTTTTAAAATAGGGGAAATGACTTCCTGACTCATCCAGTCACACGCTTTTCATTTATGTCAGTGACTGCAGTTATTTGCGTCCGTAAACGTCACCACTGTCTAAGTGTGAGACTAAATTACTGAATGTACCATTGAAGATAATTACAACAACATATTCACAACTGGACAAATATGCATCAAGAAATGGTACTTTAGGCAATTATTGTGGAGATTTATTTATTTTCATAAGAAAAAACTAAAATCTGGCAAATAAAAGTAAATAAATGTGCCTTTAAAATCTAAAAGTATGAGGAAATACTGTTTTCCAGGTACTCCAGCTCTTTTCCACAGTCCAAAACCATGCATCTTAAGTTACCTTTTGATTTGAAATTGAAATATAAGTGTGGGTTTTCTTGTATTTTTTATTTTTTTGTAGGGAAGTAAGGTGCATTTTTGCTGCTAGGTATAGAACTACATTGTCAAAAGTACTGACAATAAAAAGTATTAGCTTGTAAGGTACAATGCAGTTCAAGGGTACAGCTAAATAAAGGTTGTGCAGCTTTTGGAAGCGTTCCTGCATCTTGATTTTCTGGTCTGTGTGTTGACCCACATTTTCGCCCTTTTATCCTTAATTTCACCAGCATTTTTTTTCCTTTCCAGAACTTTTTTGCCTTCGGTTCCTATTTATTTCCAACCCGACAGCATGTATGTTTCTCTTATTATTTTATGCCCTCAGACACAGAACTAATTATCCCAACGACCTTAGAGTCATTGCCACCGATTTTTATTTTCCTTTCTAAGTTATGCTTTTACCATTTCTGATTTAGCTTTATTGTTCTTTATATAAAAGGAAAAAAAATGCACACGCACACTGAAGGGATAACATTTTTAAACTGCTGTGGAAAATCCCCAAGGCTCCCAGTGCCACATCTGGCTCATCATGGCCACCAGGCCTCCTGCCAGCATCTGGCTCGTGTCGCAGGGCTCAGGTTGGGCTTGTGGCAGGACAGCCGCCCTCAGGGGGGGCTTTACTCAGTCTGAGGCTTCAGGCTGAATTTGTCTGCCTTTGCATTGCAGGTTCAAACGTGAAATAACAACACCAAATCTTATACACTCATAAAACTGCATTTTGTATTTTGATTAGATAAATTTGTAAATGTTATCCTAAAGCAAATGAACCTTGTTCAGTGTTGATCACGAGAGAATTGAGAGCCACAGATAAGACATATGTTCTGATGTTACTGTGATGCTTAATTAAATGTTTTTTTTAAACATGACAATAACTGCCTGCAGGCTAATTTAGTACAGCTGGATAACTTCAGAGAATTTTTTTTTTTTTAACACTATACTCTGTAAACGCCATTGCTTTAATGATAAAATCAACAAGGGAAGCTTTGTTTATTCAGCACATTTTCAAAACCAGAATAAGTTGTTGCAGTGAGAGTCTGATCAAAATGAGACGAGTCCATGAAGTAGATCTGGTAACTGAGTAAAACAAAATGTCAAATCAATAACCATTATCAAATGATACTCCAAAGGACTCATCTTATAGACAATTAACTTAGATCTTTACCAACTGAATGGACTGCTGTAATATACTGTAACTTTGTCTAAACCAAATACTAAATTGCAGTGAATATACAGTCCTTATGTCTTTTGATAGATGTTATTATACAAACATTTGCGTCAGAGCATTTCTCGAACAAGTAGACCGTCTGCTGCAGGTAACAGACAAACGTTCAGCAACCGATCTGTTTCATCGGAGTCTGTCGGCACAGATCTGTTGTCCAAAACTCAGGTGCTGGACTCCTAATTCGGTAAATTGATCCGAAAAGGGGAAATTGTGAGGCAGCTGACTGGGGTATCAAATTCATTTTATAGGAGTGAAGGAGGAGAATAAGACTACCTAAAAAAAAACAAGCCACTGTCCTCCAAATAACCTAATGTGTTGAGTGACAGTCTGACAGCTGAACTTTTACTTTTCTTCGTTATTATAGACACATTTTACCAACAGACTGACAGTCGGGGTCTCACCATATTTTCCCTGTTTAGGAAAATCTCCTAACACTCTAAGTTTTTCTCACAACTTTGCTAAAAATAAGCTAGATCAATTTGGAACTTAGTAACAATTTGGAATAACATACTGTATGAAAAATAAACCAATTTATTTGTTGGAAGGAGACGTTTAAAGTTAAATTTGCTCATTCTCTTTGCATAGTGCCTTGCAGTAACTTCCGTTATAAATTGAAGTAAAATAACCTCATATAGAATAATTTAATTACAACAGAAAGTCCTTTAAAACACCTGACCAGGTGATGGTATAAGTTAATAATAGCATTTTATGATAAACGCCGATGTTAAAATTGAAAATGTGTTCAAAGATGAGGGGCCTGAAGTAAAACATCTAACACATTTGTTTTTAATTGTGGATATTTCCTCTGAATTTGAGGTTGACAGGCCAACACACAAGTAGGAGATATGAAAACTGATCATTTGATCATGCTTTTCACAAGATTTCAGAGGACACAGAGGTCAGAACCCATTGATTTAATCTGTATATATTGCTCCTTAAATATAGTTTTATTAGTTTTAAATAATTAGTGTTTAAAGTTTTCTTTAAAAGTAGATTACTGTCCAACCACTGGTCAGTTAAGCAGCCTTTTCAGATCTACTTTAAATTGAGCTGTGGCTCTTAATGAAACTAAAGTGCAGTGTATCCCATATAAAAAATGAAAAAGGTCATTATGGCGAAGCAATCGGCGTCTCATTAACAGATAGTTTGGAGCCAAATCAGATTGGTGAGCGTTACAGTGTCCCGCGGCCGTGGTTCACTTGTCTCAGGAAAGACTAAACCAGGTGCTGGGAGCCACGAGGACATCGTCCCAGAATCAGACGAGGACACAGGTGCATAACCACACACACAGACACACAAGATGTGCTGACTCATGACATACTGAATCATGTGTTAGATTAAAGGAGAGAAGAAAGCGAGGCAACAAAGGAAGGGAGCAGTGTGTGTTTCTTTTTATCTGTGTGTCATACAGCAATGCCCGCAGCACGAGTGCCTTATATATTTCAGAGACCCTTCTTTGGGCTGTTATTACAGCATATAAGATCAAGTTGGGTTTGTTTCTTCTTTGTTTACCTCAGCACATGCAAATAATTGTTTCTCCTTTTCCTCAGTCGGGGATGTATATCAGTGACACCAGCACTATCTCAGACTGGAATATACAGCGCAGATATCCAATCTGTTTCTCACAGAGAACAGCAAATGGCATTTATAGGAGGATAATTAAAAGGTTCTCATTACCATGTTCTATCAAATGGCATTTAGTTGTCGGACACACAAACAGACGTGGGCAGCAGGAGTGTGCGTGGCTGTAGGACTCCTGTGTGGAGCAGAGCCGTTGGCGCATGACTGCGTGCAACTGCTTCCTGTTATGTGCTGTGATGTGATGCGCTTTGAGAGGCCGAGGATTGTTGTCATGTCTGCTTGTGCGTGCGTCAGCCTGTGGCCTCGAAGCGACACGTAGCAGCTTGATCACACAACTAAATGTTTTTGTTCCAACTCAATGGGTAATATCGATCCACAATTGAAAGCTTTTCCGTCGCAAACACAGGTTATGAAACTCATGTTACAGTGAATGAAACAGGTAAATAAAAACGTGTAAGCAAATCACATCGGCTCATAAATGAGATCGTCTTTGTGAGTTTTTCGAAATGTATTACACAGAGATCCCCTATAATTTACTGACTCGGCTGCTCTAAACTGAGTGCCCCGAATGTCCCAACTTTAGAGAAAGTGTGTTTTATCTTAGAAAAACACCCGTATAATTAAGGCATCACAAGTAGTTTCTTCCTAATGAGTCAGAAAATCAATAGCCTTTGTTTTTCTGTGCTCCTGACGGTCTGGTTTTACTTAATGCTCTGAACAATGCTGAGGTACAAAAAGACTTTTGGAGACACCTGTGTTGTTATTGCCTGCTTCCCAAAGAGAAAGGCAGAGAAATAATATTTATGCCCGTGTCTGTCTGTTACCAAAATATCTTGTGAATCACTGAACACATTTTAATGAAACTTGCAGAAAGTAATCACCAGAAATAACTTATTAACTTTTAAGCCAACCTGATTCAAGATAGTAGCCTCCGCCAAGTGACTTTAAAAAAACACATCAATGGCTATAATTCATTCAATTTTACAGATACTGATTTAAAAGTTGTTGTGGTAGCTTACAGTCATTCACAACGCATACTCTGAGCATGACATCTGTGGCATTTCATGAGATTGTGCATAACGTTGTTTCAAGGTTGACCCAAAACAGCTACAGTTCTGCTGTTTCTCACCATAAGATGATCTTGGTCTAAAGCCTTGGCATGAAAGGGGGCGGGTGATATGCAAGCCTTCAAGGAATGCTGGGCTTTTAATTCATTGTAGAGATGAAGCCTGGAGGCAGCTTGTGCGTAATGAGGGAGGTAGAAAAATGAAAGGTGAAGTTATAACTGTGGTTGATTAATTGCACCGTCACATGATGGTGAATAAAGAGGGAAAGTTATGCAGGTCTGAGTGAAAGTCCAACCCATCCTCTGAAAAGGTTCAAATATTACAGCTGTAAATGTCCAGTGCATTATGGCGTCTCTAGTGTGCACTGGAATGCAATAACATCAGAGACAAGGGAGAAATCAGACCCCTTTTGTGATTTCCTGCTGGAGCATTTTGCTCTGGTAGAAGCATTTGATGCTTCGGCTTTTATTCGAGTGACTTTTTTTTTTTATTCACTTTACGTCTCTATGGAATGTGTTGCACTTTCTATTTCTCCCTGTGAATCTGCATTACTATGGTTTCATGGGTTAGAATAGATTGCAGATTCTCCAGACATGTGGAGTTTGTAAGTTGTGTCGCTGCTCAAATCCCATCTGAAAAGACAACTTAAAAACAAGTTATAGTACATGGCAGATGGATATAAAAGGTTTAAATATTTGTAAAAAATATATTTTTTTTAGTGCAGAGCTAATCAGCTAGTGAAGTGAGAATGTAAAATGTAAAGATGTTCCACTTTACATCTTCTAAATATGGGACTATTTCATCTGTAAAAACCTTACACAAATTTCACTAAATGCTATAAGACTTTACTCTTATATCTACTTTTTTAAACTTATGTGTGTAAAGAAAAATATGTCCATGAACATGCATCAACAGATGATGTTTTGTGATACTTCTGCACAGTGTTGGCTCACTTGCACTTCACATTATAATTAATATATAGGCTTTGACTAAATTAAATGCATATTTAATAGAACCTGCAGCCCTACCAGTAACATGAAATTGGTCTAAAATATTAGTTTAGGAAATGAAATAAAAAATGGGAAGGAATTTAAATTATTTAAAGATAAACTATAAGTTGATTTTCCATAACATAATAAATGATAGAGGCATTTCATCACTAAAGCATGCATTTAGTAGAAGGACGTTTCTTTTTGAAAGACTTTGGTCACAAAATGGAAATTCAATATTTCATCCTCTTTGCATTTTAAATGACTGTTTGGGCTCCACATTGTTTGTGCATGCTTTGTTGCTTTCGCTTAGGCAAGTCCTATAACAGCAGCCCTTCTTTTTACAGAAAAAAAATAACAGTAATTAGCGTTCTCACTGCAAATTTTACTTTCAGAAAAAGCGTGTAAATTCCTTACTTCACCTCCAGATCACTGCACTCACTGTAAGATGATTGATGTAAAAGAATTTGGCACTTTGGAGGTCCTGGTATGAACAGATTTATTATCTTCCCCCTGAACATGCCCCTGCAAAGCATGGCCGCACGGCTTGTTAGAGGCGAAGCAGGCCTTTCTTGTCTTGTGTGTGGGAGTTGAAGCCTGCAGGCAGATAAAGAGCTCCGTCACGTGTCTCTATGTGTGACAATTTGACTGTCACACATTTGACTTTTTTTTATAAGAGGGGGAGACTTCACTCTACAATGAGAGTTCCTGTCATGTAAAATAAATTAATGAAAGTATATTTTAACAGTTTTGATATTTTGACAATTGTACAACTAATGCTACAAACCAAAACTGTATATGTTTTTATCCTTCTACCTCGTATTTTACTGTTAATTTCTTTCAATACACAAATGAATTTGTGTCCAAACCCTCTGCACGAGCAAGCAGAGCACTACACAGAAACCAACTGACTTCATCCTTCCAATTTTGTCAAGGGAAGAAAAACGAAGGACGCTGCTCTTCCCCTCTCGAGCTGTCTGCATTCGTGTCCTCTCTGTTTTAAGACCCGGCTCTCTGACGATGAGCGTAATGCGCCGTGAATTCTGCTCTTGCTCAGCTCGCTGAGGGAAGCTCACGCTTGGCCCAGGGGAAGGAAAATCCCCGACTCCACAGCCTGAAAGAACAAGTTCTTCTCCTTGTTCCACGCTGATTATCTCATTTTTCTTTGCCAAGCGGCTCAGTGCTCCTTCTGCTGCTAGTCACTCGCGTTAACTGCAATAGAGAGTGCTAATTGCTCGACCGTATGCCTAAGAGTGCAGAGTCAAAGGTCATATCAGCGATGGTAAGGCAGAGGAAGATTCATTTCTTTTAAAAAGTGTGGTTTGAGGTTTCAGTCGCTTCAAAGATCGGTGCTCAATTTGTATTTCTACACAAGTACCACAACATTTTGCAGTAATGTCGGTGCACCACTTACTATCGGCTTAAAACTAAAAAGATAAAATAATGAATGTGTGCCAGCATCATTCTCACTGTGTCAAATACTGAATAAAATCATCTACAGAGCGTCTCTGAGATCTCTCTCCAGAAATAGAACAGGAGGAGGAAGATGGAGATCAGAAAGCACAGATGTGAGATAAAAATAGGCCACAGATGGAACACTGAATCAAAAAAAAAGTACACAAATAAATAAATATATACTGTGGTTTATCAGACACTTCATCTTATTTCATAAAACTGTTTGAAAAGTTTGGGAGGTGCGGCATTTTATATTTTGTATTACAACACTATTTAATGAATAAAATTTGTAAAAAAGAAGAATAAATAAATAAATGTCATTTTTTTAAAGTAAAAACTTCCTTATTGTGTTTAGAAGGACAGTCTTTATGAAGGCCTGCTAATGTCCAATCCTACAAATGTATCTCTGGCTCCATGGATTTAGACAAAAATAAAACCTGTGCAGCTTTTTTTATCAATCTTCCTAAAAAGCATTTGATACTGTAGCTTATCTTCTACTAGTAAAATAGAGAGGGGAAAAAAAAGATTTGCAATATGGCACTTAATGATAATGCTTATAATCAGGGTTTAAACTGGGTTCTCTGCGACTCAGCTCTGTCACACAGTACGCTTAAGTTCATATCTCGTCGTCAGTGATAACCCTTTTTTTCTTCAGGATTAAAAGCATAAAACACGAATCATTTAACACATAATACTGAATCTCAGCCCCTCACTATCGGCTCTGCCAGTTTTCAACCCTGTATGAAAGATTTTAGTCTTTGTAGGATGAATGTGGTCATTTCTCTCGTTGAAGTGTGCATTATTCAACCAGTTGTTCTATAGCTGATAGATATTATTGGTTAATAAGACAACAACAGCAAGTGGTAAAGGAGAACCATAAGACAGAAAAAAGAAATCAAAACAAAACCATATCCACAGCTCTGCACAACTCCGCATAATCCCTTTTCTCCATCCATGGAAGCCCAGACAGGAAGCTCTGTACGTGAAAGCCAAACAGGCAGATGAGTGATTATTTGCAAAGATTGCATTTGTTTGATTTTGTTTTATTCTTACAGATGAAAAATTAAGATAACTTACATTCGATCAAGTCGACAGCTGCAATCTTGTTGTCTGAGAATCAATAAAAAGTTGAGCTGAGATGCTTGTCTGCCTTTACCAGCAGCTGCTGCCGGTTTAGGTCATTTTGGATCATTATGTTACTGTGCGCTCCTTCGCTGGGGGTACCTTTATTCATCACTCTGTCCGTCTCACTCTCTTTGTCTCCGACTGTCGCTGTCCGTCCGTCTCTCAGCTCAGCTCTTGATTTGATCTTAGATTCAAACAGACGTGTCTGCAGAGTGAAGACAGTTAGACAGACAGGGAGGCAGAAAGGTAGTGACACTGAAAGGAAGTAATTGTGGAAAACAGGGTGGATAGTTTGTCTGCAGAGGAGGCCTAATCTTAGCCACCGAAGGTTAATGATATACAAATATGTGACCCGTGCTGGCAAAATGAGTCAGAATGACCACAGGCAAACGAGGGGAGAATATTGATTTTTGCCGTAATTCAGATTTGCATAAAAATTAGTCCATAAACACACAATCTAGCAAGCCCAGTAACTAAAATAGCATATAATCTTCCTAATCTACCTTTAAAGTGAAGTTGTGAAGCCTAAGCACTACCCTTTTAAAACATAGGGCTGGAATTCCTGATTTCATCAATCCAGACCAATAAACATTGAGTCTAATTAACAGAACTAGCTTGTTGCCAGGCCAGGTGACAGATTGCCAAATTTCAGCGAACTACGTATCATTTTGAAGCTTTTGAGATGAATAATTTGAAAATATTAATATCTCAGTATTGAAACATTCCTCATTGGGACTCATTTTGCCACCATAGGTCACATATAGTAATCACACAGAATAAATAAAGTGTTATGAATGATGGATTTTGTTTGTTCATTTCGTTCTGCTTTGTGTTTTGGGGGTTCAGTATGAGGGTTTCTTGAGACCACATTGGTTTTTCTGTTATAGTGTTTTTCCATATTTGTTTTCTTGGTCTTTTCGGTTTATTTATTTTTGTTGTTGTTGTTCTTTTATAAGTCAGTCTTGCTTTTAGATTTCCAAAACTGTCCTGTGTCATTCATTACATCCATCACAAAATGGCCAAAATGGCTGTCATAGCTAATCAACCGAAGAATACTATATTTACACGGTACTGTAAATGGCTTTAACTCTGTTATGCTGAGAGGTGTGGTGTGGAAGAAACGCCATCAGTCAGTCTTGGCTGTACAGCAAACGAAGCAGGTTTATTCATCCTCACATATCACAGCAGAGTTCAAAATGGCCGCCCTCTCATCAGTCACCCCTGATTCATCTAGCAGTTATATATACAGGTTAGACCCCGCCTTCTCAATTCAATTCAGCCAATCACCTCAGCCTTCCAGAGAGGGAAAAAAAGGAAACAGTTAACTTTCACAAACATAATGTAAACAATTATTTTTCAATGATAACATTTTAAGCAAACATCTTATGTGTGCAAATACAGCAGCTTACAAACTGTTGTTATTTTTGTTACTTTGAGTTCTAACCAATCAAACCCCAGGTCTTATCACTGCACTTCCTATAAAAGAGCTGGTTTGAGGCGGGCCTGCTCTTTAACAGGGACCCAAGATGGCTGCCACAAAGACAACAAGGTAAAACATTTCATACTCACTCAGCATACTGACACACAGAATGCTCACATCCACACACTCAAGAACCAGAAAGGAAAAGCTAAAGAAAAACTTAGTGCTTTGTAACAAACTTGATAAGCCCTAGTTTTATTGTCTTATTATATTCTCCATGTGTTTCTGTTTTTGCTTCAGAATCATTTTCAGGCCTGACCCTCCTATTTTGGATTTATGTTTTATGGTTTTGTTTCTTTTGGAGAACAATTTGTTAATTATAAATGTTTTTTTTTTTATTTCCTACCTCCCTAATACTCAGGCTGCATTTAGGTCCTCATCAACAGACAGATGCAACTTAAATGGGTTATATAATAAATTTATAAACAGAAGTTACAAATATGTTGTTATTTTACTTTACAGGCAATGCTCTAAACCATCCAGCTTCATCTCCTGACCCTGACATATAGACATTAAAATGTCAAATCACCCAACAAAATTGAGATGGCTTGCTGTGGATTTTCAATTCACATTCCGTTTTGCCGCAGCGTTTTTTTTTTCCTTGAAGTTCATTACCTCCCTCCAGAGTTGTGTGTAGAAAAAAACAGACATTAACATCAGCTTTGATCTTTTATCCATCCCCATAGGAAATCCCCCGGTGAAGACAAGTCTCCCTCCTCTAAGTGAGCACAGAGCAGGAAGCAGGCAGAAGACACATAAATCTTTCATGTGTATGGTATATATAATATTAGGGGGGAAATGTTTAGCATTAGGCACGTCAGTGCGTGTGTGTTTGTGTGTGTGGGAGGGGAAGTACCACAGAGGGGTTGAGAGTTTTGGTCACAGTGTTGCCAACTTAACAAATTTATTGCTACATTTAGCTATTTAGCAACCCTCAAGCAGCTCTTTTTCACAAAGCAACTAGCGGCAGATATAGTGACTTTTTCTGGTGATAACTTTTTGGAGGCCGTGATCGCTGAAAACACACCGGGAACGCCAGAGTGCGTCTTAACGCCACTAAAACACATAGGATGCTTCGAGCTAAAGCCAAAAGCACAAAAAATAGGTGCTTCTACGGCACTGGCACTGCTTCAAAAAAGGACAGCGTCGAGAAATATCGCTGGACGCAGCGTTAGACAGTGCCAGTCAGTGGTGTGGGGCTCATAATGAACAAAAAAAAAAGGTGTAGTTAGAGTAAATAACTGCAATAACCTGCAGACTCTTACATGGAGTAACACTCTCATTTGGCTGCTCAGATTTGGAAAAACATGCTTTATATTCCCTGAGCCAAGCCATTATCAGACAGTTTAAATAATGTAGCCAGTAAAATCCAAGGTTCAGTGTTTTTTGCTTGAAAAACAACCTATTTATTATTAGTCCAGGGTGTTATTATGTCCATCAGCTAACTGAATATTGGACCAATCAGTGCAGGTCTGATTGACTGATTCTCCGTGAGGCACATAAAGTAATGATCCCCTGAGTAATTAGACTGAAGCACCACCATTCATCCCAGGCATCTTGAAATGATGCCTTGTGCAAATGAATTAATTAGTAACTAGTGAAGCATTAAGATTTCTCCTTCTTTCACTTCCCAGGAGTTAATGTTGCTCTGAATGAATGTAGTGAAGGACCCTTTGTCATGCTGCCATGACGACAGCTGTTTTTTTTTGTTTTTTTTAAACAGCGCGTCATTATCAGAGCTGCAGCGTTACAGACAGACAGACAGGATTATAAAGAACATCAGCTGTAGTCACGATGCAACAGTTAGCAGAGATAAGTGAGGCTGCTGACTGTGCTGATGCTCCTCTCTGACTCATAATACCAGGTAGCTTTCGTAGGCGTTAGCGTTTACGCTGCTATTTTCTAGCTGTCTTTGCACAACATCTCAGGCTAAGATGACGTGACTATCATCTCAGGTATCATAGGTGGGGTTTCAGAAAGGATCAACTTTGAGTGTCTCCCAGCACACAGGGAAGAGTTGTTCTCACTTTACTTTGTAGTCGGAAGGGTCCATCTCTGCTGATGTTTACAAGAGCACAGCAGGTCACCCTGTGCAATCCAGTCAAATCCTCCTGCTCTCACATGGGCACTAATCTTCCATGACTGCTTTCTACAGCATGACTACAACTCTGCTTACAAGGCTGGACCACTCTGTCCTCTCTGTCACTCCTCCGTCCGGCTGTTGAGTTTTTTTTTCTCCTTCTGTCTTTGTTGATTTCTATTTTTGACTCTTTCCCTCCTTTTTGCCTTTCCTTTACCCTTTGTTTTCAGTCCGTTGTCTCTTTTTCCTTTATTTCCTCATTGCTTCAGTCCTTTTTTATTTATTTATTATTTCTTCATATTACTCCTATTCTTTGTTTTCACCTGTTTTTCTTCTTTTTTTTCTTCCATATCTACTCCTTTCTACATTTCTTCATTTTTCCAAGTATCCTTCCCTCAATCTTTTTTCCTGGTTTACTTTGATCCTTTATTTTGTTGTGTGATAACTGTATAGCTGCACCTGACATAAAAAACCCCTTCATTTCTTTTATTTTGAGGAACTCAAATAAAATGTAAAAACAATCTAACGGATGTAACAGACACCGCTTGTGATAATGTTAATAACCTCTCCCTCTACATACAAAATACTTAAAAAACAAACTTAAATGTATTTGAAGGCGAGGTAAAAACTAAAGGTAGCAAAATCGTTACTAGAAGCTGCAAGCAGCACAAGGTTGACTAAAAGTTAAAAGTTGGTAAAGGCTAGCTAAAAGCTAAAAGTAGCAGAATAGTAGATAAATGGTAAACAAAAATAAAGCTTTAAACTGAAGCAGAAGAGAAAATGTGTTTTTTTAAGGAATAGAAGAGATCTGAATGCATTTTAATAGAAAGAAAATATTTGTCAGTAAAGTTAAATATTTCTAAAAGTATTAAAGTTATAGAAACCAAACATCATAGTACCCTTGAATGAGCTGAATGTTTTAATATATGAATGGCTCAAACAGCACAATGTATACAGAAGTACTTAGCCTGCAAAAAATGTACGGGAAAACTAAAAAGAGGTAAACATTGTACTGTGTATATTTGAGTTGGTTTTATCTTGAGATTTCTAGAGGTTTGTTTTCAGGTTTAAAACTGATGAGGCGCTTTGCAGAACTTATTTAATCCAGGGTGAAGTAATGTTTCTGTTATTTACAGCTTTCTGATTCCATTTCAACCTGCTGTTTTTGTCCTTTCTCTCCTCACCAGTTCTTTCATAAACGAACCGACCGAGGACAATTACTGTATTTAAAACCCTCAATAATAATAATTCCATAATTAGACAAACAGAAGGAAAAAGGAGCCATGTGGTGGCACAGTTATTCTTGAGGGTACACACATGTTTTTGGACAGTATGTCCACACATGCTATGCATCAGCCTCATTTCCCCGTCATGCTGAGTCCACTGAAGTCGCAGGCGGCGCCGTCTGAACTCTGTGGGTTTGGAGAGTTGCATCTACATGATATATTGGACCTCAGCTGGCATTGTTTTGCATCCACTGCTCGGGTTACAGGTACAAATCAATAAAACATCCATCCATAAATATGTTTACTTGTTCCCCTGATGCACTGAGCCTGTTCTTTTTTTTTTTTAGCTTTAAAAGAAACATCTTAATGATTTAGCATAAATTACCTTCCTTTGCATTTAACAATTCCTTCTTTCACTGAGAATAAGTAATAAAATGCATATTGCCTGCCACCTTGTACGCCAAAGTTTGAAACAAAGATCTTGTGCTCTGTTAGCACTTGGAGTGTGTGATGGGGGTGACCCTCATCTACTAACACACCATATTTTAGCTTAATATCTAAAAAAAATTGACCAAGTTATAGGCATTTTTGAGTTTGGTAAGTTTTATCAGCAGAGGTAGCCATCTTGAATTGAGTTGATTCCAGTTGTAGACGAACATCCACTGGTTTGTGAGATGTCTCTGCTAACAAACAAGCAGACACATGTAATTATCACACACCTTTTATGGCGGGGGCAAAAGAGAAGATTTAGCATGGATCAGCGTTAACAAAACAGAAGAAGTGCAGGAAACTTGAATTACATATAGCATTTTTTTTTTTTTTTCAATTTTGAAGCTTTTTTTTTTTACTGTGAGCTTGTGTCCCAGTTGATGCTGCTGTCAGTGCAGCCCTGGATGGGAAAGCACAGATTAAGGCAGAACAGAAGTGTTGAGGTTATCACGCTCACACGACCAAAATAGACGCAGAGCGGGTGAAACGGCGGCCACGGCAGCCAGTTGAGGAAGGACAGCGTGATGTGTGTTCAGGAAAGAACAAAAGGAAAACAGACAGATACAAAAAGAAAAGAAAAGAAAATGAACAAGAGCAACGGTGTTCCCACAGGAAAAAAAAAAGTATTTGCTTTCATGACAGACCTGCTTCGGAGGGGTGAAAGCATTGAACAAAGGCATTGATTTATTGGTGCTGTCGTGGAAAGAAGTTTTTGAACTCAGCACGTACATTTTTATCCCATTTTTATTTGCTCGCTGGTAATTTCCACTATGATTTCACAGTTTAGTGCGATAATTAAATATTGCATTTTCTAATGTCATGAGGTTACCATTACACATTAATTAGACTAACTGTGCCGCACATATTATACCCCTCTCACAGACACACACACACTCACATACACACATAAATATTCGAGCATTTGTAACTCTAGAGCTCAGAAACAGGCATCTTCTTCATTTCTTGTTTAGTGATCTGAGAATTAGAGGACTGATTTGACAAAGAACAACAAAAAAACAACAAAAAAACAAAGCAACAAAGGGTAAGAGCTCATTCTGCATCTCAGTCCAACGTGTTTGAGCTACAAATGTCTTCATATGAACTCCCTTATTTTGGTTCTTGTCTTTTTTGGCTCATTAGCGCTGAATATGATTTTAGAGAGCTGTCCCAGTGAAAAAACATCTGTGGTTGTTTTATGTAAAACTGTCTGGGTCTGCTGAGCGTAGCACAGCTTTGTGTTGGGAGTTCAAATGTGTAGCTTCAAAGTAAATCAGGAGGAGTGCCGACGACTGTGATTTATTTATTTTTTCTTCTTTTTTTTGTTTACTGTATTGATAATCCTTTTGTTCTTTTTCATGAGCACAATTCCGAATGCAGGACCGAGATGTTCAGAGTGATATTTACAGATACTTGTTACTCTGCCAGAGAAAGACAAGAGCCTCCAATGAGGAAGTAACTTTTAATGTATGTGTGCTTTGCTGTAATAATAGACTACTTGCCGTTTCCTGCTATAATAAAGATGCTATTGATCGCTTGCTGCAGGAAAGCAAAGGCATATATCTGTCTGTTAGCAAAATATCTCACGATTTTAATAAAAACCTGGATGTACATCTACGACTGACTATCTTTTGGAGCCAACTCAGTTCAACAAGCGCCTGAATAAGAGCTATTTATGCAAAATTTCAGCCACTGACTGTACAAGACATTGCTTCTTCCCTCCTTCTGTGCGGTCTAGTCTACTCTTTGAGTGTTTTTTAAACAGATCTGCACACTGATGAGGTTTCCAGAGTATACAATGTACTGCCTGAAGCCCTGAAGTGATGCCAACTGCACTTATGTCTATTTATTGCTGAACTATAGTTACATCAACATGATTACACACTCCACACAATGGTCACGTGAATCATAATTACAGCAAGCTGCTTTTCCTTGAAGGAGAGAAGGGCTTTGGAAATGTTTCTCTGTTCAAAGTTATATTTCGTTGCCTCTTCATCAGTTAATTAAATGGAACAGTAAATGAAAATAACTAAAGTAGTATTAATTCTTGTTACATATGATTTCTTTTTTAACAAATCCATGTTCAGCTGTCCTTTTTGTAATTAAGAAGAACTAAGCGAGATCCAAATGGAGATTTTACAAGATGATGTTAAGCAGGAGAGTTCCAGAGTTCCTGGAAGCAGTTTTGTTAGCCCTCCATGTAATGGCCAGTGGTGGATTTAATCCACTCAAATTAGTCCCCTGCTAATCCTCGCTGACCCCAGACAGAGGTCACTCATGTCCAATTTAAACATGCATAAAGGCCACTTTGTTGGTGCGTGTTTAGGGCTCTCAGCTTGATGACATGTAATTCTCCTGCCTGCTCTTTTCTCCGCACATTTGTTTTAAAAGGTCAGCCAACCATAAATATAACAAACTGATGGCAGCTGTAGAAAGTCTGTAAAAATAAAAAAACAAGTTTTTTTGTGAAATACATTATGAATGGCACTGATTTAAGAAAAAAAGCAATCCTGTTTATATGTGTGTTTGCATATGTAAAACCAAAAGACCAAAAAATGTTCATGTCTAAGTATTTAGTGCATGTGGACAGATGTGAATGATCTTGTTGGCTGACACAACCAGCATGTGACTTTGTGTCACTATCATATCACATCTTGGCTGTTTGTCTCTACAGTATTAGAGGATTATACTGACCAGCAGCTCGCTCCCCAGTGAAATTTAGGCTTCATGAACTTAATTCTTAGCCAGTTTTTTGTCAATGCCATCTGTGAACATTGATGGTGGTTTGAGCTCATTGTTGGTTCTACCTTTGCTGTAGATTTAAACTGAAACTTTGTTTTTGGCACAATGGGATGGGATAGAAAAATTACTGATTTTGATACAGATAAATGAAGTTGTTAAAGTCTACTATTATAAGCAGGTGATTCAGTCCACTTGACAAAATAGTGATTGTTCACTTGTTTACGAACCAGGATACTCTGTAGCCAGTGTCTAAAAATAGCATGAAGTGGCCACGAAAGCTTAGTTAAAACAGCAGGTATCTTGTTCGTGTTATATGTTCCTTAAAGAACCTAAATGTCTGTAATGGTAGAACTTTTGCAAATTAAAAAAAAGTTTAAAAAAAATTAAAATAAGAACAAATCTGTCAAAATGCATTTTTTACCATCATAGCCTTTTTCTGTGCTGTGGCCATTAAAGTGGAAGTGGAGGTTTTTTTTTTTTTTTTTTTCCAAAACAAGAAAAAAAAATTACGTTGTGAAGGTGGTGGGTCTCAACATGGATGAAGAGGCAGAAACAGAGCTGAGTGATTATTGTAGAAACCCTCTGATGCCAAAAAGATAATGATCCCCTCCTCAGGTAGGACTCTAACATCTGCTTTCCCTTTCTCATACTTAAACATGAATGTGCTGCTAATTTCAAGCAAAAACCTTTAGATTCAAGATTCTGAATTTGATTCTGTAACATTATGAATCTTCATGATTCACTTCCTATAGATGTATTATTTGTTCCATAATAAACTTGCTAGAAAAATAAAATTCAGTCTTTGATCAAGTTTCATAATAGAAGCCTTAATTCCCAAATGACTTGAAGTACAAATACAATATCAAAAAAATTGTAGTCAGATGGTAATATTGAATCCTAATTTAAAGAAGATATATAGGTATTATGAACTGATTATTATCTGGTTCCAGTCTTTGAACAATGTCAAAGTAGAAAGTAGATGAATGAATGTTGTCATCGCACTGTTTTCTCACAAGGGAATTAAAATGGAAAATCTACCTCTGAAAAAAAAAACCTGAATATTGCTGTTGGCTTGTTTGTAAACTAAATGCAAACACTTTAAAAGCTCAAGGTCATCATGTCTTCTGGACCATTTGTTAAGAAAAAAGTGGTCTTTGTTGTCTATGGACACAACATGACAACGGTGTTTAAACCATCAAGATATATTAGACCTAAAGACGGGACCTGAAGCCAGAAGTTGAAGCCTCAAAGGATGGCTGGCTGCAGTACAATTTTTAAGACTCGCCCCTCCATGTAAACAAATGGAACATTTGTCTGAATAAAAAAAAAAAACACTTCCGATCATTTTTTCCAGGTGTTGAGTTTTGTTGACTCTTGTACCTCTTACCTTGCTGCCATTTGTTCAAACATGTATTTTTCTAACACATTTGGTTTAAATTAATTATTTGAGTCTTGTTTGTGAGTTGGGAGGGTTTTGTAGGCTCTGGTTCTTAAAATACAACATGGCAGCACCCCAAAACAATGGGCATTTTGGCTTCAATACTGAACAACAGGAGAAGCCTAGTCCATCTTTATTAATGCTGATGGTTTAAACCACCAACCTGCTGATGGGAAATGAGTAAGAACGCTTTTGGGGATAGGATTAGGTTAGCTTTATCCCATGTGTGCTCAGTCAGATTGGAATGCAGGGAAACCACAAAGAAATCCTGAGCTATCTTTGCTGCACCCTCTGACTCAGTAAGGGAGTCTTCTGATACTCAGGAGTACCACTGCCACAGGAAGCTGTGTTTAGTGAATAGTACTGTCATCATTCTCCTCTAGGGTTGTGGATCTGAGTTTAGCTTGCTGTTGCTTTAAGCTACTGATAGACATTTACTCTGGCTCATTTTGCATTTGGTCACTGTGACAATGTTCTCGTCTTTTAAACCCACAAACTCAGAACAAAACCAATATTTCCACATCACTAGAGGCGAATCACTCTGCTGTGTAACTAACTAAGCAACACATGGAGTTCTGTGCACATGTTTTAAACCCTCCCTCGTTATTTTGGACGGGTTTAAACTGGACTTGATCAGCGGTTCTCAATGCTTTTTGAAAATCTTTCCAAGATTTTTTTCTGTCGACTTTGGCCGCTTTTCACTCATTTTCTGTCCAGTCATTTTCACTCCAGTTGATTTATTTTTGTCTTGTTTTGTTGAAACAAAAGAAACCATAAGATACAGTTTTTATAGGACTACAGGCAATATTCTAAAAATGTATTAAATAAAGCACTTGAAATGCAAATCTATTGGACAATAGTTTGTTATAGGAAAAAAACGTAATTCCAGTTTTACCAGTTCATTTGGAAAGATTCAGTTACCAGCTATACTGTTGTCAAGTGTAAGATAGACTTTATTATCCCTAGGGTGAGCACATGCAGCTAGGAGACTGTTGTGGGTAAAAATGGATCATTTGAATACAATACAAAGAATAATTTAGAAAATTCGTCAATATAAAAGATCCGAGCTTGTGAGATTATCTCTTTGAAAGTTCAGTGTGTAAACTGATTATTTTTAAGGAGGAAAAAAAAAAGAAATTTTGAGGTATATAGATACATTTTAGTGTGTTTAATCAAACTCAGGTGGAGGAGTTTGGGGTTATCTCTTTGCAAGATGACAAAACCATGATATGACAAGCAAAACAATTAAAATCCAAAGACAGGATGCATGGCATTGACTGTGGTTAAGTAAAAATAGTGATTATTTTAGGAGTCTTCTATTGGTAATGTAACAAAAACAAACTCCTGGACAAAGATTGGAAAATTTGGTTCTTTGTGTTAGCAGTGTCATGATATTTGACAACTGTGTACATAACCTTCTTTCTGTTTTACTTGATTTATGTTCATTTTTATTGAAATGATCTAATTTATCACGAGTTCAGATTCATTCTCATATCATTGTACAGCCCAGTAAATGCATTTTGTTTTAAAATATCATAATCTGAACGGAACGTTTGATTATAAACTGATTTTCTCTGGCTACCTACTGCTCCCAGCAGGGCTTCTCGAAGTGACGTCCTCTGAAATGTGAACCCAGACCAACTCCCCTCTGTGTTAATGACTTTCTGCATCTTTCCCTTCTGTCCTTTGTGACGCAGCACAACCCAAAGGTCACAGAAACTTCCCAGCAAAGTGAGACGGTCCTTGGGAATTTGGAAAACCTTGTTCCAACCTTCACACAGAGCACCTTCTCACCCTTCAATCACCCTCTCTCTCGCTCTTTTTTTCTCTTTTGTTGTGTTTTCTGACTATGCAGTTGGAGTAAAGTGCACAAAAGCTATCAACCCTTGACTGTTATTGTCTAGCTATTTCTAATTAAAAAAGGGACCAAAGGGATACTTCCAGTTGTACTCATTTTTTTAGTAAATTATAACTTCAGATGTAGTTATAGTGTGTGTCATCTAGTTTTTGTTTTGTCTCACCATTTTCCTCTGAGTGTTGTGTTTTCCCCTTTTGTCATCAAACTATAATTGATGCTAAATGAGGAGAACAAATGTAGGTAGCAGAGGAGACGTTAGGTGCACTGAGACAGCCACCCTGTGAGCTAATTTTAGCCTTTCAGGCCAATGCACTGTGTCTCCCTGTGGATGAGTTGAACCATAGAGGGATCTGAGCATCAGCTCAGGCCCTTTTTTCCTCTCCTCTCTTCTGTTTGTGGACGCCGTTCTTTGTGCGGGAAGGTTACAGGACAACCACATCAGACTGAAGTGGAGAGATACAAAGCGCTTTTGCAGCACCTGGGGGTTTGGTCAGACTGATTGGGAATAGGGAGAGAATTATCACAGTGCACAGCACATCAGCACAGCCTGTTCATATTTGAACGCTTCTTTCTGAAGGCAGAATCTGTGAGAAGAGAATAGAAAGCTGACATCTGATACGAGGTGCCTTTTTCCGAAATCACAAGCATAAAACAGATTTAAAGAGAGAAACAAAAGTTAATGACACTCCAAGATTAAAGTCAAACATGAAAAAAGACTAAATTAAAAAAAGTAATCATAAATTAACCAAACATTTCTTATAAAAGTTTACTTTTTTAAACTTTTGGATGACACAGTGAACCAATTAAATAGTAAGGCCAAAGATAAATTTATGTGGAGTGGAAAGCTATCAGTTTAAAATAGATAATAATTACCTGCAAATCATATTCTTTCTATTCAGCAAAGTGAGAAATGGGGCAGGTTTATTATGCAAAACGAACCAATCAGCAGCCACGCTTCTTCTTTTTCAAGTTTTTTTTTTTTTGGGCGGGGGGGAAGGACAAATTAAGCCTCAGTACAAGGAAGACTGTGGAATAACTAACCTGGAAATAAGTAATGGGCTTTTCATGCTAATGATGGTTTTTCATGCTAATGAGTAACTCTGAATGAGCGCTGTAGTCATCCAGGCGTGAGTCAATTCACTACGTCCAGATCGGATGGAAATGAAGCAGCTTCTCCCTGCAGATGTGCATGCTCAAACCCCCTCCCACCCCCCAGATGACTTTCTATTTTGAAACTTTCTTGCTCTGATTAAATAGCCACACCAGCGGTAGCACTCGTCCCAACTTATTGCATTTGAACACACTAACTGGCTAATTATTTCAGTGGCCTGCACTCTCTTTATCATTCAAGACCTTTGCTTAGTATTACCTGCACTACCCCATGCTGTATGTGGGCTTCCTCCACTGCTCCATTTGTTGTGGAAAGTATCCATGTTGAATGGTGAACGCAAAGTCTAAATCTTTGTGGATAAACAGGCACAACATGCCCTCAGCTTCAAAGGTGACTTTTTACTTCTGTGAACATTGTTTTTTAATCTTTTTGTATTTTTGCAAAAGTGGTCCAAGAGCAGTTTAGAGTCACTGCACATAATCCATCTAAATCTGGACTCTGATTTTGATGTATGAATGTCAGAATTCTGATGAGGTCTAACCGAGGTCCCTGTCTCTCCCTCCTCCTGTCTCTCTTCTGCAGATTTTCCATATGACCTATGACCTGGCGAGTGCAGTGGTAAGAATATTCAATTTGATAGGGATGATGCTGCTTCTGTGTCACTGGGATGGCTGTCTACAATATCTGGTGCCTCTCCTTCAAGACTTTCCCCCTGACTGCTGGGTGTCCCTAAATGGTATGGTTGTAAGTATTAAACATTTTTTTCTTTTGTATTAAATAAACAGCATAAAGTTTCTTTTACCTTAGCCACTGTGCCTCCCTACACTTGTTGGAGTTTTCTGAAGGGATGAGGACAGGAGTTTTGGTTTTTGCAGATTATCTCATTTTGTTTGGCAGGACTTATTAGCTTTAAGGTGGTGTCTCACTATGCCGCGACTATTTGGTGAACAGCATTCATGAGGGAGTCTCCTGAATGTCTCACAACGTTCACGGTGGTTCTCAATTTTCTTGTGCGAGTCCCTAAGGTAGCAGTCCTGTCACTTGAGTTTTAAAAATGTTCAAAACATTTTGTAACAAATTTTCTCTGAAAATAGTCACAGAGTTGATGTGGGTGCCTCAAGCTTGCCTTGAACCCACCTAAATTTTCTCGTTGGGATCTCTAACCTGTCTCAAGAGTGCTTTAGCTGTGTTTTGACACCTGCACAGGAGTTCTCCTCCAACAGAAGACATCCGGGGCAAATGTCCAAGACCAAAACCCTTGCTGATCATAAATAATGATTTTTTAAAAACTGTTCCAAAACTGTTTCAAGTGTACTCCGGCAGATTAATTCATAGTTGTGGGGACGGCTGTCAAGCTGGGTACAAAACAATGGGTATAATGACAATGTGGACAAAGTAATGTGCACGGCCATGACTACAGTTTTGCAAGTAGTGGACACAAAAATGGGCTGTGATTTGGTTGCAAACACTCAGAATTCAGTGGGACTGTAATGGAAAATTTGCCTATTTTCTTTAAAGTTTTCCACAATTTGAGTTGCCAACCAGTCCCCAACAGTTGCAGCCCAGTGAGATACTACCTTTACCTCATGTGGACTGCTGGAATTTTCTTAAAAATGCCCAAATTTCCTAAATTTGTAATGCTATTCAGATGTTTTAATGACATCCGGAGCTCACAACAGTGTTGCAGCTTGTAATTCCAGTAAGTTTAGTCAAAGACACCTGGACTTATTTTTCTTTTCATTTCACTTCTCATCTGAGGAGCTTTCTTAGTTCAATCTGAAAAATGCTGAATTCCAAGCTTTAAAACTGCGATGAGCTAATCCATTTTTTGCTAGCTGAACCCACAGGCAAATCCTCTCCTTCCCATCCATCCTCGGGGTCATTAGGGTTTACAGTTTAAAAGCTCGGAACTCCACATTTTTCTGTTTTACTTGAGATGAAAAGATAAGAAGCAAAATGTCTCCAGAACTCAAAAAGATGTCCGCTTGCCTTTGATGAAACTTGCGCTGACGAACGCTGCCAAAGTGGCTTTCCTCTGTTTTCTTTGCTAAGGGACAATTTTGTACTCATCAGGTTGAAAACCTCAAAAGGAGCATGAGTAACATTAATGCCTCACCAAAAAGTGCAGAAAGTTTTTTTGCAGGGTGCTCAGAGAGGCCACAGAAGAAAGGAAATGTTCTTGTTCTGTTGGTGCCCATGAGCAGCTGCATATGCTTGTTTAAAAATGCCTCTGATGTTTATGTCATGCTAATAACGAGGCCACTTGTCCCAGGAAAAAAAAAATGGTCAGCATCTCTGCTGCTAAATGATTATTGTGGAAAATGTAGAAAATAATGATAAAACAGAATAACAATTTAGTTTTAATGGTAACACCGAGAATGTTAATAGAGTTTTAAATAAACTAGTGCAGCTTGCTTAAACTTTTGCAGTCCAGGTTTCCCATTATTTTGAGAAAACGGAGTCATATTCTGTGTGTGCGCTGCAAACGAAGCCTCTTGGTTTTGTATTCTGGTCCGGCTGCCTGGTGATGAATACAAGTGTCTTCTTTTTTTTCCTGTTCTATTACATGGTTCGGTACAGTACAGTGCAGTTCTGTTCGCCTCTTTCCTGCTTCATTTTCCACAGCGACACTGTCCTCTGAATGTGGGTAGAATCAGCTATTCATCATCGCAGGACGTGAAGCTGCGATGACACAGATACACAACTTCCCTTTGTGTGTGTTTATGACTTTAAAGGGATTTCACATACACTCTTAGTCAAAGCAACTCACAATTGAAGACAATAGACTAGTAGTTTCTGAAGTGAAGTTTTTACAACTGAAAAGTCTGAATCTATTTTAGGAGGAATTGATATGGACTGAGTGCAGCTCAGGCCAAGAAAGTAAATGTGTATCTTTTTGTAAATGCATACTTGCAATGAATAAATATGCTCCTACTTTATTATTCAGATATATAATATGTGATCTGAGTGTACAAATATCTGGGATTCATGTTGCAAATTGTGTATCAGACTTTCAAACTTCATACAACAAGAAAGTATATTGTGCATGGACTGTAGTTTTAGGTTCACAAATAATGATTCTTTCTGACCAGTCCACAGTCTGCATCATTTCGTACCTACTTGGCTCACTGGAAAGCTTACTGGAGATGGTCCACATTATTACTTCCTGTCATGGAAAATCATAAAAGATTGAGCTGTACTGTACCATGAAATGATACATTCAAAACTGTTCATGTTTGAAGACACTGAAGCTGAAAATACACAAAAGAGTCCTGCTATTTAATACCAAAGTGGGTTGTGGAATCTTAACAAAATATTTGTTTTCATCAGCCTTTCTTTTAGCAATAAATATTAGTTTAAAATTTCAGTTCATCAAGATACCCACTTCTTAAACTTCTTTTTTTTTAACAGCTCTCAATAGAGAGTATACATGTCCTGATTGTAGTGAAATTATTTGGAGTTGTATACAACACTGCAAAAGTCTTATATTATACCCCATTTGTTTCTGCTAAGAAGATTTTGGCTTCTTTTTCCTTCATTTTCTGTCCCCTACCTGTTTGTTCCAACAAGAAGTTTTTGAATGTTTGTTCAGCTCAGACCTATTAATCCTTCAACCATAAGCAGGCTCCTAAATTCAATGGATGAGCTGATATAGTGTCAATACATAACAAAATTTAACCTAAACCTGACTTTGTTTGGGATCTTTAGACATTTTTGTGTTTAGCTTGTCACAAAAATGTAATTTGTTCCCATTTGTTTAGTTAAATCTATGGAAAATACCAAAGGTAGTACAGTTTCACAGACAAAAAAATAATATTTAGCACCAAGAAGGGGATTCCCAAAAAGCTATTAGTTGAAAGTTTTATGCACAATGGATGATCAACTAAAGAATCAATCCTTCTCTCATGTCCTTTCACGTTTTTCCTGTTTCTTGCAGAAATAATTTTCACATCCTGTTCATTGCTTTAGACACTTTTTTAGGCCAACACGTTCATTTTGTCTTTCCCTTAGCTCCCGTTAAAATAAATGTTAAATAGAAAAATGTTTTAGATTCTTTAGATCCACATTTACCTTTTTTTATTTCATTGCCTTCTGCCACTCAGAGTGAACATCCCTTTTGCACCTAACAGCATTCCTCTGTTCACTATCATGAGAGACTAATTATGAGCATTTTAGGTAGAAACATGGGAGGCTTTAACCTGTTTCATGTGTAAGAAGTGTGTAATAGACCCACTGGTTCCCTGTGGAGCTGTTTTCACACATTAATACCAAAGATATTCAGAAAATTCTGGTTCAAACTTTTTTTTGGGAGCTGCCTTTCGCAGGTTTTTCTCAGTGGGAGTTTCTCTGATTGAGATGTTCTCTCTGTATGAACTGTGAGCTAAAAGAATGAGGCTTCATGGTTGCTTTTTTTGTAGTATAGAGCATAGAAATACCACATGTGTTTGAACGTATACACAATATCAATGAGCAGGTGTAACATCCAGATCTGTAACCAAAAGCTATCTGGCACCAACTTTTAGTAGACGGTGCATTTGCTATAAAAGCATCAAAGTATCCGATGCTACATTAAGACAAAGTCCAACCTGCTGATCTTAAGGAGTGCATGCTTCAAATATTTAACATCTTGTATGCTAACTTTCTAGACCATTTTAATGCCAAAGTACCTGTTAAAAAAGAGACAAGAAAAATCTATCAGCATTTGTTTTTTATATAATCATTATGGGGTTTATGTGTGTGGGGGGCAAAGGTCAAACGGTATTTCTCTGAAGTGGTTTTGACCAAATAAATGAGGCAAAGATTTGTCAGGTTGCTGGCAACAAGTAGAACAGTATGGTGTTTGATTACTAGAAAAAAGAGAAGAAAAAAAGTCACTTTGACCCAAAATAATACAAAAGACAGGACTTTTTTTTATTTTAATCAGTCGTCTAGTGGCTAAATTAGTTTTTGTGATGGGTTGTTTAAATAAAAAGAATTAAAGGGGTTCTATGGAAAGGTTATGAACAATTAACATGTTACCTGTTACAGATAACTCTTTGAATGACCTGTGTTTTTAAGAAATAGTTTCATTTTACTGACTGATGATGTAACGGCCAGCCGGAGTGAGCTGAAGAACAAAATGGATCACTGCCATAAATTCAAAACTAAAAAAAATTATTGTGATTCATGTGAAGGCTGTTTTTTATAACCTTTACATCACGGTTCGTTTCACATTACATGGCTATTCTGGCAGAAAAAAATACAATATACCTGCCAGACCACACCAAAAGTGCTACAGCTAGCTGCTGCTGTTATTTGCACTGACCGCTAACCACAGAACTACATGTAAATAGCTGTGTAATGCCAAACGAATGGTGTAAAAGATGGAAAAAAAACAGCGTTTGTTTAAATTGCTATGACTTTTTTGAAATTATAGTTGCGTTAGGATGGCAACAGTCCACTAACTCGCCATTAGCTTGTCAATCCAGCCCAAATTAAACATTATTTCTTTAATAAGTTGTTCAAAGAGCTATCTACAACAGGTAAGATATGATTGTTCACAATATTTTCACAACACCCCTCTTAAAAATTCTGAACAATCCTGTAGGGTTTTAAAATGACTTTTCCTGATTTTACGTAGATATGTTTAGGTGACTCAAAATGCACACTATTTTGTAGTGAATGGCCAGGTCTTTTGTATTCTTTGTTGTGTTACTGAGCTGGAGTTTTGTAAAAGATTAATTCTGTCTCGTTGGGAATTCTAGGTGTAGTGAAAATCGACAGATGGAGATGTACAACAGCAGCTCTGCAGCTCTGCTTTTGTTTTTTCAAGCCCCCTTCTTTGTGTGATTTTTCTTTTACGATATTCTGCATCTTTCATCTTCTTGTTCTGCCTCTTAAGTCGGGGGTCAAGCATTGCTGCTCCTCTCAGAGCAATCTGATTGTTGGAGTAGAGTGTACATGCCTACTGGGTAACACTGTGACTGCCTGCCTGTGGCGCTCTTCTGCCTTCTCTTCTCCCTCTATGTGACAAACATTTTTGTGCTTCACATGCACGCTGGCTGCTCCGAGGCACCAGACCGGGGGTGCGAATGTCAGCTCGCCTCAACGTCACGACTCTGTTTCCCACTCTCGTTTTTACTCCGAGGCCACGAGTTGCCCGAGCGAGATCAATACCAGCTTAAACGTGTTACTCATGCAAACAGATGGAACACGCAGATCCATTTCTGTTTGTGCCCAAAGATTTTACACCGATATAATTCCCCACAAAAATGTTACATGTCCACCTTAGTAATAGTTTGTTAAAAAATGGACAAAAAGCATTTTTACTAACCCAAGTTTTTACATTTATTTTAATAAGCAACACACTGGAATCACATTTAGTTAATGGCAAACAGCTCCTGAATTTTTACTGCACGTTGTTGTCCTTGCTCAGTATGAATCAGATACCTACCCCTTCTTAAATGCAAATCACTGTGAAAGGAGCTCGTGTAAAAGGTTAATTTGCTGCCCCCTGTGTGGCAGAATCATTTGCCTGGTGAAAAATGATGGCAGAAGCTCTGACTGCAATAAAGTTTGCGAAACAAAGAGAGCACGGGTGTGCTGGAGGCTTGGGTAACCTCAAATCTCTCTGTGGTGCCACAAAACTGCTGGGAAATTTCCACGCGGATCATGATTTTACATTTGACTAAATTACATTCATCAAGATTCTTACCGTTGTAGCTAAAATACAGAGAATCTAGTTTTCTTCCTCTGTTCTAAAAAAAAGGTTTACATGTTAATTTTAATCAAGAACAAGTTGAAAACAACGCAGCTGTCTTAACAATGAAAGATATTAGAGCTCCTCAAGGTTTCAAGAGCTTCAAATGTTTCAAAATCTGTCCCAGTGTTGAACTTTTGGAGCGATTCTATTTTCATGACATTCTGCACATTTGTTTTCATGCTTTTTCTTGCGGCAACTAATAAGTCCTAGTTCAGCTTCATTAGTCCACTTGACTTGTTTCCAAAATGCCTCAGGGTTCCTTTATATTTTTAATAGGAAGCGTCTGATGCAGACTTTTTGTGATGGGAAGGCAGGTTTGCTGCTTCTTTCTGTTTTTTTCCTCCTACACGAAGGTCAGTAGAACAATGCACGATCGCTGCCGAACGTTCTTGTTTTTTGTTGGGTTTTGTTAGATTTTTCTGGCAGTTCTCTTTGAAACTTAACCTTGTCTTTATGAACTCCTTCAACCCTCAACATTTGTGTTAGAAGTCAAGACATGTATGGTACAGAAAACGTTTTTCTCCCATCAAACAAAAGAACTTTATGTGATCTGATGTGATTGTGAACAGCATCTGAAAAGAAACTATGGCTGCTGTTTTTCATAAGGCTTTATTAAGCTTTAAAGTTCAGCTAGTATCTCACTCTGTGTGACAAATTGAAGACAAAATCACAATACAATGTCCAAGATTTTACTTGGATTCACACTGAATTAACTATTTAAGTATGGTGCACAGATGTCACTCAAACTTCGAGCAAAATTTGGACTAAACTGCATGACTTTCTTACAACAAAGCTGCAGATTTTCCACATAAAGGTCATTTGCCATTTGTCACCAACAGTCACAGCCCAGAGAAAAACAAACTTTAGCACTGCCTGGCCTTCACAGTGATCATTGTGACAATAGAAGAATGTTCAAATAATTTAGTGAAACACATATGACAGCTTAAATGTTTCAGTGTCTAGACAACAACAAAAGTTTAAATTTGACCGAACTGCTTTCTAGAGATCGGTTTTGCTCACTCAGCTGTTCAAACATGATTGATGGATGAGAAAACTTTTATAAGAATGACATACTTTTTTATTAATAATAAAGTAGACTATTGGATTATTGAACTAATATTCATGTACAATAAAAAAATAATACATTTTCTTTACATATGTGAATCAAACATTTATTAAGTCATCACTAGTTCTGAGGCAAATTTCTTGTCAATTTAAAAGACCAAAAATGTTGCAATGTTTTTATCTAATACCCAAAAATCCAAATGTTGCATTTGTATTACTTTCTCTTTTTCGATCTTTATGAAATGTTGTCATGCTTGTCCGTCATGTTCCAAGTACCACAAATCGTAATTTGGGGGTAAATTGTCTATAAGTCAGCAGTAGTGTGAGGTTTGTGCTCATGAGCTGCTGGCATCATGTCACTGACTGTGATCTGAGCAGATTGTGGAATCTCTTCCCTGTGGATCTCTGCAGAAGTAATGGCCTGTGTGCTGACTGCGGCCTGGCAAATCCAAAGTGATAAGTCCCACCCACGTGTGGGATCCTTCTTCTCACACCGTCACGATGCATTAGCATACAAAGGCTAAATATCTTCATATCTACCTCTCTGTTTTCTGACTTTTTTATTTGGTATACTGCAGGTGTAGGTGTATCCTACAGTTCTTAGACTGGCACTTGAATCAATCTCAAAACATGTTATCTTAAAGCTGCATCTGTTCCAGACTGATGGCATTAAATTAATCATTTATATGTATATATATGGTTTGTTTCTGTTCTTGGCTTGCACTTTGTTTTCAGCTGGGTCTAGAAGAGTGAGGCCGGTTTGGACTGCAGATACTGCTGAGTGTTGCAGTACAGCATGTAGGGCTGTTATCTTCTTGACTAATGGCCTTAGAGTACCTTCTTACTCTTTAGAGGCTGCATTTACTTAATCACCAGACAAGATAATGCTGCTGTCACTGTGCTGGCTCTGGTTAGAGGGTGATGGGCTGTTGCATTTGTTTGCATGCATAGCACAAGAATGTGTTTAGGAGCATATGTGCTATGTGAATGCATATGTGCTCATAAGGGTTAGGGTTAGGGTTTGTAAGATACAAACAGCCAAGCTGCAGACACCTAAATATTCATGTCTCAGGGTCAGAGGCAGATGGACAGGCAGAAACACTAGGTGGACACACACACACAAATATCCAGAAAGGACTGGCTGGCCATGCATAACCGTCCATCATTCATCTTGTTTTTTTTCTTCTTTTTCTCCTGGATCACCCACTTGTTTTCTTTTATTCCCCTCCAAACCCCTGAATGAGTCATTTCCAGCAGTTCAGAGTTTATAAATTAATCACTTTTCTTCTCTTTCTTCAACAGGAACACACATTGATTTCCTTTTTCGAAATTCTAAAACTGTTTTCGTACTGAACTCCTTCTGGTCCCTTGTCATGCATCTTGGGAGCTGTGAGCCTATTTTAGGAAGTTTTCCCATTTCAAAACATAAACAAGTTGCTTCCTTGATTAAACAAAAGAAGACACCTTTCCACATCTGTTGCAGATCTTCATCAAAACAGCCAGAAAATACAAGGAAAGCTTTATCTGCATCGTCCACTAAACCTGACTTAAATATCCAAACCTGCTTATATATGTACCAAACATTAATTGACAATTTTACTCAAAAAATAGAGCTTTCAGTTTCATGTCAAAATAGCCACAGACTTTTGAGGGTACAAATTTGCTTTTGACCTTGTGAGATGATGAACAGAATATATATATTTTATTTCTGAATTTTTGTTGGACAAAGCTAGATTCTGAAAGAATAAAATAGTACCTTATTAATTAATTTGCCTAGATGAATGGTTAAAAAAATAAACCCAATTTTAACTGAACAAATCAATCCTGGAGTGAAAATGCTTCATGGCAACTTTAAGACAGATAACTCTGCATTTCTTTGGCTACAAATGATAACAACAAAACTTCAGAGACGATGAGAAACATGACCTTTACAGTACAGAGATCATGAGTCCATTTGGCATGTTTTTCCTTGACAGAAGAAACTGTAGTTTGGTTCATTTGTAGGCCTGAAGACTGTATTCAAAGATTGTTGTGCCATTTTTATCATTTAACTGTGTCATTGGAAACTGAAAGTTGTTTTCTCAAAACAGGAAAAGATTGCTGGGATTTAGAGAATTA
This sequence comes from Kryptolebias marmoratus, assembly GCF_001649575.2. Classification (NCBI taxonomy): domain Eukaryota; kingdom Metazoa; phylum Chordata; class Actinopteri; order Cyprinodontiformes; family Rivulidae; genus Kryptolebias; species Kryptolebias marmoratus. The sequence goes on from NC_051443.1 coordinate 13,509,840, forward strand.
CATGATTGAGTAATTTAAGCCACTATTTAGAGTTTTTGGACAAGAATGAGCGAAGATAACGCAAGGATGGCAAGACTTACTGATTTGCACATGCGGACTCTGAAATGTGAAGTATGTTGCTGTGAAACATGGATGATATTTGCCCTTTGAGCACATTGGTACCGAGGGGATGAATTGTGTTCTTCGTAGCAGTGCATTACATCCTTTTAGGCTCATAGTTATTCATCAGTATCAACAACAACCAACGCCTCTGGGTGACTCTCAGCACTGGGGCGATGGTGAATCAGTGACTGCCTACAGCTCACATAACCGGTTACGTCTTGTGTAAGGGAACTGTTGGAGACGAGATTGTGACTAATGAGCTGAAATCCTGGCAAGCTGTTACATACACAGGCACTCTGTTAAACACATGGCAACATCAAATTATAGAAACTTTGAAACAGCCAATACTTAAATTATAAAGTGGATAGGCATTTATTTTGGATTGTATTGCTCTACGGACCTGCTGAAAAGTAAATATATACGCTATCTGATGCCACTTATTCTGCTGGATGCAAAATGTTATTACATTTAGAATGAAGTAAATACAATACATAGCCAGATTTATTATTGTTGAAGGGACTGTATAGTAAATCAGTAGAAACATTATGGCGAAAAATGCATTAGCAGCACAATGACTCACTCTTTCCTAAGAGAGGCCATATACAGGCGCAACAAATTAAATAATTTGTCATTTGAGTAGATTTCTGCATGTAATCACTTTTTATGAGAAATATATACGGTAGTGTCAGAGTTTTGATGATTACTGTAAGTGATAAAAAGCATCCATTTGGTGTTACGAATGACTACATGTTGTAATCATGTCAGCCTGCCTTATATCTAACTCTCCATCCATCCATTTTCTGTACTTGTTTTTATTCCTTTTTCCACAGTCATGGGAGCTGGTACCTAGTCTCGAAACTACAAAGTAGCTTATCTTAAAGACAGCAGAAACTTAAATTAAAGCAGACAAACAATCAAACAGCAGTGAGCAAAAAAACAGCAATGTAAAAAAAAAAAGTTGCTGCATTGCTCCTGCTTTAGCTTCTTTAATGTCAGTGTTGTACCCAGTGAGCTCTTGTGAAAGGATGTTATTATCACAAGAGTCTGGAACAACAAACTCCTGCTTCATCGCTGAAACATGACACATAATTACGTATTATAAAAGTTACAGCTGCGTCTCCTACGTGTGAAATCATGATGACACTACTGCCTGTGCCACATTTGCCAATTACAAATGATTCACAAGTTACAGCTATAAGTAGGGCTGCAGCTGTAGAATATTTTCTTTATAAGGCACTCTATCGAATAATCTATCAATTAATCGATTAAATGGTTATGCACATACTATGTCGGTGTTTTCAACCTTTTATCCTGAAAGCCCCCAACTTGTAACTACAGTAAAAATAGTATCTCTCCTTTTGGCTGGCAGAACTGCATACTATTTTGTGCATATGCCGGTGCACCACAAAAAAAAACAAAAAAAAACAATTCAGTTATTTACTATTTATTAATTAAAAGCCTTTTATAGAACATTTACTTATATTTATATTATATGTATGTTAAGTTGTCTGCCCATCCATGAATGTCTGGTTTCAATAGTCTATTTCTCATCAGAATCTCCTGTTTCTCCAACATCTGATGTGAACCTTGTTAATCCAGATGATGTCCAAGCTGGCATGGCATCTTTTGTGCGTCTCTTTCACATTATACACTACAGGTGGATACCCATTCCCAAGGCGTGCCACAATACCACTAACTCCCCACCCCTCATACATGCATAAAACCCTTTATGCTATGTAAGGTAGCATAAAGCAAGTTGTCCGACAGCAATAATTGTCCATGTGAAACACAGTGACCACAGAGCCTTACGGTATTATGTGGCTTAAGCATCAAATCAAAGCTCCGTGCCTCCATATTTTTTTCTTTCAGTTATTCAAGTAACTGGGTGAATCATTTCAGCCCTAGATGTAACAGCACTGTGCTCGCATCTCCCTACCATAGACTTTACATTATTCCTTTTCAACAGCTTTCATTGTTAACTCAGTCGCACACAACATGAAATGACAACTCTACCTCTGACTTATCAACAAACAAGTCTTTAGAAAATCAGTCCCTACATTGGCGTAATAAAGCTTTAACAAGTGTAATCCTAAAAGGTTAGAATATGGAAGGTCAGCATGTTTGCTGTGCTCTTTTGTCATATTTGTTATGAGTCAAAAGTGCAAGAAAATGTATTTTCTTGTCTACAGGGGTTTGAGCTCTGGAAATAGATCATGGAGCACATGTCTTGGGTTATTTCTGCAGATAAAATGGCTATAATTGTGTCAAACCCTGTGGATGTTGGCAGGGAAACATTTATTTATTTATATGTACATACCTGGAGGTAGTGTTGTGTTGGCTCTTTTAAGAGAATTTTCATTATGCATGAACTAAACCCTATTTTGTTTATCGAACTAAAAGGAGCTAATTATCACCAGTCTGATCAGTCGGTGGAAGAAACAAATAATCACATGGAGATGAATGTTTATGACTCAGTCACAGAAAATGATTAGCTGTCAATTTACTCATTTGCCAAATGCCGGCTGATGAACTGTGAGGAGTGAAGCAGAACCAACAAAAAGAGATGCAGCACGATGGGATGTGTGCCATATACATTATATTAGAGTCAAGTGTCAATTCAAAACATGTCATAGCAACATTCCACCCAGCACAAAACTTGTCTGGTGTCACATTAAAAGATCAAATATTAAGAGATGGAACTATTTTCAGTTACCTTCTGTTTTAGTGTTGATATACCTACCTTCTTATAACTTTTTTTGACGTTAAATGTGGCAAACATGAGTTCTCACAGAATTTAGAATGCCTGGATTTCTAAAGGTATGTGGAACAAGAACGATAAAAGTGTAGTTATTTTATAATGTCAGACTGTTATATTTTGCTCCCTGGACCAATGTAGCTATTACACATGTCACCAGCTCATACATCTCTCATTTGCACCCTAAGTATGAAGTGCTAAACAAAACATGTCTAAGAAAGTGTCCAACTGAGCTGCAAGTTTCCTACTGAGGCTTGAGGAAGAGGTAGCCAAGTGAGTCGCTCCTCTCTCAGTCATTTTCCAGCTCAACACAACAATAATCTCTGGCTCTTAAATCTCTGTTTTTTTCTAGTTTCTGAGTATTTTGTCTCACTTTGCAGTGCTCTCACGGCATATTCACAGTTGTTTGCTGACCATATTAAAGGAAAGACGCAGCTTTGAAGGCAAATGAAAGAAGATCTGTCATAAAGAGTACATAAAAGATAGAAGTAATCTTCATCTTGTGTCAGAAAAGAGTCAAAATGTCATGTATGTGCTCAACTGTTTGCTTTTGAAATCCGGACCACAATAATGGGGTTCCTACTGAACTGTGAACTATGTTTAACCTTTAACATTTCTGGCTTATATATATTTGTGTGAACCAAATCCTCAGTATTTTGTTATTGTGGGGGTTTAGGATATTGGAGGAGTCAGCAGTTTGGCTGTAGCTCCAAGGCCTGTACTGGTGAGCTGTCACATTTGTTTTCAGACAGGGAACTTATAGGTTCTCGCAACCTCACAGGACTTGTTCAGATGCACACTGGAAGCTCTGCACGCCTCGAGGGAAAAAGGCACATTTTCACATTAGATATGTGCTGTATTAATGAGAGTCCTGCTGCTTTCATGGCTGAGACCAATTCAAGCAGGGGAACAAAAGATATTTGAGTCAACTGAACTGCAACTAGTAAGGCTTTCAAGCCTATTATTATACTACCTGATAATGTTGGTGCATTAACAAATTTTAATGGCTTTTACATCCTCGTCTCTATGGGAGGTCATTCTTAATGAGATTACTCATGGTAAAAGGGCTTTTTTTTCCCAAAATGGAACAAAACCCCCGTGCCTAAAGGCCAAAGCATGACGCTGTAATAAACATCAACCTTCAAATGTCTGACATTATCGAAAGAGGTGCAAAGTAATAATCATTTAAATAATATCCAAACTGATGCATATTCAAGATTCTGCCTTACAGTTATTTTCATACCCATTTGTGCACATAAAAATGATGAAGAAAAGACAAGTTTAAGAACAAGATCTAAATCCTGACGACCTAGTGAGCTTATCCATAAAGTAAATGCAGCAGGTTTGGACTGATGCTCTTTCATAAAATGACATGCACTGTGATTAAACAAGTCTTAAAATTTTACTCTTTGACGTTTGACCAACAAATTATCACTGCCTGTTTATCCCCTGGGATTAAATATTTCAATGTACCTAATTTTCTATGCATGCTGTATAATTCCTTTTCACAAAAATCATTTGAGCCAGCAAAGGTGTACATTGCATATTGTCTAAAACTAGTAAGAGATGAGCCTTTAACCCTCCTGTGGCCTTTGGGAGGGACCCAAAGTTACAAGGGCTTCTCTTCCTCTCTTCAGCTACGAGGGCTTCAGGAGGGTTAAGACATTTAAAAACATCCAACCAGCAAGTTTCACCAGTCATTAAGCAGAGCTGTAAACCTTGACCAGATTCTAAGAGGTCTGTGGGTACTTGCAGGTCATATAAGCCACATTATGCCTGCAGTAAAAGAGGGTATGCAGTGCTCTGGTTGATTATATGCTAGTTTTTTCCAACATAACAAACACATACGTTCATTTTTTTCTAGAGAATACCGCCAAACCTGTGAGTTTTAATAAGCTCATGTTTATTCCACTTTCTCCACTCCAAGAGTATGGCATATAATGGATAGAAGGGGGCAAAAGGGCTGTGCTTCTGTAATAATCTTAATTAGTTTAACTAACGACCCTTTCATGTACAGACTATTAAAAGTAGCAGACTATCAATTGTTAAGCAAGCACCATTTAAGTTTATACTTAGTCAACAAAAACTAATCAGGTTGTTTTCCAAAGTTGTGGTCATTAAAAACAAATCACTACTGCTCTAAAACCCAGCTGAGTACAAAAATAAATAACAGGCAGCTCACAAACTCTACTCAAGATAATATTGGAAAAATAAGAGAGGTGTGCAAGATAAAGAGCACCTTTTGCCATGAACGATTAAAGAAGTCACTATTCCTCTTTTTTTGTTTTTGAGTTCCTGATAAACAGAACAATGAAGGTCAAGTAGGTCTCAGCTCAGTAAGAGCATGGATGGAAAGCTAATCAAAAGGTAGAATGAGGCCATTAAGCTCTCAGACATGAAGTGTATGTTGGCAGAATGTTTGGCTAAGATTCAGTGATCCATCAAAGAGAAGCCTTCTTTTCTGCCCTGCTTTGCCTTGCAGTAACTCGCCCCAACCCTTCTCCATCCCTCCCTCTTTCTCTCTGTCCTTGCAGAATGTTTCTTGGGGGAAGCAGTACTCTTATGCCCTCTTCAAAGCCATGAGCCACATGCTGTGCATTGGGTATGGTGCCCGGGCTCCCGTCAGCATGTCTGACCTGTGGATCACCATGCTGAGCATGATTGTAGGCGCCACGTGCTACGCTATGTTTGTGGGCCATGCTACCGCTCTGATCCAGTCACTGGACTCCTCACGCAGGCAGTACCAAGAGAAGGTAAGAATCGTGCAGCAGCATGCAGAAAATCCAATATTTGAGATTTTAAAGGACATTGATTGTGCTTGATTTAAGTGATAGCCAAAGTTGGTAATCCAACTATCTAAATCATGTATTTCAAGGTAAGTAGAGCCAATTATTATGTATTTTTCTAAAGGGGTTTGCTCTTTTGAACAGCTTAAAATCTTGCTGATTGCAGCTAGAATCTAAATGAGCTCTTCTCTCAGTCTCAATCGAGTTGAGCTCTCACATATCACAATAGTCATGATGATGACTTAGAGAGAAGATTTTCTCCCCCTCCAAAGCAGATCAAGTAAAACCAACAGGGTGAGGAAGGATGTGGCATCACCTCATTATTTGAGTTCTGCCACAAGTTGACTTATTGATTTTTTTTCCCTTCCTGCTCATTTCACTTCATAGTACAGCTTTTCTTTTTTTTTCTTTTTTTTCTCATATGGGTAGTGATTATCCAGCATTTCACCCAGTCACCATCTGTGATCCTGCCGAGGGGCCTGGGCATTTCCCAGCACAGCCGGCCATCACCATTGGGCTTTGTGATTGCACGCAATAAACCACATTTAACTTTCAAACTTTGCTCGATGCAGTACAAATCCATTTATAGTATATATAACACTGTAGTACAGGAGGATTAAAGTCTTCTGTCTTGTGTCATGTCAGGACATGCTTATGATTGAAACAAAAGCACAGATGTCAACTTAGACGGATTTGCCCACAATCTACATATAACTTAACTATTTTAAACAGTTTGTACAAGACCAATGTTTATTTTAAAGGATAATCAGATAAATGAAAGCTCAATTAACTGGAATCTTACCATGTAAATTGTTATATACTTTTTTAAAATTGAGGTTTATTTAAACAGGGACTATATACCAAGAGATGTTGCTTCGTTAATGAGACTTCTAGCCACAGACTGATTAAATTAGTTGATAAATTTGGAGCTGTGCACATTTTAGCTTTTAATTAAGAAGGCTCCTTGGATAAGACTCACAAGCGAAGTCTAGTTGTTTTTGTTTTTATTTAACTTGCTAAGATTACCAACTTCTTGATGACTGTAAGCTTTTAGCATTTAGCTAATGCTTAATTGTTGCATTAAAAAAAATAACTTCTAAAATTACTATTACAAAAGTACAATATTCTAAAACATATAGTAAAGGAAACATAAAAATTATATATGGAGTTGAAATTAGGTTTGAGAAAACTAACCTGCAACAGAATAAAATTATAAAAAGATGTTCATTCAGTCGACTGCAAGCCTTGTTTTGTTTCATTGCGCATATACTTAAACACAAAACAAAGCATGTTATTTATCCTATAGGGCGTCGTTTCCATAATTCTTATCAGTGAATCGACAGTGTCACCTTGGCTGTAACTATAACAGGACATGCTAAAATACCAGTTTATTAATTCACACCTTGCTTGTAAAAGCATTTAGATGGTCTCAATTTATTCAAGCACGATGGGCTGACCTTGCCAGCTCCTTTCATGGTCGATGCAATCTAGAGAAAGCGCTCCTTGTTGCTTTTTGCACAGCTCTGCAGAGCTGTTTAGCATGACACTTAAACCTCATCATTACTGTCTGATTACAGTCTCTAAGAGTTCTTCCACTGGAGCATCGTTTTTATACTAAGTTAGTCTCAATTTGCAAAGCTACCCTCCATACAATAGGCTTGGAAGATGCAAATGAACAATATTCCAGGAAAAATATTAACATATGTGGGTACAACCATGATGAAGAAGAAGCAGGTCACAGCATAGGCCAACAATAAGTTATCACAGGTTGAAGTCATGTGTCTCCCACTCGGCATCCGAACTACATCTGCCTTTACAGCAAATATTCTTCATTTGCAGCTTTTGTTTCCCCCTTCAACAAACCTTCAGGCATTTAAGTGCCAGATTTAAGCCTATGCATGCTATGTTTATGGTAACAGAGCTCCAGTGTGTAGCTAGGTTCATCCGGGGCTGATTTGCTGCATGGCTGTGCACATCAGCGAAGCAGGATAAGGAGCAGCAGGGATGAGTTCAGGGTGCTGGGCCTCTAGTCATTGTGTCTATCTCTGCCACAGCTGGGGGGGGGTTGGAAACGGGGACGGAAAGATGGATGTGGGAGTGTGCTTATAAGCAAGTTGAGGGAAGAGGATGTTCCTTACAAGGAAGGGGTGATGAAAAAAGAAGACACAGCTAATCATTGCTGTGTGTAGGTTTTAGTTACAATACAACATGTTTGTTGCTAAATTGATTTCTTTATATATATTTAAACACAGCAAAAAAGAAAAAAGTAATACAACTGTAAATTATTTGTGTAAAAAAGGCAGAAGAAAAATACACAGAGAGGGGAGAAGTTAGTTTGAGGGAAGAGAAGGAAACAAGGAAGCAAAGTATGCATGATATCAACGCATCCCTGCTGTGATGCCATGGTGCTGAATCACTGCAAGCCAGAGGACAGCTGTGTGTCATTCAGCAGAGGAAGACTTCCAGCTCTTTATAGCTGCTTTTCAGAATTTCTGCCCAAACATTTCATTTTTGCATTCTTTAAGCCCTTTCTTACAAATCTAACAATGTTTTAGGTCATTGTTAATTCAAACTAAATAGGTCTGACTATTCTTATCTTAAACCCAAGAAAAAAAACATGAACTTAAAGGGATAGTTTAAAATTTTTTTACATGGATTTCTGTGGACAGCCTATGGGTAGTCAATATCTTATCTGAAGTAGACAACAGTCAGAGTGATCTCAGTTTGAAGAAACAGGGAGAAGTTTTCATTTCAGTCAAGCTAATGACTAGTCTACCCAGTACCTATTCCAGACAGGATGTCAGTAAAAAAACAAAAAAAACAACTCAAACCCTAAAAATGTCATGGTCCAAGCAACAGCTATGTTATAGTTTTTTACACTACTATTTTTTGCATCAGATAATTATGTGAACTAGATTTAACACGTTCTGTTCTGCAGCGAGTTTGAAACAAAATTTGCAACGGCTAATTGTGTTTCAACATAAACAGTCTTTTATGTAACTAACTGTAGTTTTTTTATGTAAATAACCATCTAATACATAAGGTACATGATGTAAAAGTGTACAAAAGAGGATTAACATAATTTGCTATGAAATCTTTGAGGTTTAAGTTGTTATAAAAGGCTGAAATCTGCCCCTAATTAGACCCTGTCTAAGTAGCCTTAAGCTTGACTCCTCCAAATTGAGATTGTTTTGACTGCTGTCTACTGCAGGTAAGTTACAGACTGCTATAAAACCCATTGGAAAAATCCAAACTACCTCTTTAATGATGAAATGAATGATGTAGTGAAATGAGGAGGGTAATCAGCAATGCATCTAAATTACTCCATTAGAAAGTCTCGTTAGCCAAGAAATAAGGAGCACAAATTAGGATTTTATATGAGAATTTGGTTAATTTTTGTGTATTTTAGGGATTTATATGAGTATGGAAGAAGTCATAATGCAATCGTGTTGAAAGAGAACTCATTAAATTCAGATTTGTCACTTTTGCCTGTGGCCCACCCTGACCGCTCGAGCCAAAATGGCCTGGTTGAGCCACAGTGGACCCTCTCCAGGATCAACTGTGTGAACTCACAACAAATCAATTTCCCACAAACAAAACCTGGGTCCCTTATCACCTTTCTGCAGCTGGGAGAGGAATCAATAAAAGGAGCATAGTGAGTTAAGTGTCTTCTCTCTCACTGACAAATTTCATTTTGTGGGGCTGGTTGTGCCACGCCGGTCAAAGAGTTTGCCACTGGCCTGAGCTACCAACCTCACAGCTGCTGTCTGCTCTCCACTGCTGCCTCACTATGATTACCCAAGGGAGTGTGAGAGACACTGTTTATTTCCAACTGTCTGGACTGGATGAGAAGATTGGGTTCTCCGCCTTGTCTGTCTCAAATCTGTGAGGAAACTGAGACTGATCAAAATGGATCAGCTAAACTTTCTTTTGCCCTTTCTTTCTTTTCTTCTGCTTCGAGCTTAGTACTTTTATTCAGGTTAGAGTGACCAGAATTTAAACTGCTGCAAAGATGACAATAATTGACAATAATAATGACAATAATAATGACAATAATAACACCAGAGCTCACATTTGCACAGAAACAAAAATGTTTAACCATAAATAAACAAATAGATTTGCAAGTTACATAATTGTCATTTTCCAAACATTTATTATCTTCCAAATATATTGTAGGAAGAAAATGATTATTGTTTCAGCAGTCTTGTTGACCAGTTAATAGTCACATTCAAGACTGTGTTTCAGCTAAAACCACAATACTTTTTTAACTATAATCAAGTAGCGGTACTGCCTAAAACCAATGGGTGATTTTTTTAAGAGACTGACAGTTTATGGTCATCTTACATATTAGTCTCAAATTTGTCTTCTATAGCTGAAAGTCCAACATTTATGGGAGATGTTCCGTTGTGGAAATGCACATAGAGTGCCCAGTGCCTATCAAAAGTATTTTTTTTTAAAAAGTCATGCAGGTTTTATGCTTTTATTGCTGTCATAAATCAATCATGGTCAACATAAATTGACCATCTTTATAAAAACAAATTTTCAAAGAGCCTTCAGTGGCAGACTTCTACCAATTAAATAAAATATGTAATGTAAAATAAGGGATTGCATAAATATTCACCCCCTTTAAAGTGACTGTCCTAATTCAGCTCAGAGAAAATATTTTTTAAAACCACTAGTCAGGGGATGGATACAAAACGATTTCCATGGTCCTAAACATCATGCAAGAAGCAGAATAGTAAGAGAGGCCACCAAGACACCTGTGAGCTCTCTGAAGGAGTTCCACCTTCAGCAGGTGAGATGGGAAAGACTGAGCAACGACAACTGTTGTCTGGTTTCTTCACCAGTCTGAGCTTTATGGGAGAGTGGCAAACAGTAAGCCACTGATGAAGAAAACTCAGATTAAATCTCCACTAGAGCTTGTTTCCAAAATGCACCAAGCTTTTTTAAGATGTCATTTGCAAACTTCTGATGCTAAATTTTGCAGTGGGGACACAGGAAAGCTTCTCTTCCGATGACTCTTTAATGAAAGTTTGCAGAAGTTCTGCTTTATCTTCTCGACTGTCTATTAAAGTTTGATGGATGTCGCACATATACACAAACAATGGAATCAACTGAATGGATTATATGAATTTCATAACAAGAAGTGATAAGAAGGTTTTTTGCAGTTTGATGTGTTTTTCTAGCAATTCTTCAGACCAGTTTCTTTTTCACCAGATCTCATTTTGACTCCTTCCATTACTGTTAACTTCTTACCATCAACCTGATGAAGAAATAATTCTCCTTGTATGTTCTAGATCATTTTGAGATGTTTTCCTGCTTTGGGATTATTGTTTTGTATAATTTTCAGAGGAATCAATGGCTGCCAGTCACTGGGAGGTTTGACATTAGCTGTACTTGACATTTTTTTTAATGATTGTAAAACAAACTCTCATACCCAAAACGAGTCAGGAAACAAATGGATAATGGCAATCTGAGACAAAAAAAAAAAGAAACAAACTTGATTTAGGATGACTTCAAATCCTTGGCAGACACCAATACTTAGTGCTCTCCTTACAAAAACTCACAGACAAAATATTATTTGGGATGAAACCAAACAATTTTTCCCTTGAGTTTGTTGTTGTTTTGTTGGTTAGTAGTCTATCCTTTCTCCCTCCAAGGTGTCAGGTGTAGCATGTTAATTCACATTAGGACTGCGTGATCACAACCGCTACCTTGGCTTGACATAGCCCTGGGCCCGTTCTTGTTTTTACTTCCCTTCACCACCTGCCTCTCTCATTGTGCCTCTCCCTCCACACACACACAACCAGGACATGGCACCGTGACTGTGTGAGCACAACTTGTCCTCATTACAGAAACACCAATGTACACTCCGGGACAACCACATTTTTTTCATTTTTATGCTGCGGTGCAGTTTACTTAAGATGTACTCTGAAAATAACAGATTTTACTTTATGTATATATTATGACGGCTACTGAAAAATATCTAACAATCTGCAGAATAATATACAAAGAGCTGATGAATGTTAAATCTATCTGAATTGATGCATTTGCTTTTGTTTTTCCTTTTTGGTCTTTTCCAGTACAAACAAGTGGAGCAATACATGTCCTTCCACAAGCTCCCAGCAGATATGCGGCAGAAAATCCACGACTACTACGAACACCGCTACCAAGGCAAAATATTTGATGAAGACAACATCCTGAGTGAACTGAACGACCCGCTCAAAGAGGTGAGACAGCTTCTCTCAAAAGTGGATTCAAGCATTGACTGAATAGCTCAGACTGTTTCTGACTGGTTGATGTCACGTAGCTTTAGTTTTTAAAACATGAATCGGTGAATGTCCATTTGTTAATATCAAACTTGAAGGACAAGAATCTGAAAAACCAATACTGTCACCTCTTTTTACAAGGTCAAGCAGAAAGAAAAATTACTACTTTGAGTCCCCTTAGCATGATGTGAACTCAGAGTTGAAAAATGGAAAAAAATCCTTGACAGAATTGTTACATAAAAAGCAGCCATGTTTTTGACATAGACTTTGTGTCATAGACATGCTTTGTCAGACTGTATCGTGTTGAATCTCTGTGTGTTGAATCGAACCCATACTGGATCACACATCATGATTAGGGAGTGAATATCGGGAGTGTCATATCGGTTTTTGCTGCTCAGGTATCTTTAATGAAGCAGTGTATTGAGATACTTACTGTATCAGCTACAAACCAGGGATGCACAACCCCAGTCCGAAGTGTCACAGAAACACAAGGCTACAGTTCCAACCACATCTTTTTCATTTCGTTATTTATCCAAACATAAATAACGAGAATTATTAACTGAGAGACCACATCACGGTTCAGCTTTTCATGTAGCATGCAGCAGTGCTGGAAAGAGGAGAAATAAACAGCATAGCAAGCAAAGGCCCTCACAGCCATCCTTCATGTAGCCCCATTAAGTCACCTCGCAGAGCCGAATGTCGCTGCGTGGTGCAGGTATATGTTTCCAGATATTTTCAAAGAAGGCACAAGGATTTAACACAGAAAGCTCCACCGGCTTAGTTCAGTTTGTGCTGCAAGCTCAGTTCAAATCTGCCTATAGACAGCACAGAGCAACTAAAGCTGTTCAAACAAGGCTGACAAGCTGAAGCAAACTTAGACCCACCAAAAAAAGAATACCCTCACAAAGACGTAAGTAAAAATTGAAGGTATTCATGATGACCTAATGAAGATGCAATTCCATGTTCAGAACTGTTTTCATTTGTGTCAAACTGGATAAAAATGGGAATGCCAGGGTGTTCATCAACTTTGAAAGAGCTGTTTATCTTGAAAAATGCATAGTTTTGTTACCATGTTAGCCCAGTAGCTCCAGAAAAGACAAACCAAACTACATATCTCATTTGAATATCTAGCTGAATGATGACTCCTGCTTTTCAGCTGCTAATTCTAAAAGGATTCATTGTTTCTGGCATGACAAATGGGCTGCCTGAATGAAAGTGTTTATAGGGATGACTGAGTAATGTGCCCATAATCACTCTGATAGGAGCATGTATAATTGATGAAGTAGTTTAAGCAAAGCTTTGCTTAGAATGTGTCGGAAGACCACGGTGAAGTGCATTGTATGAAGAACATGCCAAACTCTTTGACCTTGAAAAATAATTTAACTTTTAATTCAGCACTAACAGAGATGATCTGTGAGCTGTATTGTTACCTCGAAGTTTAAGTTTGCAATTTTCTTATTTTGCAAAGCCACATCAAGGAATATGAGTCCTCAAGTGTGCCCTTTTTAAAGTCATCTTTGCCAAACTCTATTTTAATCCTCACAGAATGGGAGAAACTGTGCATTTTAAAATCAGCACGAAATTGGGCTGATTGACACAAAGAGTCGACTAGTTTCGGTGCAACTCGAATTCAAGTTTGCTCTCTTGTCTTAAAACTTCAAAGTGAGGAAGAAGTGGACCCTCTTGTTGGCACTGAAAACTCAGCAGAACAAGAAGTTACTTCTCTAAGTTGCTAAATCTTCTTTGCAGTACAAGTTAGCAGTTTTGGAAAGCTGACTCACACAGGCAAACGTGAACAGAATTAAGGAGGGGGTGGGGGGGGTCTCTTTGAATTTTCTTGCTTTTGAAAGATTCATGGTTCAGACAGATTTCAAACTCTTAAAGGTCGAATGCACCGTATGACTCTGTGCAAGAGTTAATGTAATGTCTGAGTGCTTTTCCTTTTTAAGCCTAATGTGATTATGATGACAACATTCTGAGGACATGCAACTAAAGATTTTCTCACAAACTGAGTGTTAGAGGCTTAATGTGTCAAAATTTTTAATTCATCTTTTTCTTTTCTGAGTCAGGGGCAATGACCCCAGTCTCTTAAAAACCCCATCTGTCTCTGGGAAGAAGAAAAAAAAGACCAAACAAAATAGAAAACATCTCTGTGCTCTTTCTTGGACCATAATTAGATCTTTAGGTGCATACAGTAAAATATACATATATCCACTCTGTTCTGCTGCGGTGTTTCCCTAAACGTCACCACCACCTTTTTTCATTGCCTCTGTTTCACTGCCATATGACAAATCTTTAAATAGGCAAAGCCAAAGATTGTTTCACCAGGACAAATCCTGGCTGGGTATAAAAACTTCTTACAGTCTGATTCATTAGTTCTGGTGCATGATTGAGGTCAGAACCCTGTGGCATTTGCTGACAAACACATCTGAGGCTGCGCTAACATTCTTTCGCGTCACCCTCATGCAGCCAACAAACATGGCCGAGATTGGTTATCTTTCTGTTAATGTCCTGTTGTCACTGGAGGAGAGTTATCGCTCATGTGGGGTCAACAACACGCCACTGCAGTTGCCAAGTGCTCCGGCTTTCCATCTGCACAGCAACAGAGACGCATGGACAAACAGACAACAAGCTCCTAATCTCCTGCAGCGAACGAGGGGACAGGATGAGACCAGAGAGATGGCTTGTAGCCGGCACCAGAGGGCAAACTCATCAGGATGTGATTTGTGTGCCAAAAAGTTTCCTCTCAGGAGAGATATGGGGAGTGCTTTAGAAGTATTAGGACTAAAGCAGCACTATGCATCCAATTCATTTGTGTTTGCACATAGCAGCAGCGGAGAAAAAAAAAAAAAGAAGCTTGGTGAGGGTATTTTGTCTCAGACCACCTAACCGCTGCTCTTCTCTCAGGGTTTAGGTGGGAACGAGTGAATTATTTATGCCGTTTCAACAAACACTTTTCCTTTTCCTCCACCAGGAAATTGTCAACTTCAACTGCCGCAAGCTGGTGGCCACCATGCCTCTGTTTGCCAATGCAGACCCCAACTTTGTGACTGGGATGCTGAGCAAGCTGAAGTTTGAGGTTTTTCAGCCCAATGACTACATCATCAGGGAAGGCACAGTCGGGAAGAAGATGTACTTTATTCAGCATGGCGTCGTAAGCGTCATTACCAAATTCAACAAGGAAATGAAGCTGACCGATGGATCCTACTTCGGAGGTAAGAAGATGCACACACAACAGAATTAACATAAATATGTTGATCCTGCAAGGCCACAAAGAACATGTTTGCATGGCAACAGCATGAGGCATGAAATCCTCCCGCGGCCTTGAGTTTGATGCTGTTGGAAGTTATTGTAAATTCTCAGTAACTAGTGTTAGACATTAGTCAGCTTCTTTGGTTACATAACCTCTCATCTGGTTGCTGGAGTGGGCCAAGGCACGGATCAGGCATCCCTTAGGACACACAGAGGTCCCTCCCCCTCTCTCACCCTCACATTCAAGAACTCTTCGCCCCCTCCGTTCGTTCTCACTGCATTTACTTGGCACTACCCGTGAGCAGCCTGAGTGGACGCCTTTTCCGTGGAAAGTCAGGAGCAATTTGCTTGTTCTGTTCCTCCAGTGTGCTTTTACTTTCTGCTCTTCCTCTCAGCTCAGTTCTGTCTCCGAGACATTGCAGATATCATAAATTTTTAGTTGTTGCTTGTTTACTTCGACAAAATCCACATGCAGCTGTTGTTGCGCCTCTCAGAAAGAAAAGAAAAGCCTCCTTTTTCCGGGCTTCCTGCATATTTTATGTCTTGAGTTCATCTTTCCTATGCAGAAAAGCAAAGGAGTCTAAGAATACCTTCACTTTAGTGTGTCTGTTGAATTCACTGTGTGCCTCACAGGCGAACAAAGGAGGATGTGGAAATCAAAATGGGAAAAAGTGTCTCTCTCCTACCATATATCATCGAACCGCATGACCCTCTGCAAATTTCTGCACCACCTCTCAGAATGAGAAAAGGCTAGAGAGAATAGTTTGTATTATTTTATACTTTTCATATGCATATTTTACAGTTAACAAGTAAAAGAAAGCTAAAGATCACTTTTACATCATAAGGGACTTTGTCCATATAGAATTAAATATTGCTTTTAAAAACTGATTAACACCATAAGGAACCAATCCTTACATTTAAAATGCAGAAAATAAAGCTTTGATATTGATGCTTTAAGGTAGATAAATTGTTGTTTTTGTTTGTTTGTTTTTAACTAATTTAGGATCAGTGTTCTTTTCTGCCTTAACCTGGAGTTTGATGGAATCACATTGAGAATATGACGGTTAATTAGATCAGTAACTCAACAGTTCTCCAGCAAGTGTTTAAACTCACTGCTCCCCTGAAAAATGCAGCTCATATTCCTCAAACTGGGATATGTGTTCAGGTAGAGTATTTTCAGGTGGTGTGTAAAACGTGCATGGGCAAAATATGGCATGTGGGTCTGAAGCGGACCCTGAATAATCCCCATCTGATCCGTAATATCCTTAAATAAAATAAAAACTAAGCTAACCAACCTTAGCAAACACAAAACTGGATATAACTCAGTCTCAGATTATGCAAGATGTTTGTTTAAAATGTTTTGCCTGCAAGGTGACAGGTGAGATGCATGCCTTCAACGAATGTTGCTTTTTTTAATTAGTGAATTGTTTAACTAATGCAAGAACTGTTCGTGCCCTTAACTGCTGTTTGTCTTCTGCTGTGCTGATGTATTTCTTTTCTTGCATTTGTATGGCATTAGTAGACAGTCACCCTTTCCCCTTTTCTCATATAATTTACTCTCCCCTTACAACCGGGCCACACCGTGACTAGAATGAAAAGTTAGTGTGGAGAACTGAGATGAAACAGGGCGAGGATGAAGAGCAGCAACAACGACGAGCAACAACGCCGAGCCGTAGGAAACTCTCAGCATAATAATGAGAAGGACATCTATGAAGACAATAGGTCACAAAGCACCAGCAGCCATGGTCAGCACCACACTTGCATGCTGAAATAAAAGCACCTCTGGGCTACGGTGGATGGGATTACAGATTAGTATCGTGCAGTCATGTTGTGAACTCGTCTTGTGGCTTCAGGACTAACGGAGTATGATGCTGGGACAATGACAAACAACAGATGAGAAACACTTTTGGGCTTGAATGTCTTAGTCATGAGAGACTCACACTCAGAGGGGAACAGGAGAGAGGGAGGCTGGTTGCTACGAGTGACACATGACGTGACGGTAAATTATACTCAAAGCTTCAGGACACAACAGTTGTGATAAGACAACAGGCAGGTGTCAAACCTGCATCATGAGAAGTGATAGCAGGGCCCCTGACTTACACACACACACACGCACACACACACACACACGCTCATAAACGCCTCAAGTTTTCCAGGTGACAGAGCAGATATTTCAAAAATGATTTATACCTGTTAGGTTTGCC
Organism: Kryptolebias marmoratus; assembly: GCF_001649575.2. NCBI lineage: Eukaryota > Metazoa > Chordata > Actinopteri > Cyprinodontiformes > Rivulidae > Kryptolebias > Kryptolebias marmoratus. Next base: position 13,527,208 of record NC_051443.1, read on the forward strand.
ACATGTCAGCATAAAAATGCAGATGAGCTTGTATGAGATGTATGTGTGTTTAGGATTAAAACAGTAGATATGCCAGATTTCATCTCAGGCCATGACTTGATCTATAGCAAATAGTTTTTTTCTGCTTTTCTGAAATGCCTTTTATAGCTTTTATAGTTGGTTAAGAGGTAATAAAATATGGGTTATTATTAATATGGGTCTAACATTTTGTAACTTGGTTATTTTAGCCAAAAATATATATATTTTGGAAATTTCCCTATTTTTTCAATATATAAAAAAGTAAAATTTTTAGTTATTTCATTCACTCAGTCATTCATTTTTGGCACCTAGATTTGTTTGACCTATTTTTATTAGCTGAGGATCTGAAATGCATTATTATTCTCAAATCCAAACATTTACTACCTCTCAAAATACAAAATGCCTATATTTATCCATAGCATGTTTCTAACTAAAAATTTTAAATCCCCTAAACTTATCTACCAATTTTGGTAGAAAATTATAAATCTTCTTTAAAAGTTGCTGTCACTAACTAATTAATGATAGCTCCAAAAAATGGCTCTAATTTTGGTGTTTTCTGCTTCTTATTTGTTAATTCATTTTCATCAAGAAAAAAAAAAATCTAAACTTCATAGAGAATGCCCCAGTTGTCTTATGATGGAAATACTCTGTTAAATACCTGAGAAAATGTACTTTCTTATAACCAGATAAAGGAAATTGTTCCTTTTCTAAACATTCAAATGTGAGCTTTGAATAGGATTCAAAGATGGGGACAGATATATTTTTTTTAAATTCTGCAACCACTTTCAAATTTGTTCAAGTTATGACTGTCATTAGTCCATATGGATAAATGTGATTTTCACCTCACCTGCTGTTGTCTACCTTTTTAGTCTAGAACTGGCTTCTCAGTGTCAATTAACACTTTTAATTTAGGATGTTACTGAAGGGTGCATCGTGCAAGCCTGTTAGAACAATGTGTTCACTTTAACGCAGATAGATTCTTGTTTTCTGTACACTTGCGAAACAACATGATGCGTTTTTCTCTGTTCCTCTGTACGTATTTGTGTTAACAGAGGTGCATAGCACTTACTGTAAAGGGGTGCATTTCCATTACAGCAGCAGTAATGCTTTCTTCACACCCACAGCTTGAGAGCGCCGCTCGCACATCCTGGACGTTCTGTGCTCTATTTTTACGGCAGCTCGTGGCAGAGCCAAGAAAGATCACACGATAACAAGTTACCATTTAACCATGTAAAAGGAAGTAGGCTGAGTGCAAATGTAAGTGAAGGTTAAGCTGTGGTAAAACAATGAAAGGAAATACTGGAGGAGGAAGATGATAAATGAATAGGTGGTTGCTGGGGGAAAACAAACTACACTGTGATGTTAGGTACAAAAACTACATGATGCATTTTTTTTTCTATAAAATACTTCAACTTGGCATGCATGACTATCAGTCCATTTGCTGACATAAAAATGTCAGTATTTAATTTTTTTATGACTGATTAAGTACATATTTTCAAACAGAATCGTTTTTGTCAAATCACTTCTCACATTTAGCACAACCGCACCTAATTAGTAGTACACCCCAGATGTTTCGCAAATTGATTGATCGCTGTAAGCGAGGCATTCAGAAAAATATTCAAAAAAATTCACTAAGCGCTACACAAGACCAACACTGCAGACTGATGAAGAGATTTATTTCTTGCCATAAAATCAAGTCAGCCAACATAAAGTCAGAACAAATTCTGGCCTGGTGTTTTGCTACTTGAGTGTAAAGTTTTGCTAAATGTGGAAAAATTGTTGTTTTAGCGTGTAAGCTAATGTAAAAAGCTGTAAGTAAAAGGCTTTTTTTTAACTTAACTCTTTCTCCTTTGTTTATTTATTTTTTTTATTTTGTTTGATGACGAAAATCAAATTGTGTAAAATCAAGTATCATTTTCGATTTAAAAATGTTTGTCTACGCAAGCTTCGCAATTTTATTTTATTTTTTTATGCTTCTGCTTCAGAGTAGGCGTTTTCTTGACTCAGTGGGGATGTGAATGGTTTGTATTGACTGGCCAAGCAAGTCGAAAGCTTTTTTAGCACCCTCATTTTTAAAACTGCATTTATCTTTTTCACTGTTGTCTGCTATTTTGTGCACATATGAAGGAAAAAGCAGATTGATCTTGGCTCCTTTTACACTTTCTTCTAAGTGTTTGTAGCACACTTTAAAACATTTAAACCAAATGCAATCGGCTCCGAGTGCAAAGTTCTTCATTTTTGTTGTCTCGGTTGAAGATGAATGTCACAGGTGGCATAGGTGAAACAATCGAGTTGACCATCAGCCAAGTGTTGTGCAGACAGTGTTCCCCTGGTGGTGCGAAAGCTAACATGTAAATCCTTATAACGCTACATATTAGGACTAAAAGTCCTTAGTGTCCTTAAAACTATTTGGTCTAAAAGCATCTACTGTGAGGAGAGTAGAAAGCTTTAATATTGTTGCGGATTGAAGTTTATTGTAGTCCAGAACGATCTGTATTGACAATAAATTTAACCAGGGACTACGAGGTGATTTTGTTGCTGACGCACCGTTCTCCTGTTGTCTTCATATCTTTTTACGTCAAAAACAGGAAGACGGGGATGCTCTGAAGTCCAGCCCCTCTTTAGTTACACATTACGTTTCAGAACTGATGCAGTGCTCTGAAGCCTGACAGCAAAGCTGAATACTGAATCATATTATGAGACTATTAGCCCTCTGCAGGATGATGAATTATTTTAACATAATACGTGTGACAATACAGCTTATAGACTTCTCATTTTATTTACATTCACATTAGCGCTTCTACCCCCAAACCCTATTGTTCTTACAGTTCATCTATATGATAATGTGTACATTAATTACTGGGATGAGTTTGTGTGTGACCTTCTGTTCTCGCTACTCCTGTTCCCGTTTCTTCATGTGTTTTCCTTTGTGTATTCCTGCCACACAGAGATCTGTCTGCTCACCAAGGGCAGACGAACAGCGAGCGTGCGTGCAGACACCTACTGTCGACTCTTCTCACTCTCCGTTGACCATTTCAATGAGGTGCTAGAAGAGTACCCCATGATGCGACGGGCTTTTGAAACCGTCGCCATCGACCGATTGGACCGCATCGGTAAGACCTTTGTCTCCCAGCCCTGTTTGATTGGTGGAATATCTTGCCTGTCATCATGCCTTGCTGTCTTGTCTTTATCAGAATTTGTTTGCCTCCTTTCCCTCATTAAAGCATTGTGTGTGCCATCTTGTGCTGCATGACCTGTGCGCATTTATTTTGTCTTTTTTTGTCTTAATTACCATTGAAGATGATTTTGATGTAACAGGCATTAATCCTACCAATAAAACCAAAGTAGCATTTTGTTGTTGGATTAATTGAAAGGCAGTGCATGTCGCTGTCCAGGAGGAAGTCAGGTCGGCAACTCTTTGGTTTTGTGTTGATCCAACCACCCACTGGAAGCCAGCGAGTGGATGAAAGCTAACCTCACATGCATGTGTGTCTGTCCCTCTTTAAACTCATCTGCACTCCTGGGTATGAGCAGCACCCCGCCCCATATTAGACTTTTCAAACAGAACAAAAAGCAGGTCCCCACATACATCCGGTCCGGCCCGTGAAGCAGGGCCTTATCAGTTTCATTAACTGTTATCTCATCCCCAAATGTATTTCTTCATCATGTAACAGAGAAATGCTTATAAAAGAGAAACTGTACCATGACAGATAATATAGTAATAATAATACTTCTCACTATATAAAGGGGCACATGTATGTCACACAAACTGGGTAATAATTGTTACTGAAGTAGCTAAAGTAGCTCCTTTTTTGTAAATAGGGTCAATCTGCTCTGGTGCTAGTGTAAAGGTTTGGCACACTGTTCAGCCAAGTTGCGACAACATTTAGAGACAATGCTATAAGTGTGTAATAAGGATTACTTTAAACAGCTGATGTCACTGATCTTGTGGTGCATCTTTCAAGATCTAGTAATGAACTAAATAACAAGATAACCTTGTGATTTGGATAATCCTATTAGTTACTCCCAGAAAGCTTCAATTAGTGTTTTTCTTCCCATCTCTCCCAGAACAGAATTAAAAACATATTAAAGTCAATATAAAAGTTTAAATAACACACAACTGCAGCCACAGGTAAACTTTAATTTATAAAGCTGAGCCTTTTGTTTTAAAGGATAGTTGAGATCTTTTAAAGTGGGGTTCTGTGGAAAAGGTATGAACAAGCAAGAGCATACCTGTTGTAGATAGCTCAGTTTGGAGAAATAGAGATTAATCCTGACAGGACTCGTGAGCTAAAAGCTAGTTTGAGTGGGGCCGAGACTAAAGTACATGGCTGCCATCTTAAAACAACTCTTATCTCCAAAGGTTTATAGTGGTTCAAGCAAACACTATTTTATAAACATTTTCACTGCCATCAATTTTACATGAGTTTTTTCAGGATGTACCAGATGTGCCCCAGGCTGCACAGGAAGTGCTACAGATATCACCTGCTGCTGCTATTTGTACCTTTAAATAAGTATAAAATTATATGTAATGTCATTGTATGTAAGGAAGCGTAATGCAAATTTGCTGGCAGTGTTAAGGTTTATAAATAGTGTTTACATAAACTACAATAGGATTTTTAATTTAAAGGTGTTTTAAGATGTCACCTGGATTTGGTTCCATTAGGACGAACTTTTAGCTCAATAATGTGGGGCAGAATTAAACTCTTCAAAGAGCTATCCACAACAGGTATAATAATTGTTCATAATTTTTACCCAGAGCACTTCTAAAACATCTGAATTAAAGTTTATATTATCTGTTGTCGCTGATGTCCTACAGGCTCAAACAACCTTTTATTCTCACTCTTAACCTCTGGTTTTGTCAACAAGTGTCCCATTTTATCTACAAAGACGCTCTAATGCTTGGTAGTTTGTTTCTGTTATTTTTTGTCAGGAACGGATGTAAATGAGTTAAAAAAAAATATTAAAAAAACAGTAGCTTTTGTAGAATGACAGTGTGCAAATGTTTCATGTCAGTTGTTCAGTTTGTAGTCTGTATTTATTTCTGCCAGTCACTGATGTTTTTCTTTGTCCTGGCTTCCTGTGTGTATAATTCTGCCAGGAACAGGACCATCTGTGTTACTTTCTGACACATGGTTGACTCAAAACACTAAATTGTGCATTCATGTACAACCACATCTGCAGCAGAGTGGACTGTTCTAAAATAGCTGAGAAAATTCAAAACTTACCATAAAAAATGTAATACTGAACATATTTGCAAAAACCTTAAATTGATTTTAATTTGGTTGCATATGACCATATTTAAAGGTGAAAGTATTTCTGTTTAGGTTGGAACAAAAAAATCTTTACACATCCTTTAAAGAAGTTTAAAGTTTTAGTTTCACTGTGCCCTTTTGTTGCCAACCGTTGTAATCTACATTTGCCCTTTTAAGAACTTCCAGCTGAGTTTACTTTTCACCATAACTGTGTTTCGGACAAAGTCATCCCCTTCTGACACCTCTCACAGTGCTGCAGAACAGATAACATCCTTTCAGATGAAACAAGAAAAGGGGTTTTGTCTCATACGATGGAAGATATTTTGTCATGTGATCAGTTCTGGTTTTATCATTTCTACATATGGACTGCATTTGGTTACATGCTTGTCTTGCTCTAAAAAAAAAAGGAAACAAAAAGGTAACCATGCTTTGAAAACAGTAACTTGTTGCCCATTTGACATTATCCTTTATCTATCTAAAAATTATTTGACCAGGAGTCCATCTTGAGACGAGCACATCTCGTTTTCAAGAGTGTCCTGGCCGACGAGTAGGCACCAGGTAAACACTTCATTCCAATATTTGAACAAGAGCAAATGAACCTGTTGAGGCTTGTTAAATGGATCCAGTCTCAGAATCATCCCAGCAGTTTGACTTGTTGCTGAAGGTTACATTTACGTGTTTAATTTCTGCATCCGTGACACATAACTCCAGCTACCCACACTAGAACTTCAGATACTTTCTTGAACATTACAAAGAAATGTCAACAGCAAAGACAATCAAGGAAACAAAGAGCTCTCATCTAGTCCTACATGTCATTTTTTATTTAACTTTCATTTTGTAACACAAAATTAATTAGTGTATAATTGTTTGGTTTGTAGACACAAACACAGCTCTGTTTAACATTTTTATTTATTTTTTAATGAATCCTTTTCTGAAAGTGTATTCACCAGAATTATATCTGCCAATTAGTAAAACCTTTACTAATGCAATGTCACGTACAGTTTATGTTACCTGCAAGGTCATTTCATTATTTATTCATGTTTTCACCAAAATGAACATTTGTTTCTGATTGTCTGACTTTAAATGTCGTTTTCTGACTTATATATAAAAAAGGATAAAATCATTAGAAAATTGGCAATGTTGTTTTGCCTAAAACCTAACTTTAAACATTTAGATTTTTAAAAAACACTGAAGATGGATTAATTTTAAAAGTTGATAAAATGTTAAACCTTCATTTTCTTATATATATTTTCTTATACTTTACAACAAATCTTTTTCCAAAAAGAAGTACTGGAAGGCTTTGTAAAATGTAACTCATTTAAAGCCTATATTTACTGAAATAATACGACAATACAATAATAATACTGGAAGTTATTACTTTGTACATGTTTGAGAACATTCCTTAATCTAATAATAATAATACTAAAAAACATAAAGGATAATATCTTCAAAATCTTTTTACAATTGAACCAGCTTTACTTTTTTCTTTTTAGTTCTAAAATATTTTACTAGCAGTGCATAATACAGCCTGGTAGTTATTGAGTACATATCTAGTACTTACTGGGTGCATACCTGGTACTTACTGGGTGCATACCTGGTACTTACTGGGTGCATACCTGGTACTTACTGGGTGCATACCTGGTACTTACTGGGTACATACCTGGTACGTACTGGGTACATACAGGGTCCTGGCTGTATCATGAAGTGGCTTGTTACACTAAAAAGGGATGTACCTCGTATTTACAACGTACTAAGCCAGTATGTACCCGACATGTACCTGGTAAGTAGCAGGTTGCTTTATGTATTGCTACCATGTTTTAATGATATCATTTGGCATGTTCTCCTTGAATTTATTAGGAATTAAATACTTTGATATGAAGAGTTTAAAAGTTCAGTATGTGTATTTTCTAGAAAAAGCCACTGATGCATTTGGCCTTGTTTTCTAAATTTAAGCACACTAGTCTTCATTATTTGTCATGTTTGTGAACACGATGTGTTTCATTTGCTTTATCTGTGTTTGGTGGATGTGTCGGTTGACTCTCATACAGTTTTAATCACGTTAATGTTCAAGATGAACTCAATCATAAAAATAGCGTACTAAAATTAAGCTACCTTCAATTTTTTGTTTGTTTGTTTTCATTTAGTTTTTAAGACATTATCCTTTCAGGAGTTTTTCTATCAAATTTATAAGCTAGCATGTAGTTGCATTAGTAGGACAAACATTTCCAAAACTGCTAAATATCTGCAAAATTTGAAATGTTACTGAGGTTGCGCGTGTGTGTCTTAATTCAATAAAAGGCTTATGCCTGTAAGTTTTCTTTCTAATAAGTAATGTGGCAAGTTTAACTATTTTTAGTCGCTAACATAAATAAAATAAGTTCTTTTTCCCCTTTAAGTGCTGTTTGGGTTGTGGGATATATAAATGTACAAAACTAACATGAACCTCTGCTTATGTACAGTAAATTCACCCACTGCTCAGCAGACTGTCACAGCCACTTGGATTCATCTTTGAGGTGGATTATTCCACTTCCTTTGCCTTGATTCTAGTACCAGCTTATTAAACTCTAAAAAATAATGTGAATATACATTATATATAAGTATATTTATGTGCATCTCCACAAATCATTACTGATACATTTGTACTCGTCTTTTGGACACTTAACTCAAAGACAAGAAGATTTCAAACCAAGAAAAATGGAGAAAGAGGTTGGAGGAGGGCAGCAGAGAATCAATAGATAAGTCAGAGGACACAATGAATTATTTATAAAATATTCTTATTGAAGTACAGGTAACACAACATAGATATATTGTAAATATTAGAAATATGTTTAAGTTTACAGTGTTTCTAGAATTTGAATAGTACAGTTCATTGTGTTGTCATTTTTTTCCTTTTTAAAAGATGTTATTAAGAACAGATTCTTATTGTTGTAAATATCATGCTGGCACATTCAGAAGTTGCCATTATGCCAGCACCCTCTTTTAAAGGTTTTGTGTTTTCATTCCAATTTCCAGCATTTGATCCGTTTGCCTTTAAACTTGCAATGTAAGCAACCTGTAAGTTACCAGTAGTTTGATCTGTGGTGCTTGTTTTAGCTCCTTAATCCCCGACCCCGCAGTGATTGTTGCAATCAAAGTGATCGACGTCAAACAGAAAGCTTGATTCTAAACAGAAAAGTGCTGAAAATCTTGACATCAGTTTTGTTTGTTAAAAGCTACGGCAGCAGCGACGCTGCTAAGCTGTGGAGAAATTTTCTGCCTTCAAGGACGAGTCTTAATGATTGATTGATTGACTGTAGCCAAAGCCTTCAGCACACTGAAAGTCCGCTCTGTCTTCTTTACGGACAATTCTTCACAGCTTGTCAATACGCAAGGACAGCAGTAATTACAGGAAACGCGTCTTATAAAGACAGCCGACATGGCCCCTTGCAGTAAATATGTTAAGTACATCTTTATTGTGAAATGTGGCAGCCTTCGAGACATATTGTATGCTTTTAGTACCCCTTAGCATTTTAACTCAGTTTTACTCCCAAAGCCACAAAAGCGTTTGGTGTTTAGAAAAACCATCTGTCACATTTATTATCGCGGCCATGTTTTGTTGTGACAGGCTGGGAAATGTTGTCCTTTCAGCACAAAATGTCCTTTGGAGTTCTTTTTAAACGCAGTTTGCTTACTGTATCAAAGAAGCACTGTACTATTAGATATAGTGTTCATTTATATTCCTAATATTCAAATTAAACATTGCAAGGAAAACAAAATGTCAAAAATGAACAGTACAGATAACATGTCATTCGCTGTTGAGTGACATTAAGTTATATCAACTTACAGTAAGTTTACTTTTATGCAACTGCATTAAAATACAGTAAAATATAAGTGCATGGAACTTAAATTTCTTGGATTACATATCTTTTACTTTTTATTAAATTTAAACAAAAAGCAGCAATTTTAGATGCCCTTGTGATGTGTTCTAGCAAGAGTTGAACATAATTTTTAGAGCTTAGATGTTTTGTCTTTATTTTCTTTAAAACAATGTCCAGTATTGTGATGTGTGGGTACAATCCATCAGTCTTCTTCTGTCTTTTAACATCTGCACCTTCATAGTTGATGCTATCATGTCACACCTTTAGTGATCTCTGTCTCCTGTGTCCTTCACTAGTGTCAAATTTCATATTTTCTCCATTAAATGTCCTTTTTAATCAGCTTAACAGTTTTTAGTGGATGTAAAGAGATGCAGCTTGTAGGACTGAATTCTGTGGGATAGTTTCAAAGTTTCTGATGATGCCCCCTCCTCTAAAGGAACAAAAAAAGCTTCAAAGCATTCACTAAAATTCAAATGTGCTTAGATCACATTTAAACATACAAGCTGCATCTTTATTACACTCCTCATTTGTTTCCAAAGTTTGCCACTAGTGCATGTGTTCACTGTCTTGATTGCGCCTCAACAGGGAAGAAGAACTCGTTGCTGCTGCAGAAGTTCCAGAAGGACCTGAACGCCGGCGTGTTCAACACACAGGAGAACGAGATATTGAAGCAGATTATCCGTCAGGACAGGGAGATGGTGATGATGGTGGACCGCAAGCAGTCGGTCACTGGGATGAACTCAACCCCGGTGTCAGGAAACTCCATCATTAACTCACCAGCTCAGCCTCCCTACTCGACTGCCTTTGGTACCACTCAGCTGCAGCAGTCCTCTGTACCCATGACCTATAGTGCTTCAGCTATTGCCAATGCCTCTGTTGCTCGCATGCTGCCAGTCGCTGCTGCTGCTGCGGCGGCAGCACAGGGTGGTTACCCAGTGCCCAGTGTTTCCCATGGTAACCTAAATTCTTCACAAATGCCACTGCAGCAGCAGGGGACGATCATGTCTCCTTGCTCCTTCACGGCTGCCATGTGCAGCCCTCCCGTGCAGACCCCCTTGGCCAGCCGGAGCTTCCAGTACGGCTCACCCACAGCTTCCCAGCTGTCGCTTATCCAGCAGCCCATTGGTCAACCATCTCTACCCTTGCAGCAACAACTCGGTCAGCAGCCGGCTGCGTCCGCTGCTGCTGCTGCAGCCTCGGCAGCACAGCAGCAGCAGGTCCCTTCACCTCAGCGGGGAGACATCCACAAGAGCACACAGGCTCTTCAGTCAGGCAGCTTGAGTCGAGACGTCCGACACCTGTCTGCCTCCCAACCGTCACTGCCACACGACACATCTCTGGGGCCCAGAGCTCATCCAGCCTCAGGAGACTCTCTGGCCTCCATTGTGCTACCGACGGCAGCAGCCATCCAGGGAATAAATCTACAAAGTGGCATCCGCACTACAGTGCCCCAACGGGTCAATTTGTTCCGGCAGATGTCGTCAGGAGCCTTGCCCCCGGTGCGCTCGGCTGCATCAGTGGCGGCAGCGGCGGCGGCGGCAGCAGCATCATCATCCTCAACCCAGCACAGGGAATCCCCCGGATCTAGGAGAGATTCTGTCCTCAGCAGTGCAGAAACTGAGCAAGACAAAATGCGCTTTTCTTCAAATTTATGATCCCATATTTCCCTTCCCTTTCTTTATTTTTTTAAATTAAATATGTTTTAATTCATTTTTAAGGTGGAGATGGAACAAAAGAGGTAAAAAGGAAAAATATCAGGTTTTTTTTTCCTCTCCCCAATTTTCCTCGAAAGTAACCTCACAGAAATCTTGTATATAAGACCTTGTATTATATTTTAGACAGTTTTGTCTCCCCATACATAAGAATGTATATTATACAGATACATCTGTATGGATGTGTGAGAGAGTGTGTGCAAGTGAAGAAGAGTGTAAAATCCAACTACAATATTGGCAATGGCAATTTAAAACTGTAGTATAAAACGAGTCTTCCTTTCTGAGAAATATAAGGAATTATATATCATGTATGACAATTTGTTTTTCATTATTTCCATTTATTTTACTTTTTTTGTTTGTTTTTTGTTTGTTTTTTTAAATGGAATGCAATGTGCTTCTTCTGTTGTTTTTTTTATTTACCTGGTTGAAGAAGAAAACCATCTTCTCCTACCAAGCAGCTTTAGGCATCACTGTGGAATTACAAATGCAACTCTGACAAAGAAATTCAAAAAGCACATACTCATGAAATGATTCTCCTAATAATTTACTGGATTCTTTGTTTCATTATTCTACATAAAAACTGTAACCGAGTATTAAGTTGTGTTTAGTGATGAGAAAACGTCCGCTGAGCCACTGTATCCCCACAGAGGCTCACATTCAAACCATGACAGTGTTATGGGTCCAAAGGGAATAGGTACTGAAAATGCTGCTTTTCTTTCTTTATTTGAGGAAGAAGATAGTGTGTGAGGTTATATATGGATGGATGCGATTGTTTTCTGTTTCTTTTTGTTTTTCAGATGGCTGAGATGTTAAGTAATGTTGCTTAAAAGTTGTGTGTATATTTATAATATTTATAAACTAAAGATTATCACCATTATGCAATAGACTGTGACATAACAATTACCTATATGTGTGCTGTAAATAGTTTTGTAGATCTAGAATTTACAGATACTGTGTTGTGCATTCTCTATCATAACAATGTCTTACTTCTATCATCTATACACAACAAAGGTTAAGTGACAAAATGTCTCATAAGAGATAAAGAAACCTTATTGCAAAATCTTTCAGTTTTTGATGCTGAGAAGCACCTGTTTGATGGACATTTATCGTTCCCTTGCACCTCTGTGGCTATTTGTATTTTTGGTTCTAGTTTAGTTTCTGATTTTGCAGCAGCTGAACCCACAGGGTTTAACATTTAACAACTTGATTTTGGTGTCATTCTACTCAAGATAAATTATGGCATCACCATCACCCTACTCCCTGAAACAAACCGGGGTTTTAATTAAGTGTGCTGCTTGTTTATGTAAGAGCAGAAATAAATTTTTGTCATTTCAGTTCATTGGGCATGTCCACAGAACTTCACCATAAATCCCCACAACTGCTGGTTCATCTTAAACCTGCACTGAACATTGTCATTCAGAAAAAAGACTATTCCCTGGCCCAGACTAGGCTCACACAAACTACAAAAAAAAAAAAAAAAGGACAGGTTGTAAGGCACTACTCTCTGATTACTCTACAATACCAGTCAAGTTCAGTCTCTATTAAAAGTTCAAAACATCCCGGACGAGCCCCCAATTTATTTTACGACCCGGCTTGCTGGGACACCACATATAATGGAGTCTGAGCTTTACAGTTTTATTTGTGGAAAAAAAAAAAGTCCCTCAGCAAACCATCACAACCAGAAGCCCCAATAGTGATCTGACTCAGGCCTCCAGAGGCTTTTCTTAAATCCATACATCTTGCTGATGCAGTGCCACTGCTTGGCCAGTGAGAATGCAGAAAGGCTTCACAATGTGTTTTTAATCAGGCTTGCCAATATGTGCTTTATTTAAAGCAGTATTGTAAGTTGTCATGTACTGTAACCGTTATTGTACCTGAAGAGCCTGGCACAACATTTTGATGCTGTTGAGAGCATGTACTTGGAATTTTGAAGTCACTGCCATCTCAAAAACTTTAAACACAGAGACACACTGTTACTTTGCTTTAGATGCTCTGTTCGAAAGTCTCACTTATTAGGTCATTTAGAATTGCACCAGGATAGTGCATAACTTCTCAAAATCAGCAATGAAAATTTGACTTTTGTAACAGATACGCAGGAGAAAGAACTCTCAGTGAAACCCTGGTTTTATGAAGCCGATACAAAAAGTATCACCTTCGTATATAGTGATTTATTAACCGCCCAGCTGATCAGTAACATTTCACAGCTTTTGTACCTGGGCCTTTCAGACACATTACTCACGTCAGGACTGTACCTAAAACATGGGTGACTGCTAGTTGTTTGTGGCTGAGCTGTAGACGATGGGTGTTTGAGAAAAGTGCTGGGTTTTTAATTTTGTTTTTTTTTGTTTGCTTGTTAGTTTGAGCTTCTTTGCTGTTGTGAACTGTCAAGCTGTATCCTTAAGGCTCTCCTCAATGGGTAGGATAATTTTTGTGTACACAACAGTCTTAAAGACAGATGCCCTGCAGAAAAAAGAGGAGTCGAGTTGAGTCTCGCTGTTCCCCCTGAATTATTTACAGAGAAAACAGTTTAAAAATAGGCTCCATATAAGGGTTTGGTACTGTAATCTTGTTGTCTTTTGACCAAAGCATATCACAGACATTTCATTAAGACCTCAGGAAAACGTGTCAACCTTTGAAAAAGCAGCGCCATATGTCTTGTTTAAAAATGTTGGATATCAAGCCACTGGTGTGGGAACATGTTCACCAAGCAGTGTGTTTGTGCAGCTTCAAAGTGACAGAAAAGAAATGCTGGTTTGCATTAAGGTTTTTGTCTCATGTAAATCCATAATGTGGGGCTTAGGTACTCTAAACTGACCTGGACATTATGTATAAAGTCATCTGTAATTTCATAAAAAAAATAAAAATAAAAAAAAAGTTTCCCCCCCAAACATTATTTAATGGCTCAAGTAAAATAAGCTGCCGTCATGGCTTACAGGTTCTTTTCATGCATATACAGTAGGTTTTACATCGTGCTCAAGGCCTTACTGCAGTCTCCTTAATCAAATGTGACAAATTCTCAGTCGTGCACAATTTCTATTTAGAGCCACAGTTTTCATGGCCCCAAATATCCCATCAGTTCACAGTGACTAAGCCCTTTGAGATGCTGTTTTAAAAAAAGAAATTACACCACAGATCTTGTCGGTAGTTTACTAATACAGTCAACCCACCACTGTCATAAAAGCATGCGTTGTCACAAATACTTAATAGACACTATCTCAAAAATGTTAAATGTAATGTTCTATTTTGTTCATTGTCTCTCTCTCTCTGCCTAGATGTTATCTGTGTGTGAACAGAAGCATTGACTTTTTACATGAACAAGTCTAAAGTATTTGTGCCTAAACTATCGCCATGTTCCATTCTTTTGTTATATGTGTGTGTGTGTGTGTGTGTGTGTGTGTGTGTGTGAGCTTGGTGCACACGGACGTCACTCCTGCACACAATGTTCATTTTTACTATACTCTATGTTTTCTATGTCTGTGTTTTTAGACAAGAAAGGAGTTATCAATGACGATGGCCAAATGTCTCCGTTTATCCAGTTGGTACCTTTACTCACAAAGTAAACTGCTTGAAGCTGTTTTTTTGTTTGTTTGTTTGTTGCTGGGTTTTATTTTTTCTTAAACTCTCAGGCCCTGTCTACACTAAACCAGATATTTTAAAAAACAGATATATACATTTTTTTTGTTTGTTTTACTACATTTGCACCTCCTGTCTAAAAACAAACAAAGGTTTTGGTGAGAAAAAACGAGACTTTTAAAAATACTTTCCAAAGTGGAGATTTTCTCCCTTTTTAATGTTTTTATGTAAACTCAAAATACATAGCTTTTGAGGAATTATATCATAGCAGCCTAAATCGCACTTACTCACTATCATTTTGTGCCCCAGGAACCAAAACAACAACGTAGACCATTTAAAAAAAAATTTTTTTCTTTACGTGTCTCAATTTATCCTGATTCTGTTGCGGTTAAACTTTAATATTCTACTGAAAAGTTTCAAAATTCAGAGAAAATAGTAAACACTAGTAAAGAAAAATAAAATCAGCTGCAAATGTTTTGGAAAAACCTGTAGCCAAGCTAAGCATGTTCTATCTCTATTTTGTTTTTGTGAGCAGTCTCGCCACCTAGTGGCACGACATGGGTGTTACAGCGTTTTTGTTAGAATTTTGCAGACAGAGTTTTGTTTTTAAACAGAGAAGATAAAATATGTGGTGTAGTGTAAACGGGGCCTTAGTTGAGCTATAAAGAATATGTCAGGAGGTCATGTACAGTTTTAAAAAAAAGTGCAATACTGTATTTAGACTTGCAGTGATATCACAGACTTGAGACATTGTACAAATTTGGAGCACCTTTATACCTTTCTTTGTAGCTAGTCACTGATGTGTAGGGTTGAATACTGATGTGTGAGAAGAAACTGGCCAAAGCAAAGCATTCAAAGTCATTGTCTTTGTTTTAAATTGCACTTTCTGACTTAATAACGAGAGGGCAGAGATTCCTTCTACGAGGCTAGATGTTGGATGAGCTAGAAAGGGAGCAATATCCCTAAATTTTTGTGCTGCCCTCATCTTGTTTTGAGTTTCTAAATGATTGGGGGAGATGCTCCATTTGCAACAAAGAGCGCTTAATCGTGAATATGCCATAGTGTATAGGAACTAGTACACAGTCGAGATGGATTGCAGCACTGTTGGTTTGTGCTGTTTTTTGATACTTGCCTTTGGAGGGAGAGCTTCCCAACTATGTGCTTTTTTTCCTCACAATCGCAACTAACATACAGGAAAGGGCATTAATGGAGATGTATAACAAAATATTGAGCTTACACATTAGCAGTTTAGAGACTGTCAACAAACCAGCACATATATTTATATATTTCTTTTTGAGGGTTTTGTTTAGGGGGAAACTAAAGAGATGCAAAAAGGTCCGCTGATGTTCTTAAGGGATGAACCAGACGTCAATTTGGTTTAGACGATCGCATGTTTCATATGTTTACTGACGATGTGCACGGTGGAAGGAGGGGCAGCAGCAACGCCGAAGTGCTCGGTCCCTCTTAAACCCCGCTCACACGATCACTGTTTCAGCTCATTCGTGTAATCCAAGGCCTAGAGGAAACAAGCTGTCAGCTAGTTACTGAAGACAGAGGAGAAGAAAGATAAATGTAAACTTTCTTACAATAATATGCAGACAAACGGTGTTTGTCAAAAACTCTTTTTTGATTTTTCTTTTCTTTTGTTTTATTTTGTTTGTAAATACTAAACCTTGAAAATATAGAAAATAAACGACATATTGTCATTTACAGCGAGTGTGTGTCATTCTGTTGCCTTTCAGGCAGAATGTTCTTTTCACATTGTGATTAAGGGAGAAGATGCAAACACTGTTGGAGGGACTCAGAGAGGGTATAGAGTGTGTCAGCGCTTAGAGACGAGGTGAAGAGGAAAAACTGGCCTTTGTGGCCATCAGGGGTTTCTGTTCATTACCCACAAATCCTTACCTTGACAAGCAGCTGGAGTCTCTTGAGGTCTAGAACACTCATGAAAGAATCCATCAGGTCAGCTTCTGCAGATGTTAGCACAGATGTCTTTTCTTCTAGATGGAAGAAAAACAAGTGTTTTATTCTTTTTTTTCTAAATCCATCTTTGGAAAACTTTTTACCAACTTGCGCAAATAAATCCAGATTTCTAGAAAGCTAATAACTGCAAGGCTTGTTTTATTTTAAAATTCTAAAATGAGAACATTTGCATTCTCAGTGAAACCGCAGTCAGCATTTCTAGCAACTTGTTATGAATTATATTATAGGAAATATCTTACCATCTTCTTCTGAGAGACAAGTTTGTCAACCCAGGCTAGCATTTCAACAACACATTTTAGTTTGTTACAGCAACAACAACTCAAACACTTAGAAAGTAGGATGTTTTAGGGCCTTTCTTTTACAAAATGTTGTGTTTTCAAGCAAAAATGCTGAAAACTTTGCTGTTAACAATCTAAAATCAAACATGTAAATTAGATTTTTCCAGGGTAATAGAAGGAAAAGACTTTGATCTTAAAAATAAAGCCTTTTAAAACAGACAATTATTTTAATTTCATGATAGTTGAGGTCCAAACAATTGTTATTTTCACTATATAAACAATTTTAGAATAATCAGTAAAACTTAACATTTCATCGGTCCAAAAAAAGTTCACATAAATTAAATAAAGAGGTTAAGGACCTTATGCAAAAGTTGTGTGTTCTCACACATTGTATAATAACGAGCTTCTTTCAGTTGATTAGTGTGTCATCACTTACAGGAATAGATATTTGCAATAAATTGGTATTTATGCAACTTTTCTTAAATATAATACAATCAACAAGCTTTACAAACACAAATATGGTTAAAAGGGTTATCAAACAAGAACGAGGGACATCCATTTATCCCCCCGTTCAGCATTGTTTAAGTTCTCATTTAATTATACAGATCCTCAGACCTAATCAGCTGAAAGAGGAGCCTGATCAGCATGTTTAAAATGCTGGTAATGGAGTTGCACCCAACATTATCGGCCATTTTCAAAAAGAAATAAAGGAACTGACTGTCGCTGTGATGGGGAGCATTGCATCTATTCAGCACCAGCTTCTGCAGTTAGAACAACAGCTGTGCAGGAGCTTCAAGTGCAATTTCCAACAACACGGACTCCCTCACTAATCTGTGGAGCTATTTCTGTCTTAATATTTTCATCTTTAACAGCCCTTTTATTTTCAAATGTAAGAGAAACAACATTAATGCTTATTTATTCTGATTTAGTCATATAAAGGATTGTTTTGCAGTTTACTTTAATAATTATGCTGTTTGTGTTACCTGAACAAAGTGATTTAAGGAAGCTTATAGATCTTTGAAATTAAGGACAGTGAGCTCAAAGTGCAGTCACAAGACAACAGGGGTCCATGCAAGGAACAGAAAGAAACAGCAAATCACTCTTACAATCCCAAACCAGAGACTGTTTTACAGAAGATTTAGACTCAAAAGGAAGAATTAAAATAGGCAATTACGTCAACAAATATACAAGATTGAACATTCATAGCTTAAAAAACAATTTGTGATATTTTGATAAAAAACTAATTTAAGAAACTGTATTCCCTAAAGGAATGCATATCACCCACTGCCCTGTATGTCAGAGTTTTAATAAAGATGTTACATGTTCTGCTAGTGCTCAAAGTATGCGTTGGAGATGACTCTCAGCTACCACCACACCAAATTTTAGCTAAATTTTTGTAAAATTGACCAAGTTACAGCTCTTTTATGTCTAGCTGTGGTGGTCATCATGAATCAGATTGATTTCAAAAGTTAGTCAGTTGTACATGCAAGGATTATTTTCTGAAAGGGTCAATATAATGAAGGATATTCTGCAAACAGACAGATGAGGGCACACATATACATACAGGCAATTAGATTATCTCCTGCCTTTCATGGTAGCAGGTAATAAAAATGTAAACCTTATCGCCCTGCCTGGGGCTCCACTTGTTCCAATTAGTGTGACTGTATACGCTGAGTACAATTGGATTTGAGAGAAGCATTGGACTTTCTTCAAGTGACTCCTTATCAAAGTTTCAATTAGTGGTCAGTGAATTAGGAGCAGCAGCACACCTGGGTCGTGTTGTTTATTCATGACTACAAAGTCAGTGTGAAGGGGCCTTACGATTGCACGGCCCTGTTATTAGGCCGCAGTAATTAATGTGAGGTAAACTTGTTTACCTGAACCTTTTCCATTTTTGAAACAATTATTTTTAGACACCAGTAACATTAAGACCTGGGTGACTCCCTGGGTTCATATGCAAGGTCAAATCCACGTCCACGGGGTGGTTTTGAGGAGTTCTAAATTATTTTTGCACTTGTTCATTGATGTCACCTCTATTTGTCCCAATTTACAACCCTTCTTTTTCTTTTATACTTCCCATCTGTTTTGAGTCAGACTCTATTTCCTGGGTTGTTGTGCGTGTTTGCACCCTGCAAGCACTGAGATGCACAATGTCCCGGCCTGCTGAGAGAGAACCTCCTGGAGCCAAAACAGGACACTGTGATTCAGATACAGAAGCTTCCCTGCTGTTGTTTCACCTTCTCCTCTGCTGCTCCATCTCTGTGTGCATCTGGATCAGCTAATTTTTAAAAGGTACGAAAAACAAAATGTTGGGTGATTATTAACTGACCTTAAAGACTATTTTCTATTTATTATAGAAAGGTGAACATTATTATGTGCCATCTTCTCTGTGATGAAAAATGTGCTTTTTGTTGAAAAATCTGACAAAGTCAAGAACAATACAGAGAAATAGGTGATTAAATGTCAATAAATCAGATTTATAAATATATATATATATATTTTATATATGTAACCAGTCTGGACAAGCAAAATGTAAAAATGAAGTCTTTGTCAGAAAGGACACAGCAGGAAGATCTGCTCACTATTGAAGTTTGGAACAAGAGAAAAGTCTTGAAAGATTAACTCTGTGAGGTGTTTCTCTGTCGATGTGGGGGGTCTTTTCCAATTTGAGCAGCCATGCAAAAATTTCAAAACTGCTACTCTCAGTTCTCATCTCAAATTGTTTAACTTGTTTCCTATAATTACCATGATCAGAGTAGGATCACGTCTAGTCCACACTGTTGGTTGAGCTCTGTCAGCCTGTGGGAGCTCAGAGTGGAGCCACTGTTCCTCCTGAGGTGGTTCAGCCATATGATTAAGATGTCTGCAATTTTACAGAAACAGACAATCAGACTTGGGATACCTTATATGCTTCATGAAAAGTGATTAAAGGTCTTAAAGCTAATCAAGTGCAGCCACAAAAGGTTAAAAAGAAAAAGATACTTTCCCAAATATATGTGTTTCATTTCCTCATTATTTAAAGAAGTACTTAAAAAAGTTCTTTAAAACTGTTCAGATAATCTGCAGACCATACATTGATTACCACTTTGGCAGTCTAATCAGAATGACCATTAATCTTTTGAAACTGTCAGTAACTTTCTACATCCGTGGTGATCCATCACACTAATGGGGGGTCTAGGAACTAATCATTAAACACATCCTCTCTAAAGTTAAATGGAAGCTCATTAAACTCTGAAAAGGCCAGTAAGGACAATCCTAATGAGCAGAGTGTCAACAGTTGTGTGTTACGTTATCTCAGGACTGGACAGAGACACAAAAAAAGTCATATTTTCCTGTCTTCATATACTCGAACATCAGCCTCACCCTGAACTTCCTAACCTCTACCAAACACAACTCAGCTGGACTGAGTCCCAAATCTCTTCACATAATGGGAAAAGTCTGCTCCTGATGGAAGTTAAAGGTCTCCTTGATTGGTCGCAAGCCCATTGATAGTTTTGTTAGACCTCCTGCCTAGCTTATCCTTTTTGCACTCTAGTGAAGAGGACTTTGTAGTTTTTTCAGCAGCCAAAGATTAGACCATCAAGGCTTCTGTCTCAGACTGCTGCATCACCTATCTGGGATGGCATGAAAGCATGACACAATGTCCTTATTTTCATTCATGTGTCAAAATAAACATAGCACATAAATGTTTTTAAATTAGGCAAAGATTTTGGTATTTACCCTGCTCAACGAACTTTCCATTACCAACACAAGACAATGAGGTATTTTGCTTCTGTGCAGAGAAACCAAAGCAAATGATTGGTGAGAAGTTAATTTAATATATATATTTTATTCAATAACATCCCTCACCACTGATATTGGTTTGCCAGCAGCTAGTTTACAGAACTCATTCCTGCATATTGCAAAGCTCAACTAGACTGAGGCAACCCTGGAGTGGTTTCTTTAATGGCTTTAATTCAAATTAAATGAATGCAGAAGTTGTGGAAATTACATTTTTCCGTATATTGTGTAGATAAAAATAAAAGAAAGAGGTTGAGTCTGTCAGTATTTTCTTTTTAAAATTTTTAACACATGCATGGTTATTTTTCTTTCTCCAAATCAACATTTTGGATTATTTTTGCGTCTGTGGAGAGACTTGTTTCAGGTTGTGCAGGGTGAAAGTAATTTGCTATGGACTGCCAGGCAGCGTTATTAATAAATCCAATCCTGTTTCAAAACACTTCTTGCCTTTGCATACGTTCTTGCTGTTTTGCCTCCGTGACTCAGAATTTGCAAATACATTTGTAGCTGCAGGCCAGGTCAAGGGAGGGAAAATGAATTTGCACGAATGAGCTTGAGAGCAGGGAAATCCTCCAGGTGGAATTGATGAAAAGATGTGTTGCATGAAGGCGATGACAAACACTGTGTGCTGACACTTCATCAATAGGTCTTTGAGTGGTGAAAGCAAGGCAAGTGAAACAGAACAAAATTCATTTTCTTTCCAGTTTCTCTCCTTCTGTAGAATTTACCTCTTAGATCTTCTTTTAAATAACCCATTCTCTGGGTAAGCTGCCACATTAACACTTTTTTTTTACTCAAAAGTGGAATTCAGATTTTAGAAATTACTATTTTTTTTTCAAGAGAAAAACAGAATTATGCATGTGTTCTGCATGTGCATGTCAGACACTGGTACGTGACTTCCAAGATTTTTTTTTAAAAAGCCTCTAGCCTCGACTATGAGGTCAGCGTAGAAGTCCAGCTGTCAAACCTGAGGTTAAACGCTACAAGAAGGCAAGGTCCTTCAGAAAGGGTAGAGCAACTCAGCACACATCTGATGATCACAAAGAGAAAAATATGTTTGCAAAAGGAGGAAATGTCTTGTCTTTAGTGTTATAATTACTAATAAACCAGGATAAGTACAAACAGTGCTGATTTATGAGATTGTTCTCTTCAGCATACTTGCTCTGTTTTTGTCTTGTTATGCTAATGTTAGCTTTAAGCTATAGTTTTGCCAATTTTAGCTACTGTTGTGCTGATTTTCATTTAACAATTCAATCACTTCAAAATTCAGTCAGTTCAACAAATCAGTTTTCACACTCCATTCTCAGAAAATGTATTATCTCCAGTTATTTTGTCTGTTGTGTTTTATCAGAAAATCTGCAGTAACCATGCAGTTAACTGTGTTCACGTCTGCTGCTGTGAATCAGATTGTCTTAAAATATTAACTCAGTACTTAACAACCCTTTTAGCTCTCCTTTCATCATTTTAGTTGCTGGTTCTAAAACATGATGAGAATTTTAAAAAAATAATTTAATTAAATTATCTCAGTTTCGATAATCAGTATGTTTGTTTCCACCATTTACTGTGAGTCAGAAAGCCCAGATCACAAACAGATAATTAGAAACAGGTTTATGATTTATAATGAGAAGATTTGACTCTGATACTTTTTTCTACTCATAATAATCAATAGGATGTTCCAACCTATTCAGAATGCAAGGGTCATATTTATTTATGTATTTATTTGAAGATTAATTGGTGCTTTAACTTATATAATATCTGAACATGTTTAAAAATCTATAAAAATAAGAATCTATTGTATTGCTCCTGTATTACTGGAATCAATTTTCTGCTGCTGACCTGAGGTCAAATCCAACTGTGTCTACATTCAAACGCAAACTCAAAGCTTTTATATGCCTGCATGCAGTGATTTAACTTGTGGTGTGTGTGTTTGTGTGTGTGTGTGTTTGTGTGTGAGTAAGTGGCTATGTTATATCATCGAGCCAATGAATGGATTTACTGTATGTGAAGCCGATCACAGCTGACATCTGGTCAGAGGTAGGCTACACTCTGGATATGTACCAGTAAGCTTAATATTTGTGTCTTTAAACTATGGGAGGAAATTGAGCACAAAAAATCTTCAAAATGTAAAGTCCACACATGACTGAAACAAATGTAAAGTACTGTTTGATTCAATAAAGCTACTGGAATACTGCAAGTCAATCTCTTGCTAAAAATACACATTTTAGCATGTGAAGTTTCCATTTATTTAAAGGGTATAGTGTTTTTTTATTGTATTAATATGAAATTACATAAGCTTACATAACTGTACCGCAGACCATGATGTAGATGAGTGATATCAACTATCTCCAAAGGCAAAAAGAAAAAAAAAGACAGAAACACTGTCAGATTTTAAAACTGCTGAGGGAAAAATCTTTTCTGCTGTGTTAGGGAACAGCTGACAACAATTAATAGCTTCAGTGCTGGATTATATTTGATCTGAGGATATGACGTCTGATGTTGTGTTCAAGCATGAATGAACTGAATCCAGTCTGACAATCCTTCACGTGTGTGGGCACCAATGAGAGGTCAAATTCTTTTGGTAATCTGAAAGGTTACATTCATTTACATCGTAGGTTCATATATATGTTGAGACTGGTAAAACAGAACAGCAAGAAAAACGTATCTTTACTTTCCCTTCCACCTTTTCTGATTTGGTGTACTACACGTGTGTGAGTTAAAAATTGTATTTGTCTGTGATCTAATATCTTCAGGGAAAGAAAAAAAAACTTGAATAGGAATTTCAATGCATATAGCACTACCATCATGTTAGCAAAAATGATGCTATCAATGAAATGAAAATGCACCGGAATAGCCAACCACAGAACAGTTTATGGTGAGACAAGAATTCATGCCGCCATCTTGGTAGGTGCTTCTTTGTGTCGTTACTCACAGAATAACAGCATCCATGAATATCTGAGGGGAAAATTTAACTCAGCCAAGAGGCCTGGTGTTTTGCCATTAATTTTTGTAATTATCAGAGCTTGAACATTGAAGAATGTGCTATTACTTTAATCATTTTTAGTTAAGAAATACTAGTCTAATAAGCTGTATCATCATACCTAAATAATAACAAATAGTCTTCCAACTTGGGTCGTAGTTTTGCCCGCCAATGCTTGACCGGGCTTGGTAGGAGTCTCATTACAAAATACTCCTGTTCCCTGGTTTTACAATATGCATGATATATGTTCATTTAAGTACAATAAGGCTATTTCTATGCTATTTTGGACTGATGACACAGCAGGTGTTAACAATGTGTGACTTTCACATCTAAACAGTATGCAGTGATGGGCATAGCACCTAGAAATAGGCAGCTACAGTGAGCAGCGTCAGTGGCCATCAGTGCATTTTTATTGCAGTGGATGTTACATCAGGAAGCATGAACTTCAAGTGTCTGGATTGTGCGCCTGACCATGTTTATTCTTCAGATGGACTAAAATCCTGGTCGGTCGGTGTCCATCATCTCTAAAGAGAGCTGATCTGGTCATTCAATTGGAGGGCAAAGGGATGTTGGAGGTTCCCCTCTGATGTGGAGGCCTGTCCCTGTCCTAGACGCCGTGGACATGTGACACCTAAAGCTTCCTGCCTCACAGTAAGTAATCCTTCCATCATTAAGCCCAGCCAGATTAGAGCAAATCCCTTCTGACTTGACCGTTTGTTGTAGTTTCCATAACCATATAAATGGTAATATTACGACTCTCCCATCATTTTGTCATGTCAGCACAAGAGTGGGAAAAACTGCTGTGGTCAATGTAAGCAGAGGAAAGTCAGAAATATGTTCATGGCTACATAGGGAAACAAATAACTCCGGTTAGAAACAAAATAGTTTTGCAGAGCATGCTCAGATATTCAAAATATGGATGTGTAATTTAGGGGATTAAGGAGTGAGCGACCTCTGCAGCCTGGTAAATCTGAGCTGTGGAATCCTGAACCGTCTGTTAGACGACATAAGCTTTTTTTTTTTTTTATGTCCCCTAAATAAAATTTAAAAGGAATTTGTAATTCTTTCATGGCACTGCTCGTTCTTTGGCATGTGCTACATCTGTTACATCAATGTCATTAGGACCACTATCATCGCTACTATATTTTGTACAACTTTTCTATGAATTTCTGATATGACCTGCCATGACATTGAAGATTATCTTTTTTGTGTCTTGTCTAGTCTCTATAATGAATAGCAGTGTCAGACAGCAGTATCGTTTCAGTCAGAAGTGTGAAGCCAAATTATTTGTTATGCTGAAGCTATAGTTTCACTTCGAGAAGCTCCAAGGTTTTTTTTTTACTTTCATTATCACAAATCTAAAAAGTCTAAAATGTCCTGCTCTGCTGCTCAGGTCAAAGGATTAAATTTCTCATCTGTGACATTCACATATTGTGCAGTTTAGTCAGCTCCTTGCATGACAGATGTTTGATAAAATCCTGACATAATCTGGCTTTAAGATCGGAGGAAAAGACTTTGTCCCTTCTTTTTAAGTTAGTAATATCTTTACTCTTGTAAAGAATGGATTTTTATGCCCGATACAGGCAAATTATAGATTCTGATAAATGAAGTGCAAATTTCTGATATTTACTGAAGACTCCAAACTGTAAGATAATGATGTTTACTCATCATTAAGCAGCAATCTGTCCAATAGTGATTACAAAAGTGTAAATTGGATGAAAAAGTAAAGGAATGAAATGATGGTGTATGAAATGTATCAGGCATTTTTATATAAAACTCAAGATTAAGGGAAAGCCTCTAAGCTCAAAACATGAGCATGTCAAAACAATATGTTTAAAAAACCCAGCAATCTGTGTGACCTGATATCACCCTCACACAGCAGGACCTGGCTATGCTGCTCTGGCAGAAGCCATGTGTTAATGAAATGGTTTTCCGTTTTATCATAAGGAAGTGTTACATCACCAAATGAATGGACATGCAGCACAGATGTGATTTAAAGTGGCCAACCAGACGCTTATAATAAGCCTAAAGTAATAATGTGGTGAGCACACAGAACAGCCATGTGGCTGTTATGTAGTCAGTAATGCCACATCAGCAAACTTGCATCCTTAATGCAATTTTAAAATATGTATAGCTGTGAAATAAAGTTCCTTCACCCAGCACATAAAGCTGCTTTATTCTCATTCATCTGTATCCTGAGAAGTGTTTGTGAATGTGTTTTTATGTATTTTCATCACATTTGAGCTGGTTTGTACCATTATTATTATCCCGGACGAGCCCCCAATTTATGTTTCAACCTAGCTCATTGAGGCACACTGTAAAATGGAGACTGAACACTTTGTTCAGTAGTTCAGTAGTAACATTTTTATGAATAGAAACAGCCACCAATGATAAAAAAAGTCTCTAGCAACCAACAGAATCAAGCAATCATCAGCTCTAGTGGCAATCTGTTCAAACCTCAACAGGCATGTCTTAAATCCACACCCTCGCAGGCGCAGACAGTCAGTACAGTCAAGCAGAGCAGAACTGTTTGTGTCACTGCTTGACCAGAGAAGATGCAGAGAGGAGTAACACAGCAACATACAAAAGGATCCATTTGTTGTTTAGAGAAGTGTATCTTGATGCTGTTGTAACTTATGGGTCTCCTGATTTGCATTCCCTCAATGAGCAAAACTTCTCAATCTAGTTCAAAAAATGCCCTGGAACTGGTGGCATTAATCCTAATGAAATTTTATTAAAATAATATTTCAGTTTAGTAAACATACCTAGCTAATGACCAATAAAATGAGAATGATAACATGAACTTATTTTTGACCCACCCTATAGTCCTAAACTGCAACAAACAAATGCAGAGACTCATATCATGTTTTTGCCTTTATCTCTGAACAAAATGAAGTTAGATTCTGTAGCACATTGGTGTCTGTTGATTGGTTATAAAGTCATAAATGTCATTCCTGCAGTAAATGGATTACAGTGTTACGTGAACTCCTGTAGGTTCTTGTAAACCCTGACCTTTACCAAGTATGGCACCATTTAATTTACACCCTTTACATCATGCAACCAAGTGTGCCTTGGTGATTTGCGTAGCTGACACGTGGTAACATTGATCAGTTTTATGCTCATGGCTGGGGTTTGTGATGAATCAGTGTTTGAGCACCAGAAAGGGTGGCACATACAGTATGAGAAAACTTTTCAATAGTTGTGTCTTATCTGTGGCTGCTCTGAAAACCTAGATTCATGACCTTCTGTTGACCTTGATGTTGAATCTTTGTTCATTTTTTTTTATTGCAAATGAAACTACCTCTCAATGTTTTACATAAGATGGCACATTTTAGTTGGTCATCATATTGATTTTAACAACTTAATGTAATTGTTGATCATCATTTTCAAATACAGCAGCTGATTATACTGTGGACTAACCTAAAAATTATGTTGTTTTATTTATCTAACTTTTCTAATTGTATCTTTGTTTGAGATCTTTACCATTTTACAAGATACATTGTATTGTGACAATAGTAAAGATAAGGCAGCAGAAAAGAGTTGGCCTTATTGTGTGCCTAAAACACACATGAGCATCTTGCGGCCCACAGGGCATATCTGGCCTGTTAACCATTCCCATCTGGCCTGAGGGAAGGTCAATGAAAAATCAGAAATTATATACAAATCATTCTGCAGCAAATCCAAAACCTCTGCTTTTGTGTTGCTTTAATTTTGAAGGCCAGTGGTTCTTTACCAAAGATTGAATATTTAAAAACTGGGCCCAATACAGGATACTAAAAGTTGAAACCAGAAGAGAACCGGTGTTCTGATAGGCTGGTTCCAGTACAAGTTTTAGGACCCACCCCTCCTTGACTTTTGTTGGTTCGTCTAGTTCTTAGTTTTTCACCTTTTTTTCTGGAAAACCAACACAACTTCTTGTTTTGGAAAAATCCCTGCATTGTGAAAGGCCCTAAACAATGGAACAGCAATATATAGAATAAATAAATTAATGCTGAAATGCACATTCAAGCTTCAGTAGTGAGAACATCAACATTAATGAAGCATCAAAATACAGAAAAAGAACATTTACAATTTCATCACAGTTATTAACCTCAACTGAGCACAGCTGATAACATCAGCACAAAGCAAGCCGGTGACAAGCAGCTATAACAGCCTTTGTCAGATCGGTGCAACTCGACCACCAACAGTTTGGTCGGATATGTGAGTTATTACTCCTGTAGGGGTGAATGTTGCCTCCTGTTGACAGCCTCAAACAGAAATCAGGATCAGACTGCAGGGAGCGGATAGTCTCTTTCATTTTTAAACTTGACATCTCAGAGGAATTAATCCAAAAAATATTAAAGCTGGACACACTGTTACAAGCAAATTAAATCTGTAAAGGAAGCTTGAAAAAAAATTTGATCAAAGTTCTCGAGGAAATAAAAAAAAACAATCCTGCTATTTAAAACCCCAAATCAATCTAAGGAAGAAACCCCTGTTTCACATTTTACCTTACAGTGGGTTTCTGTATTCTAATGATTTTCCATGTTGGGTTAAGAGAAATGTCATCGGATCCATGTGCTATTGATGCCACAAGTCAAGTTATAATAAAATTTTGATGAAGAAGTAATTTTTTTTCCCCCAGCAGTCCTGAGAGGAAAATCAAATTAAACTTTTGGTAGCTGATTCCTGTAGATCTCTCTGCTGCTTTTATACTTCCACTTTGTGCAACACAACACAGCTAGAATTTGTAGTTCATGAAGTTAGTTAGTGTCGCAGTGGATTTGGGTCCTTTTGTATGTGTGCAACGTGTGTGAACAGGGAGAGAGATTTAGATGCCTCTGGCTGAAGCTGCAGAGGACTAAAGGTGGCAACATCTCCAGCGGCCCGCCTGCAGGAGCCTCATCCATCCATGCCGATGCCACATTTACCTCCACCGTCTCCCAGCCTTGACCTAAAAGTTTCTGCATTTGAATAAGCCATAAGAGCTTCAAGTGTTCCGAGCAGCATAGACAGTACAGCAGACTATGGAAAAGGTTTATTTAATGTTTCATCAGCGTGCAAAAATGCACACAGCCTCATTAGCTCCTGCACTTTGGAGGATTTTTTAATTAAAATAAAAGGATGCTGACTAGCACATTCTTGCACAAAGTATCCACGGAAAAACAATGCATGAAATGTGAAAATGATTTCAAATTGTTGTTTATGTGCTTCAAGTTTTCTGTAAGTGTGCCTTTCTCTTTATAACTAAAGTAATGACTACTGTGGTGGCCTTCAGTACAATGAGTTGTGGAAATGTTAGGAGCTGCTCTGCTCTTTCTCTGCATTCTCATCCAGTTTATTCAAAACTGCTGGATTTTTGTTACTTATAAAACATCACCTATTACTGTTCAGATTAGGTTGTTTTTCCATAATTGTCCTTTTCCCAAAGAAGTTATATACACAGAATCTTTATTTCATAAAAGGTTAACAGTTTATTTGACAAGCTGCTAATATTTTCAAACCTGTTTCCTTTGGTGAGAGTATCTCAAAGAGCTGCACTGCTTAGTTTCAAACAGGTGTAAGAGATTAGTTTGCAGCTTAAATATTCTCAAAACGTGTTTTTCCTCATTTATTTACAACCTTATGAGAGGAGTAGATTAAATGTTTTCAACAGAACTAATAAATCAGGACACAGGTTCGTATGATTTGTTTATAAACCTGACATGGTAAAAAGTGGTGGTTCTGCACTTTGGGATCCTGCCCTCCTTCATGATGCTCCATGCAATATTTATTCTGATTGTGGGCTTCAGAAGGCTAAAACACAGCTGGAAAGAGTCACATACTGAAAAAATGTCGAGCCGTTCCCTCCACCTACACAATCAGCATGTTGTTTGTCATCCTCCAACTGTTGCCTTAACATTTAAAAATTATGATTAACCAATAAGTGCCATTTTTTGAGGCCAGATTCATAAAACAAAGAAAGTGTGAAGGTTTTGGCCGGCTGTGGTTGATGACTGACAACTTGGCCAGAGGCAGGAAATATAATCCAGTCTACAGGCAACGTCTCAGACGAGTCAGCTGGACAGTGCAGCAGTGATCTGCATAATAAATCTGACTGAGCAGAGAGTTATTAGGCCAGAGCCAAAACACCTGATGAGCAAAAATGTAAATTCTTAGATGTTGTTGAGTTCAGACCTGTCAAAAGCTTGTGGAGGTAAATGTGATTTGAAGTGTTGATGAAAGCTGCCGTTCAGCTGCACTGAAAGGGTTCTACAAGAGCAGTGATGGTATTTGGCTTTTTGTGCCATTTCAGCATTTATCCTAGAGTTTGATGATAACAGTAAAAAATGTTTTATTTAAGAAACACAATGGGTCATTTGTGCCCAAGAACATCTCAGCAAATAGTTGGAACTTGCATACACTCAGTGCAAACAGTGCTTTCTGATAATAAGTAATGTGAAATTGCTTTTAAATTGTTTTTTCTTATTTGTTTTAAACAACCAAATAATTTACATATATAGTCATTAGGTTATGTTTTTTGTATTATGGACAAACAAGAAAAGGCTAGATAATGTAAGACAATGCTGAAAACTTGCATGAAAGTAAAAATAGCATCTGGTGAAAATAAATTCTGTTTAGTTTGTTCAGTCGTTAGTAGAAAAACGGATTGTCTGTGTTTCTGATTATTGGTTGTTCATTCAGTTACACTTACAGGGGATCAGCACTGACTGTACACACTAAAGTCTGCTTTCAGGTTCTACTGTGGAGAAAAAACTGTGAAAGCTTTTTAAAGCTCCAGATAAAACTGGAACTCTGGGATGAACTGACACTAATTGTTATGAAGCGTTAGATGGAATCATTAGCTTGTCTAGATTTAAAGTAAGAAAATAAATAATTTTTAAAAAACGTGCAAATTATTAGAGTTTTTAAACATCCTTATCAACAATAACATACTTTAATGCATTAATAATAGGAAGAAAAAACTGATGAACTGGGTTGCAGCCTGTGGGAACAGCTTCTATATGTTTGTTGAAGCTACGCACCTGCATCCTACCTCCTCCACACATTCCAGCCTCCAACTACCCACAACCCTTAGCAAGATGGATCTAACACACATACAGACCTGTTTTCTACATGGTATAATTTAAGCCACTGCTGGGTTTTCATCTTTTATTTTTTTAAGTTTTGTAACTTTTCTAATGCCCTTGAATAATGCACCAGTTAATGCTGAGAATAAATAAACCAAAAAAAAAAAAATACATGTATTAAATGCACACAGGGCACACATTTCTGGGCACTGGAAAGTAGATAGCCAAAATAGTTTTTTTCTGGAGACTGTACAACCTCACCACACTATTCTGAAAACAAAAGTAACTATCAGTCCTCTTTATACATGGTGAACCCATCATTGTTTATCATTATTGTGATGTGGATATTAAAATGTAAACATGGATGAACTTTGGAGAACTCCACAAAAAAACACTTTGATGTTATTGATTGGATAATTTGCATTTTTGTTCCTAAAATGTTTTCTTTATCTGACCTCAATACGAACATCCCTACCGAAAATGATAGGAGTCAAGGTTTCTAAGCAAAAGTTTAAATTTAAAGTATTGGTAAATTAGTCTTTTAGTGAGCTTATTAAAGTGTTATTATAGTTATATATATAGTTGAGTTGAGTCATGATAATTTGAAGGCTGGGGCCTTTCTGTGTTGAGACAGCATGGTTTTCCTGTGCATGGGTGAGTTTTCCCTGAGTACTTCAGTTTCCTCCCACAATCTAAAAACATGCATGCAGGGTAATTGGGAATTCTAATATGACCTCAGATGTGAGTGTGAAGGTTGTTCATCTCATGTGTCTCTGCCATGGCCCTGCGATGGACTGTAGATACACAGCTGCTCCCTGCAACCCTGAAAAGGAACAAGCAGATACAGATAATGGATGGCTGCATGGTCATTTGATTATTATCTACAGTTAACTGCTAGCGAAGCCTAGCTACTTTAAATATTACATTTTTAAACAGACAACCGTCAAACGCAAAGCACTACTGAATCTGCATGGCAAAATTAATCCATACAGAGTTTAGGAGTTGTTTTGTTTTGTGTGTGCAAACAGTAGTTTTACATTCTAACACTTGAAGCTTTAGTATGCACTGCAGTGTTTTATAGCAAAAAGTCCACTAAAAACAGTTTTGACACATACTGAACAGCACAGAGGAGGAGGTAATTTGGTCTAGAGGCCACTTCCATACTTTTGAGTTTACAGCTTGTTGTGAATGGTAATTCCTAGAGGAGCACCTCATCTCTGTGTGGAAACTGAACTTTACATGCAGGTCAAACTGAAACCCTCCTCACAAATACTAAAACTCTATTGTGTTAAAAAACAACAACTGTATCTCTGAAAGTAACAGCTGCTGGAAAATAAAAATCAGTGAAGTCTGTCACGCTTCTCTAAATGTATTTATCTTGTGGTAATAAAACAGAAACTAGTAGGGATGGTAATAGCTCCACCATAAAACAGCGGGACTTGGTGTTTAGTGGTGCATATTGCCACAACTGGGTCATAAATTCACTGCAGGGCCAAAGAAATAATGTCAAAAATAAATAAATACAATTAAATGATGACAAGGAGTCATATCACGAAACCTGAGTTGGTTTTAAGCAACACATCTCCCATTAGCTTTAATAATGCTCTGTTGTAAAAGTTCTTGACACTTCTTTTCATATAATAAAATTTATAGGTCTGATTTTATTCTAATGTGTGTATTCATGGGCATTTTATATTAGTTTTTCCTGTTAATCAATTTGAAACATTTTATTCAAATATGGGTTTAATGATTAATCCATCTGCACAGCCAGTTGGAATGTTATTATTCTTGATTATTAATGTTATTCAGTTTTTCTGTTTGGCAAATTAATTTTAAATGAAGCTTCAGAGTTATGACTTATAAAAATTCAAGTGGAACTAGAGTTGAAATAATGTTCTGGGATCAAATGTGTTTTTGAACGTCATGAATCATCTAAGAACTGCTGGGACTGGATGCTTTAAAACACGGATCATTTAGGTACAATTATTATTTTGTTAGAAAAACAAACAGTACTTTGAATGTCACATTGATATTAGCTGCCTGCTGAAGAAATCTAATACCCTAATATTACTCTTTCTGCATGGTTTGAAACAGTCCGACCATGTAATCATCTGACTTTAAATTTTAGAACAGCCATATAAAATGGGCTCTGCCAGCCATGCTGTTACTGAAATTTTAACTCAACTGATATTTTCTTTTTTTATTTTATCCACTACCAAAAGGAGAGTGGAAGGCAATAATATTTCTGTTTGTGTCTGTGTGTGCAAGTGTTTGTCAGCAAAATATCTTGTGGACCACTAGTCAAAATTTAATGAAAGAATGTAATTATTAGATGTGCATCTACTGCTGATTAATTTTTTGGTGGTTAGATGGCAGCCACAGCTAATCAATGTTAGCCAATACAGAATACTAGCTCTGCCAATTGTACAGATATTGACCTAAAATTTGGTGTGGGAGTAGTTGAAAGTCATCCTCAACTCTTACCTCACGGGCTAACAGATCAAGCAAGATCTTGCAAAATTACATAATTTGCAAAGTTTGACCAAAAAGGCTATAATTCCACCTTATCATAAAATGATCTTAGTGCAAAAAATGGTATGCCGTGCCTTTAATTTTTTGTTATTCAATGCATGCACACATTCTCTCTTACGCACAACTCTGCAACAGGGCAGTGCAAAGACAAGATAAAATATTCCTTTATCAGCCAGTATTTGAGTTAAGCAGGTAGATAAAGATTAAAAATTCCTCCAAAGAGGGATGTAATGCACATGCATGTGTGTCTGGGTGGTACAATGAGTCAGGAGAAGCAGAGGAGGGTTTGGGGGGGAGGCATGGGGGGTGACATAATGGCTGGGAAGGACAGTGAAATGTGGCTATTTCAAGGACAATACACTGAGGTTATATTTATTGATTGCAGCTCCATTTAGGGGGACATGTGCAGTGAAATGTACTGCAGTCCGTTTCCCCCTCTCTCTGATTGTTCATGTTGTTTCTCATATGATGTTTTGGAAGTGGATCAAATCAGCTTACAGTAGCCCAGATTTTGATTGATTTTTCAGTGAGCATGTAAGACTGAACTTTTGGAACCTTTGCAAATGATTTCTTTTTAATGCTTTTATTTTTAAATAAGAAAACAGTATTTTCATGGTGGTATTTAAGTCTGATCCTTTTGGCAAAGGATAACCATGCTTTTCTTTTTATAATCATAAAGAGACTACAGGTGCTGGTCATAAAATTAGAATATCATGAAAAAGTAGATTGATTTCAGTAATTCCATTTAAAAAGTGAAACTTGTATATTATATTCATACATTACATACAAACTCATATATTTCAAATGTTTATTTCGTTTAATTTTGATGA